>NC_073258.2:22124038-22433269 GCF_029289425.2 Pan paniscus
CTTCTAGGTGGGCAGGTATTAGGGTTTATCTTTGTTTGGTGGTTGTGCAGGCAAGTAGGTTACTGCAGATAAAAAGGGAAGAAACCAGCAGATGGCTATTCCCCTCCCCCTGCTGCCTTCTTCTGGGTCCAAACGGGGATTTATACCCTTTGGTATAAATGTTCATGCTAGCCATATTACAAAACATATGTCAAGAGCAAAGGCTGGCAATACAATTCCTCATATGCTCAGATGGGGAATAGAGAACCCATTCACATCTCAGTGCTCCTGGAACCCAGCTTTCTAGGAGTCTTACCTGGCTCAAGATCAGCTGAGAACCAAAGAGCCTTCCCTGCTGTACCTTGGGGCAGCTCAAAGGGGTGTCACAAAATCCTTCTACTTATGGGTTTTCCTTGAGGGAAAAGTTCCAGCATGGCTCTTGCTTAAACAGTGTGTGCTCTTACTTTATACAGAGTTTTGTTTGAGACAGGGTCTCGCTCTGTTACTCAAGCTGAGTGCAGTGGTGATCAGGGGTCACTGTAGCCTCGACCTCCTGGGCTCAAACAATCCTCCTGCCTCAGCCTCTTGAGTAGCTGGAACCACAGGCTCATGCTACCACACCTGGCTAATTTATTTTATTTTGAGATGTATTTTCACTTTTGTCGCCCAGGCTGGAGTGCAATGGCGTGTTCTTGGCTCACTGTAACCACTGCCTCCCAGGTTCAAGTGATTCTCCTGCCTCAGCCTCCCAAGTAGCTGGGATTACGGGTGCCTACCACCATGCCTGGCTAATTTTTGTATTTTTAGTAGAGAAGGGGTTTCACCATGTTGGCCAGGCTGGTCTCAACCTCCTGACCTCAGGTGATCTGCCTACCTTGGCCTCCCAAAGTGTTGGAATTACAGGCGTGAGCCACAGTGCCCAGCCTATTTCTTATTTTTGTAGAGACAGGGTTTCACCATGTTGCCTAGGTTGGTCTTAAACTCCTGGGCTCAAGCAATCTGACTGCTTCAGCCTCCCAAAGTGCTGGGATTACAGGTGTGAGCCACTGTGCCCAGCTTATACAGTTTCTAAAGACTCTGGGGTCTCTTAAGGAAGGTCCGGCAACTCAGTAGGTCCTAAGGACACATCCCTGTAAACATCAAAACACTATCATTTATAGTGACATCCCTGGGACCGGGGCCTGTCGGGGGCTCGGGGGCTAGGGGAAGGATAACATTAGAAATACCCAATGTAGATGACGGGTTGATGGGTGCAGCAAACCACCATGGCACATGTATACCTATGTAACAAACCTGCACGTTCTACACACATATCTGAGAACTTAAAGTATTAAAAAAAAGACAAGAAAAGAAAAGAAAAAGTGCAATTGTGTTAATTAAAAATCAGATCATTATAATCTGTTTGGAAAAAAATCCCAGTGGAATAGTTTAAAATGTGTGGCTCTCAGAAGTGTAAACCTTCAGCAATCTAGAATGACTTATTCCTCCAAAACTCAGTGTTATTCATTTGAATATTAATAATGGTTGTTTATTTACTACATACTATGTGCCAGACACTGTGTTAACCACTTATATGATCTCATTTAATCTGTAAAGCAACTGTATATCACCACTGCACAAGTTCAGAAGGACACTGATGTTCAGAAGGGATATGACTCCCCAAGGGTCACCTAGCTTATAAGGCAAAGCCAGAGTTCAACCCTGGTCCACACCTACACCTGAGACTGTAGACACTTGCCTTTATGATTTTGTGGTTGCGGAAAGCCCACAAATGTCCCAAGTAATACATCAGAAGATGGCAAGGATGGGGATAGAATCATGGTCATTGCCCTAGAGGTTGGGCATGTGGGGCACTGCAGGGACATTGGACAGAACCAGACTTTTCTGAGAAACCGGAGAGCAGAAACCCCTGTGGTGCTGTGCAGCCTTGAGCAAAAGACTTGCTTCTCTGTGCTCTGCCTGTTTCTCCAGTGTATAGGGCTGGGGACACCATTTCACCTATTTGACTATTGTAAGGAGGTGTTTTTTAATCCCAAGGTGGGGGCTACATTAAAAGCAGGATACATTAAACCGTTAAGGAGAGAGGAAAGTGGGAAAAAGCCACCAGCTAATTTCGGTTTCCTCACCCCATGCAGCTAAAAGGTTGTGTGGACTTGTGGTTGACACCTGTGGGGATGGGTATCATACTCCTTGCTAGATGCTGCAGATGCAGGAATGAATGTGTCACCAGCTTAGCTCTTGATAACAAATGGTGCATTTCGATTTTCTTAAAATTGTGAACAATTGAATAAGCGGTGACATTCTTTGTGGTGTTCAAGGACAGGATGAACACTCTACTATTGTTGCAAAATCATTTTTTTATACTCCAGAGCATTCAGAACTAAACCATTTAACCACATACTGCTCAGTCTTAGAAATGACATTGTGTTGGCTAGGTGTGGTGGCTCATGCCTGTAATCCCAGCACTTTGGGAGGCTGAGGAGGGCGATCACTTGAGGCCAGGAGTTTGAGACTAGCCAGGCCAACATGGTGAAACCCCATCTCTACTAAAAATACAAAAATTAGCTGGGCATGGTGGTGCACACCTTTAATCCCAGCTACTTGGGAGGCTGTGGCAGGAGAATCACTTGAACCCAGGAGATGGAGGTTGCAGTGAGCCAAGATCACACCCCTGCACTCCAGCCTGGGAGACAGAGTGAGACTCCGTCTCAAAAAAAAAAACAAAAAAAAGGCATTATATGATGACATTACCAAAGTCTAGAGTGAGTCTTCTTGAATTGGGGCCAAACAGTAGCATTCCCCTTACAATCAATCCACTGGAAATGCCTCAGATGCTAAACGACTGGTTTACTTTAAACATTAGTCTCCACATTGGCATTTCCTTCTAAGAAATACAGTTTGCTCTGTTTCTCCTGGAGCTGCTAACCTGATGCCATCTGCCTCTGGATCCATCAGGCTGCCTGGCATATCCATCTGCATTTATAGTTTGGTAGCTAAGGCTCCATTCTAGCACTTTCAGTGCAGTTGTTTTGCAGAATTTTTCTTGGGTTCTTTAGTGCTACCCTGCTTCATTTGAGGGCTAATTGCAGTATAAACTTAGCAGTGTTATTATCCCCTTTGGTTTAACATGGTACAATTATTATCAGTTTTTGTTATTACAACTAATGATTAGGTTCTTTACTTGATCTGACAAAATGTTCTCTTTTGGATTTCAGCCTGTTTGATGTGGAATGATGTGGAGTTATAAGCAAACAAATGATGCACTCCTTAAAATTCTGTCAGGGGTAATAAAGTGAATCAAAATGAATTCACTGTTTAGCTGTCTTAGCTTTCCTTCCCCTTTTATCTTGTCAAGCCTTTGACAGCAGCTTCTCTCCCTCACAGAGCAGTTCTGGAGCACTGAGTTTTTGGTTAGAAGGGATGGGCAGAGGGGTACCTCTGCAAGATGGAGTGATTGGAGCAAGAGGATGGCTGGACTCATTCTTGGGTACTAGTGTCAAAGGATCCTAGAGACTTTCTCGTGAAATGACTTGATGATTTAGAATTGGAATTGGGGATGGGATGGTGGTTTTGGTCTTTCCTGCTGTTCTTTGTCCAATCAGTTTCTACTGAAACTTCACAGCTATCCACCTGGGGGCAAACCAGGATGAAGAATCAATGGGCTCCTGGGGAAAAAGCAACAGCAGCCCTCAATTTTCCATCATTTTAGGGAATGAAAGACTTTGGAGAAAACAATTCTGGATAGCTGAGGCTCAGACAGGAAGCCTGCTTGCTTTAAGCCCTTACTCAAAATCTTGAGCCCTTACTCAAAACGCACATTGCTCTGTTTTTGCTGAATTGCTGGACCTGATGAAATCTATCTTTGATGACTAAAGAAATTATAAGTTTATTTTTCAAGGGTACCCCTTGGAAGAATGATTTTCCTTGCATGAGCTACTGAAACAGCAAGTGAAGGAGATGGGGCTGAATTTATGTCCATGATTAGCATGGCCCATGAACACTGATTTAAAAAATAAATCTAGGTGTTTTCTTGATTCACTTCAAAAAGTTGAGAGCTGGGGACAGGGAGGGAAGGGAGAGGAAACTCCAGATAATTAATGATCCTTGTGAAATGGTTTCTGATTAATGAGCCTGAGCTATGGAGTGATTTATTTTCCCTGCTCCCTGCTCTTTTTAATCAATAAAGAGATTCTGGTTGGAGGATTTGCTGAGAGCCCACATCATGTAAGTCTCAAGTGTAATCAGTTTCCCAAGATTTGCCCTTTTTCTCCATGTTCAGCTCTACCTGGCGACCACTTACCAGCCTCCTGCCGTGGGCCAGCCCCTGTGACGCACTACCAGGAGTGCAGAGATGGGTGAGTGGGAGTGGAAAGGTGGTGCCAGCATACACGTTCTCTACATCTGCTATATCACAGGCAGCTGAGGTTTGGGTCAGGAAATTAAGAGGGACTTGATGGGGGACAGGCATTGGAATTAAGCTGGGTGAGATGGCCTCAGGCAGCAGAGGCACCTGGGCAGAGGGGATAGACTGAGTTCAGAGACAGGGAAGTGTGGGGTGTGTCCGGTTTTCCTGAGGGTTATCGTATTATTACTACTGAGCATGTGGTATGTGTAGGTGTATCATTTCATTTGGTCCTTATAACATAGACTGGCAGACTTTCTGTGAAGACCTGGAAGTCAGTACTTGAGGTTTTGTGGGCCACAGGTCTCTTGGTCACAACTGCTTGGCTTTGCTTTGTAGCATGAAAGCAACCAGAGACCATAAATGGATGAGTCTGTGTCCCGATACCTGTCCCGAGGTTGTTGACCGCCTATTTGTTTACATAAATAGGTGGTCAGCTAGAATTGGCCCGGGTTGCAGTTTGCCAGCCACTGCCTTATAATATGTTTGATATAATCCCTGTTTTATGGAGGATAAAACCAAAGAACAGAAAGATTAGTAGAAACTAACATTGCCCAGGGCAAGGGCCAGCTTGACTAGGTCAGATTCCAAAGGCTGCATTCTTCCACACACGCTGCCTCCCCTTCAAAGGCTGGAGGACTTTCTGGGACAGACGGATGATAAGGCTGCCTTGACTGAAGTGTGAAGAGTTAGCCTTTATTATTTTTATTATTTTTTTAATTTTAAAAAATTGTTTTAAGAAGTTTAAAAACAGGCATGCTTAATTAGCATAATACTGAATGACAGCCAATCACAAACTGAATATTTAAAGTGGGAAGTGTTTGCTCCTGGTGTGGTGCACCAGCCTGTAATCTGGGAATCCCAGCATTTTGCGAGCCCATGCCCAGGCCTAGGAGGGAGGATCCTTTGTTCTATGAGTTCCACAAGCCTAGGTAGTAGAGCGGAATCCCATCTCTACCAAGGGGAGGAAGGGGAGGAAGGGGAGGGAATCAACAATGAGCTGGGCGTGATGGCACCATCTGTAGTCCCAGCTACTTGGGAGGCTGAAGCAGGATGATCATTTGAGTCAGGGAAGCTGGCTGAGTTCAAAGCTGCAGTGAGCTTTGATTACCCCACTGCACCCCAGCCTGGGAGACAGAGTGAGACCTTGACTCTTAAAAACAATTTTTTTAAGGGGGGGATGGTATAAAATAGATATAAAATTTACCATTTTTCACATATACAATTTAGTGGCATTAAGTACATTCATGTAACAAATGGTACATAACCATCACCATTATTTATCTCCAGAACTTTTTCAACATCCCAAACCAAAACTCTGTACCCATAAAACTTCCCTTTCCTCCCTCTGCTCAGACCCTTTTAACCCCTATTGTACTTTGTCTCTATGAATTTGATTCTTGTAGGTACCTCTGTAAGTGGAAACATGCAATATTGTCCTTTTGTATCTGGCTTATTTCACTTAGAATTACATTTTCAAGGTTCATTCATGTTGTAACATGTTTCAGAATTTCATTCCTTTTTCAGGCTGGAGTGCAATGATGCATGACGGCTCACTGCAGCCTTGACCTACAGGGCTCAGGTGATCCTCCCACGTCAGCCTCCTCAGTAGCTGTGACTATGGGCACGTGCCATCACACCTGGCTAATTTTTTGTGTTTTTTGTAGGGGGGGGGGTTTTCACCACATTGCCCAGGATGGTCTTGAACTCGTGGGCTCAAGTTTGCCTTTAATTCAGTGGGAAGTGGGGAGCCATTGATGATTTTTTGAACGGGTAATTAGATTAGAGCTGCGCCCTAGGAAAGTTCATTTGGCATTGGTGTGTAGGTAAATTAAAGTTGAGAGAAGAGCTCTTGTTTCAGAATGAGAAGTTCACTTTGGCAGAGCCGTTTCCAACCACTCTATCCTGTAGAAGTTCTTGTGAGTGTACCTGATACTTGTGTGGCCTCACCGTGGCTCTGTAATCGCAGTGTGTGTGTATGTGCACTTGTTGAAATAAGTTTAACCTTGGCTTCTTGCTGTGTTGTGCAAACTCACAAAGAAACCTAGTTGTAGAGACAGTACGTCTATTTTAAAGAACCTTAATCATCTAAGAAGGGATGAGCTGAGGCACAGCATCTCATTCCACTCAGCTGTGCCCTTGTTGATGTTCACTTCTCACTCAGCTGATGTTTTAGGTGCACGTGGCTTTAAACTGTAAACTTCATGGTCCCTCCCACGTGGCTGAGGAAATCCCTCCAGGGTTTGAGAGAGCAGTGTGGTGCATCCCCTAGTTAGGGAAGGAAGCCTTGCTTTATATACCAGCCTGGCCGGTTTCTGACTTGTTTTTCTTTTACACTGTGCCATACTTTGTTATTCCAGGTAGGGGATATTCCAGACTCTTGAAATTTGGCTGTGAGAAGGGGAAGAAATCCTTGAGTCATTTGTATCCTGGAGATTCAGGATGGAGGCTGTGGCTGATTTTGTTATGCCCATTTCATGAAGCTGTTAATAAAATTTTTTATTATTAACTTTTATTTACTGAACACTTAGCATGTGCCAGATTCTGTGACCTTTGTATGTATGAGCTCATTTCATCTTCATAATACCAATGATGTAGGTATCATTATCTTGCAAATGACAACACTTAGGCCAGAGGGCACAGAGGGAATTGATAGCATACAAGCTAAGATTAAAGCAACTCTGTCAGTTCCAGAGCACGCCTCTTTATTACCCTTCTCCCCAATTGCCTTCACTTCCTGAGCCCCAGCATGGATCAGGACAGGCACTTCCATGTAGTCCCACTCTGAGTCTTCACATCGACCTTCTGAAGCAGGCCTTATTGTACTCATTTTACAGGTGAGTAAACTGAAGCCCAGAAAAGTAGAGTCACTTATCTATCCAAAGGCATTCAGATAGCAAGGGAAAGAGCTAGGTTTGGGTTTTGATTACTTTTAAAATCTGGGACCAGGTGCGGTGGCTCACGCCTGTAATCCTAGCACTTGGGAGGCTGAGGTGGGCAGATCACAAGGCCAGGAATTAGAGACCAGCCTGGCCAACATGGTGAAGCCTCGTCTCTACTAAAAATACAAAAATTAGCCAAGCGTGGTGGCGTGCACCTGTAATCCCAGCTAGTTGGGAGGCTGAAGCAGGAGAATTTCTTGAACCTGGGAGGCAGAGGTTGCAGTGAGCCGAGATCACGCCACTGCACTCCAGGCTGAGTGACAGAACGAGACTCTGTCTTGGGAAAAAATAAATAAAAATAAAATAAAATAAATTCTTTCACTGAGAACATAATAGAGGCATGAACCTAGAGTCAGTAGGAGGGTGCCACGGAAGGGATGAATAACTCGATTAACATTCACATTTGTATTCAGAGAGGCATTGTAGGATGTCAAAGGGATTGTAAAATAGTTTAGTCTGGGCTCAAATCCTGGCTCTGCCACTTATTTGTGACCTTGGACAGGTTACTTTACCTTTCTGCTCTTCAGTTTTCTCCTCTGAAAAGTGGACACAATAATAACCTCTGCCACATAGAATGAGGATTGAATGAGTTAACATGTGTAAAATGTTTATGTCAGTGCCTGGCATGTAGTAGGCACTGTATGTTAGTTGGATTTATTAAGCTCCTTCTCTGCATAAGGCACTCTTTCAAAAGTGCTCTTGTAGGTACTTGGCATATGTCATTAAACAAAACATACCCAAATCCCTACTCTTGTGGAGCCTACAGAACCGGGACCTGAACCCATGTCTGCTTCTTTTCCTTTTAATGTTTATTTTCCTTCCTCTCTCCCTCTTAATAATTTTCTTTAATGATCTTTTAAATTTCAAGTTGGCTATTGTCATTACAAAGGTGATGGGGTCTACTTCCTGAGCCTTCTTTGTGCTTATAAAATTGAAAATACTCTTGCTTTACTGGATCGTTGGTCTCTGACAACTGGAGAGTCACGGGGAAGGAGACTAGCATGGATTTAAGGATTGGATCCTTGGGCTGTGTTGTGAAATAGAAGGGCACTGTGGGTGCACCTTTGCAGTGGAAGACAGAGCTTCTAGGTGGGTGGGTGGTGGACAGGTGCTACAGCTCTCATCTCTTCAGGAACCAGAAGATGCAGCTCCACCTCATCACTTCCTCGTATGAGGCCCTCATGGTCCCCAGGTGGAGTAGCCAGAGATGCTACCTCCTTAGAAGATCTCTGCTTGGCAAACCTGACCCCGGCTCCTGTTCCCATTCCAGGAGTGTTGCGGGGGGGGCGTGGTGGGGAGTCGGGGGGGATGACCATTGTGTGGGATTACACTGGGAAAGGCATTTGGAAGAACAGGATGGAGGGTGAGGATGAGATCATATGCTGCTCTGGGAGTCACATGGATCCTCGGAGCAGGCCTACTGGTTGAGGTAGAATGATCACCTTCATCATTTTGGTGGAGATATCATGGGATTAGTACTTGAGCCTGTTGTCACTAACCAGTTGAGGCAGGACATTCTCCTTTTGACCAATCATTTGTTCCTATCCATCTGAAAAAAAGAGGTGCTGATACCCTAAGGCCTACATGTTCACATATACACTGTTCTGCAAACTCACAAGTCCATGCATGGAACTTGGCACTCAAAATCAGAAGGTTTTTTGTTTTGTTTTTGGCTTTGATGGTTGGGGAGAAAATTTTCAGGCAAGAGTTTTCTTGTGCTTGTTGGCCTGTTTGGAAAGAAAATATTCTTCTTTCCTGACCATTCTGTGACCAGGAAGAGCAGGTCAGATATGTTCCCCAAGGGGGTCTGTTCTCTTGATTCCATGGGTCAGCCAGTCTTTGCCTTCTAAAATGCTGCACACAACAGTGTTGTGTTTAAATATGTTGGAATTTGCTGGGTTTTGTTCACAGAATCCCAACAGTGAAAATGATGCCTGGCTTTTAAATTAAACCGATTAAATTTGAGATTATTGTGAGGCCATAAATAACTTCACTCACACAAGAGTAATTGAAGGGGCTCTGTTTTCATACTTGGCTTCTTTTCAAGGGACCCAGGCTCCTGAGAACTCAGAATAGCTCAATAGCCCTCCTTACCCTGAAATGGCCCATTAAGAGATGCCTGTTGGGTGGTAACCTCCCCATACGTTTTCTCAATAAAGAGAAAAAGATGGGAAGGGGTGGGGGAGACTTTGCTTGCATCTAGAGTTGCAGCCTCTCAAAGCTGCAGCCTCTCAAAGCCGTCTGGAGCAGACTGTTTAGTTCTGTGTCCCCTGTCTCATTCAGCCCTCTGCATGTTTTGAAGCTTTCTTTAGTTTTTCCCTGAATCTTGACGGCAGTCCTCTCAATAGGCTAAGGCCCAGCTATGGTTAGCTGAATGCGTGATCAGCACAATGCACTGAATTTTAATGGTGCTGGCTGGCCCTGAAAGCTCACCAATGGGACAGTGGCCACTGTGCCGGCCCGAGCAGCTGCCTCAGACTCTGAGAGGGGATCCGACTGGCTTCCTAAAGTTGCCTGTTTGCTTTTTTTACAGATCTACACAGACTGGGCCAATCATTACCTAGCCAAATCCGGCCACAAGCGTCTCATCAAGGATCTCCAGCAAGATGTGACAGATGGCGTCCTCCTGGCCCAGATTATCCAGGTTGTGGGTAAGAGCAGATTTTACCTTGGGGGTAATGAGTTACAGTGGAGCCATCTCAAAAGGCCGGGGTGAGGGGAACAGAGCACTGAAATCTCTCAGAAGGCAGCTTTCTGTCTCATGTCTTGACAATTTATTTGATTTGTGTTTTGACTAAGTTGTATGAGTACCAGCTTGATTTTATGCTTTTCCTGTTAAGGTCACATACACAGAAATATCATCTTGATTCTCTTAGAAGAAAGGCTGGCCAAGGCCAGAGGGAAATGCTGGTGGTTTGGGGAAAAGGTGTTCTGCCCCACTTCTTGCCTCCCATTATCTTTCTGGCTCTCTCATTTCCCCCTTTGGATGGTACTTTTGTGGATTACTCTGGAAATATTTCCAAAAAAAAAAGTAACATGGGGCTGGTTTAATCCTGCCAACTCTACTTGGGTCTGACAAATCAAAGGCTAAGACTCCAGAGAGGATTAGATGGTCCTGGTTAATACTAGGGGAAGGGAACTTGAGCAGTGGAATTTGTCATGCCTTGGCCATGTGCTGGGAGGAGAGAGTTCCTCCAGTGAAGGCACGTGGGTGGATACTGGCCACAGCTTTGCCTTGGGCCTTAAGGTAACCACCCCATGGGCCTGACTGAGAGCCCAGAGCAGACCGAGGAGGCTTACAGGTCAATTGGACAGCGTTAGCCTGATTATTGTTACTGGTAGCCTTGGCCAAGGGAGAAGGTGCAAGGAGAGGACAGGGCCCAGCCTCTCTGGCGTGTTGTTGTGGAAAAGTTGCTTACCCTTCAAGTGTGAGAAGTAGTCTTTCATAGTTGGAGCTCTGCTCAAATCTGTGGAGTATGTACCTGAAAACACAGAAGGTTGGCCTTAGCTGAAACTTTTGGACTACTGCTGCCATTCAAAGAGAAAGGAGTTTGTTTTCCCTGTTGTCTTGTGATTGATTTCTTAGACTACCTGCCATTGATTCACCTCTTCTCCTTTTTCCTCCTCTCCCTGTATTAGTTTTCTGTTGCTGTATAACAAATTATCACAAACTTAGCCACTTAAAACAACATGTCTTTATTATCTCACAGCTTTTGTGCATCAGAACTCTAGGCATAGCTAGCTGGGTGCCTCTGCAAGGCTTCAGTCAAGCTGTTGCCCCGGGTTGCATTCTCATCTGGAGGCTTAACTGGGGAAGGGTTTGCTTCTATGTTCACTCAGTTTGTTGGCTGAACTAATTTTCTTGCTGTTATAAGACTGTGGGCCCTGGCTTCTTGGTGGCTGTCAGCTGGAGGCCACCATCACCTCCTAGAAGCTGCTCTCAGCTCCTTGCCACATGGGCCTCCCAATATCTGCCTGCTTCCTCAATGCCAGCATGGGAGAAAGCTTCTGGAACAAGTCTGCTAACAAGGTAGAATCTTACCTAATCTAACATAATCATGGGAATGGCATCTTACCAGCTTTGCCATAGTCTGTTGGTTAGAAGCAAGTCACAGGTCCCTACACTCAAAGGGGACAGGATGATACAAGGGCATGAATACCAAAGTGCAGACATCATTAGGGGTCGCTGTAAAGTCTGTCTGCCACATTCCTTTTTCCAATTCTTCCTCTTCCTCTTACTCTTCATCATTATTGTCCAAAGCTCTTTTAAAATTTCTCTCATTTTCTCAAAACCCTTTTGAAGTAAGTGGTATTCTCTCCATTTTACAGATGCAGAAATTGAGGCCTGGTGAAGCTTAGTAGTCCAATGTCACCTGACTAGTCGCCGTGGGAATTCTAACCCAGCCAGTCTGCTTCTAAAGCTTCTGTTCTTTGCTCTGCTGTATTATATTACTTTTTACTCCAGAGATGCTTAACTTAGTGCGGGGCCTTGTCCTCCTTCACTTTAGTAACCACTTATTGAGCACCAATGTGTTCCAGTTCTGTACTCCTTGCTAAGAATAAATAACAAATGTGGAAGGCTGAGACCTCAGAAGGGGTACCTTTTTTTTTTTTTTTTTTTTTTTTGGTAGGATGGTCATGGAAATACAACTTGCATCTGAGCTGGGATTTGAAGCCCACATCAGCAGAATCACATTATGCATGTGGGCCTACTTTGACTGAGTTTTGCAGCTGTGCAGAGTGTTTCTACCTGAAAACTTCCCAGGTTTTAGCACAGGCAGCAAGAGAGGGAATATAAAAAGGATCATACTGAGAGGTCTTACATTCATTCCAGCTCCATCCCTCCTGATTGTGGGATCAGCTCTGCTGCCTGTTTCTCCATCTTTAAAATGAGGATATTCATGCTTGTTTTATCTGATCTTACAGCAGTCTTATGAAATTCAAGTTAGGTATCAAATATGACATAAGTTTGAAACCTATGGCATGTTCCAGATAGCACTTGGCAGCAGCTACCTAGAAAGGTATGTATGGAAGGATGATGAGGTCTCAATATCTGTGTCAGTATGTTGTGATAGATTAGTCATGTCTGCCTCGGGCTCAGAAGAGGCAAATGGGAGTATGTATGTTGTGCATTTTCTAAACATAGTGCTATGAAAATGTAAGTTAGCAGTTTTATCATTGCTCAGGATGATGCTTCCCTGAATCTATTCAGATCAGATGAACTTCCCTAGACAGTGGCATCTTTAGGCCTAGGGTACTGGTCTGCAGTTCCAGAGACCCAAGTTAGCACCAGTTGTCCAGGCCACACCTGAGGCCACTAAATTGCTTCCCTAAACCCTCCACCCTCCAACACAGGATCGCTTTGTCCAGAGACTCCTCAAGTAAGGCTGGATATCAGCATGTGACTCTCTCACCAGACTGGCTGTGCTGGGGCTTGGAAACTCTGCTCTGTATGTAGAGAACAGGCTAAAAGGAGTGAGAAGACAGCAGTTGTAGGCATCTCCTGTGTGACTTCTTTCCTCAGTTGTCTATCAGCCAGCTCAGAGCATTTACTCTTAGATTGTCTGATGAACACAGGTCTCTTGGTGAGAGAGGGGAGAAGCATCTTCTGACTAGGATGCTGAACTATTGGCCATTTGAACACTTTGCTTTTCAAGTCCATGCTTTCCCCCATACATGCCCATTAAAAGAAAATGTAAAAATATATTTGTATGTGTACACATATTTAATATACACATATGTATGTATATATAGATATCCATATATCTATATATACATACATAAAATTTTCTACATAAAATTTTATATATATCTACATAAAATTTTCTACATAAAATTTTATATATATCTACATAAAATTTTCTACATAAAATTTTATATATATCTACATAAAATTTTCCCAGAATTGGAATCTTACTGACTTCATCTTATACTGGACAGAATTCTAGTGGCTATACTTGTTCTTTGACTGGCAAGCTCCTACTTATTCTTGAAAAGTGAGTTTCTCTTTGAGACCTTTCCTAGCTCCCCCACACAGAACCAGAGGGACCTCCCTCTATCATCCCACCAGCTGCTGTCTTGGGCCTGGGTCTTAGTTGTCTTCCTTTCTGGGTTCCCAACATTTAGCATGGTGCCTTGCATGCAGTGATGTTCACGAAAAGTTGAGAGGATTAGGAATAAGAATTTTATTCACTACCAGCCTGGGTTGGATTGTTTCCAATAGGTAGCCCGAATGTTTTCCCTTCTCAACATTTAGTACTCCACTAAACATTCCTCTAAATTGTATGTCACACCTTTCTACTTTCTAGGGATCTACCACAGCTCTCAACTGTCAGGTTTGGAAAGGACCTTTAAAAGCTCCGATCTGATGAATGAATTGCTTCTATAAAAAGTAGTCAACAACCTCTATTAATTACTTCCTGTGATGGGCAGCTTACTACCTTTTCAGGCACTAGTTCTAATGGTGTAGAGTTGGAATCCTTCAAAAGCTCTTTTCTTAGATTCAGACTGCTATAACAAAATACCAGACTGAGTGGCATATAAACAAAAGACATTTATTTCTTATGATTCTGGAGGCTGGAAGTCAAAGATCAAGGTGCTGGCAGATTCTATGTCTTGGGAGGGCCCACTTCCTCATTTGCAGACAGTCATCTTTTCACCGTGTCCTTCCATGGTGGAAGGCATGATCAAGCTCTCTTGGGCCTGTTTTATAAGGAAACTAATCCTGTTCATGAGATCTTTACCCTCATGACCTAATTATCTCCCAAAGGCCCCATCTCCAAACACCATTACATTAGGGATTAAACCTGAATATATGAATTTTGGGAGGATACAAACATTCAGACCACAGCAGCTCTTCTTTTATTAAGTCCTCCCCTTGGTAGTGTCATTCCCTGTAGGGCTACAAAGAATAATCCAATCTGGGGACAGTGTGAACATCAAAATCAATTGAAGACAACAGTGGATTATAGCCACTAAATAAAATAGGAATCCACAAGCCTATAATAATAAATAGATACATTTAAAAATAGATATATCAATGGAGGAGAAGAGAGGGCTGGACTCTACAGGAGAACGCTGACTGATAGAGGGAGTTGCAACCATCTGGTGAATGGGAGTTAAGGCAAGAATCATCAACGGATGCTGAAATCTAGAGGGGGAAATTTGAGGAGGAGCAGGATTTTCGCATAGTCTCAAAATATCTCTCTATTGATTGCTTATTAGCTGCAAGGGGAAACAAAGTAAGCACTAATTGGAGTATCCAGATCACATCATGACTAGGTGATCAAAATTACATCACTGGTGAGGGACAGATGGACGTCATGTGCTTCCTGAGGTGATACCCTGAGAAGAACACAGCATCAGTTATGCTATATTCCAGTCAGGGATGGAAAACCTGAAACTAATCATAAGGAATCTCAGACAAACCCAAATTGTGGAACATTCTATTAAAAAAAAACTGGGCTACATTGTTCAAAAATGTGAATGCTGTGGAAGACAAAGGCTGAGAAACTGTTCCAGGATGAAGGAGACTAAAGAGATGTGACAGCTAAATGCACTACGTGATCCTGAACTGCATCCTGTGCAGAGCAATAACATGGTCTAAAGGACATTTTTTACTCAATTGGCAAAACTGGAATGTTGGAATTAAATCAATGTTAAATTGCCAGAATTTATAGCTGTACCATGGAAGACAATATACTAGTTCTTTGGAAATAAACACTAAGCATAAGAAGCAAAGGGCATAATCTATGTGGCTTACTCTGAAATGGCTCAGAAGAAAGATGATATGTGTGCCTTACAGATAAAGGAGGGGAGGAGAGGGAGAAAGGAAAGGAGAATGGATGATGTATGTGGGAATTCTCTATACTATTCCTGTAACTTTTCTGTAAGTTTGAAGTTATATCAAAATGAAAAGTTAAAAAGAAAACATATCTAAATGAAGGCCTATCAAAATTTGTAGGCAGCAAGATTGTGCCTTTTAAGGGACAGCCGCTTTCTAGGCCCAGGAGGAGTGTAGTGATGATGGCATGGTTGAGGACCCACTCCATTATGGGTCAGGTGCTAAGACCCGACCTATGATGGAGTGGGGATGGTGGGAGGGTGTCAATCACAGAAAGGTTCCTCAAGGAACTTACCTATAAGCCAAGACTCCAGACTTTATTAAGAGTGAGACAGGCAAAGCAGTCAGGGAGGGCATTCCCAGCAGAGAAAATAGTGTGTAGAGAGGAGAGGAGAGCCAGAGGGCCAGCAAGGCAAAGTCGGGCAGGGCCACCAGGTATAAGGCAATGAATTCTGGGCTTTAGCCTAAGAACAAGGGCTAGTGGTTGAAGAGTTGATTTTTCAGGCTGAGAAGTAACATCTGATGTGTAACTTCAAGGAAAAACTTAAATGGTTTTTGTTTTGTTTTATTTTGAGACAGAGTCTCACTCTGTCACCCAGGCTGGAGTGCAGTGTTACGATCTTGGCTCACTGAGGCCTCTGCCTCCTGGGTTCAAGCAATTCTCCCACCTCAGCCTCCCCAGTAGCTGGGATTGTAGGCATACACCACCATGCCCAGCTAATTTTTGTATTTTTAGTAGAGACAGTGTTTTGCCATATTGGCTAGGCTGGTCTGGAACTCCTGGCCTCAAGTGATCTGCCCACCTCGGCTTCCCAAAGTGCTGGGATTATAGGTGTGAGCCACATGCCTGGCCTTAAATGCTTTTCACATGCGCTGTTCTTAAGTCTTCATCTATCCCAGACACCCCTGGAGCTGGGCTTCCTAGATGGTGGGATTGTTTGGGACTTTTCCGCCATCATCTTCTATAAGGCAGAAGAAAGTGGGCCTTTTGCTGCTGCTCTTTAGGAGCCTTCCTTTGGTGGCTAAGGTTGGATCTGTGTGTTCAGCGTCTTGTTAGTGTGATTATCTTTTTGAGTCATGAGCTTCCCCAAGTTGGCTGTTGCCTGCCAGCCCATCACAGTGGCATCTCTGTGAATTATTAAGAAGGTTTAAGAGGCCAGGATAAACAGCATGAATCAAGAGAGAGACAGGCCTCCCTCCTTTGCTTACGTTGCTGTCACACAGGGAGGATGCCAGAAGAGGTTGGAGCAAGGGAAGCAGGGAGGGAGAGAGAAGGGGTGGGAGAAAAGGGGATAAGAGTTGAGAGAGGAAGGAAAAGATGAACAAAGGAGGATTGGAGAAAAAGGGAGCAAAGAGAGAGAGAGAATTT
Source organism: Pan paniscus (assembly GCF_029289425.2). NCBI lineage: Eukaryota > Metazoa > Chordata > Mammalia > Primates > Hominidae > Pan > Pan paniscus. The sequence goes on from NC_073258.2 coordinate 22,140,574, forward strand.
CTTCTTAGAAGTGGGAAGACCTGATAGCAGCTTCTTTTCCACCACCATTTGGGCTGCCTCTGAACACAACCAGGAAATTCAGACAACATGTAGGACTATCCCTTCTTTCTGTTGATGATCTACTACCATTATGTGACCCTGGGTAAGTCATTTACCTTTCTGGGGAGCCAGTTTTTGTCTCTTCCCATTGGCAGGATTGTTAACTGCCAGGGATGATAAGTGCATAGATGCACAAGCTATGTTGAAATGTTCTGAATCCTTTAATGAAGTCTTTTGAAAAGTAATAAGCTTGATATCACTGTTCTTATTTTAAAAGTGCACTGATGCTTTCCAGTCACTAACTAGTCACCTTGCATGCAGGCAGGTTACTGCATTAGTGGGGCTAAGAAAGTCTTGAATACGCTGGGATAAATAACCATTGGCACTTAAGGATGCCAGTTTTAATCACAGATGAGGACTTTGGGGATAAGTGCCTTTGTTTCTTTGATTATCTGCTTTTGGGATGCAGCCAAAGACCCCCTGCCCTGAGTTACTAAATTCAGCTTTGAAGACCAAGCTCTTCCTTCTTACCAGCAGAATCAGAGCTGCTATTAGCACTCTAATTATTTATGACAACCATAGGAATTCCTGGGAATTTAAGTAAAGGAGAAGTATTTCAAGTATATGAAACTGGAAACTAGGAGGCCCAAAACTCATTTTGTAATTTTATTAATTATTTATTTTGAGATTGGATTAGTCATTTGATTCATCTCTTCCCGTGTACTCTTTAGAGTGGTTATATTTAGGCTTTACCCCATCAGTTTATTTTGACTTTTGTAAAATGGAAGTATTAGGCTTGTAAGAGCCATGATATTTAAATTCAAAGAGCACCTGACTGGGTTTAGGTGACAGACCATGAAAAGGAATTAGATGAGAAATTAGACCAAGCCCTTTGGTTTCATTATTCAGGTGGCATATAAAGAATCTTTAAAGTGTCCCAAATGACTTATTAGGATCACAGTTATCCATCCTTCACTGTAATGAGCACTAATGACCTAATGCTGAACTGGGTATTGATCAGAATCCAATGACTTATGACTTTGGCCATCATGAGTATCCATTTGGAAGACACCTTGACTGGCCTTGATTCTCAAAAGCGGCATATTTATTCTCTCCAATGTTGAGTGTCAAAATCCAAGGTCAGAGCTCATGCCTGCCATAATTTCCCAGGTATGGAAGAGTGCCATCTGTCAAGTGTTTGGTTTTTTTGGACTTTAGTATGTACATCTGTATTACAAGTGGAAGGATAGCTGCCTGAAAATAGGCAGCTATTCTTGATTCATCTCAGTGTTCAAGAATCAAGATTTCTTGATTCATCTCAGTGTTCAAGAATCAAGATTTCTTGATTCATTGAGATATTCAGAAGACTTATTTCTTAGTTCCACTCAACAAGTATTTATTGTGTGGCTCCTGTGTGCCAGACACTGTGCTAAGCTCTGGGGTGACTGTAGAAAACAAAGCAGATAAGAATCTCTATTCTTATGAAGTTTACAAGCTAGCAATATATTCTGGCTCATTATATTTTCTAATAAACAGAAGAACAAACATCTATGAGTTATTCCATTCAGTGGGCATCTTGTTTGTGCTTTTCATGGCACCTCTTTTGGGAGCAAGGCTTTCTACAATGCCTATCCTAGTGTTCTTATATTAAGAGGAGTTGAGAAAATGCAATTAGATCTCTGAAGATTGGGATTTTCCCAGGTGGGTCATAAACCTTAACATCTATTACTTCTGGCAGGTTCTAAAAAAAAGGTGTAGATTAGACTGAATATATACTAACCAGTCTGTCTTATGGTAATTAGATTTTTAAACAATTTTCTGCCACTAGCTTGCTTCTTAATTTTCACTTGTCTCTCAAGATAGAAACAGAGAAAAAATGAATTCAATTTGAGATAATGATTCAGGTTTCTAAAATCTTGGAGGCTTGGGACACTTTGATTCTATTATCTTTTTCAGACAGTTTCCAATGGCTTTTCTCTTTTTGGAAGTTTTAGGTATCATATTTATTAAAATATGGTATGATTTTATTTGGGGAATTCAATTTTGTGAGCAGTTATTGAGCTCAAAGGATACAGATGTGAAAGGTAAACTATACATGTCTGCCAGGCTCTCACAGCATATTTTGGGGAAACAAGAAAAGGAGGAATTATGTATTGGATGATTAAGAACAAAACAGAGGCAGGTACAGGGTGCTGTGAGGACAGAGGCCTGAATGTATCTTTCCCTTCTGTGGGTGAGGACATGGGATTGCAGAGGGAGCATATAAAGGTTTCAAGAGGAAGCTAACCCTTAGTCCTTTACTGTGGAGCCCTAGCTGAGTTTCCAAACTGAGACAGAGATATCAAAAGGACAATTTTTATATACAATACGTATTATTGGGTTAATGATACTACCATTTAGAGAATACTTACTACGTGTTGGGCACCGTGCTAAGCATTTTACTGGCATCATCTAATTCTAATTGCTTCTCTTGTGAAGCAGGTAGTATTAACTGTGTTTTATAGATGAGGAAACTGTGACCCAAAGAGGTCGAGTGACATGCCTGATGTCACATGCTAAGAAGCTCTGCAGCTGGAATTCACACTAACGTATCTTTGCCTCCAAAGTCAGTGTTCTAACCACTATGCTACGGCCTTTCTTGTGCTGCTGTATTCTCAAACACAGTCTCTCCATAGATATCTTGGACTGTGTTATGCCAGGGACTCCTCCATACTTACAATGAACTGCATTCACCCAGGGAAGCTGGGCCAGTCCCCCTTTGTATTAGTACTTGATTTCCTGTGAATGCAATGCAACCTCTTTCTATTACTTCTCTAAGTAGCTGGGTGCTATTATGACTTCACATATGTGTGTCCCTTGATCTAATTTGGACTTACTGTGTGGCATTGGTCAAGTCACATAGTGAGAAAGTGATGAAGTCTCACTTTCTCATTTTCCCCATTTGCCACTGCTTTGGGAATAGTTATTAGGACAAACAAAAGCAATATTAGTCTGGCCAAAGATGGAGTGAGACGCTTTCATCTGTGGCTTTTTTCCCTGGGAGCTGAGTTGTAGCTGGACTGATCCACTCTGAACTATTCTGTCTTTTGTGACAGTTGTATTTGCCTTTCCAAGAGCCTAAAGCACAATCACAGCTAGCTCACTCTCTTTCCCAGTCTCCAAGCATTTCCACGATGCCCCATCACTCCAAGACTGTCATCGATGCAGTTGTCTCTGTTTTAGATAACGACCTTGCCCCAGCTGTCCCTGGAGGACGACAGCTCGATGAGTAAGTCCTGAAGCTTGCTAGATGTGTCTCAGTATTTCACATGCCTGCACTGATTGGACAAACCCTGGTATGGGCCTTAGGACTTGGTTGCCTCAAGTGTCCTGAACATCACTACTGAAAGTGTCTCTCTGGTGATTTATTTTTCTGACTTGTGTTTCCTTTTTCAGCAAATGAAAAGATTGAAGACATCAATGGCTGTCCGAAGAACAGATCCCAAATGGTAAGTGGTGCATAGGTAGTAAATGTTTGAGTTCTGTCAGCAAGCCCTGCCTCTAAATGATATTGACCATCTTGAAAACATTCACACCAGATGCTTTACTCCAGGGGATTATATTAATAAACTCACAGCTATTTCCAAGTAGCTGTGTTCTGCTTTTCTGACATTTGTTGGCATTTATTGAAAAATGGCTATGATTTTTATGCAGATTGTGAGACAGTTAAAGTGAAATATTGTCCTTGTTCTTAGACACAAATTATGCAGAACTGGTACAAACATATACATGTTTAGTACTTGAACTGCTATGGCTCGTTCTGCTTCCTCAAAGACCCACATCAATATGTGTTTGTGTATGGAGCTGAGGCACGGATGAAGTGATGGTATCTTACTAATCAGAAACTGGAGCATGTGGTCAGATTGCCTTTAAAGGTTAGAATGATGTGAAATCAGAACTGTGACAGGAAATGTGAAATATGCAGTCACATCTGAAGCTTTTCAACATAACCTTTGCAAGTGATATTCTCTCTGGCATGATGCATTTAAGTTCTGATATTATAGCTTTATACATAACCCCCAAAACTATTCTTTTAAAAATCTGTTCTTTTTCTTATTGCATGTCCTGCACATAATCTTTGAATTAAAATTTATGGTCATTGTTGAGTTCAGAAAACATTGGCTTAGTTTTTCACTTCAAAACACATTTCAAGAATGAATATTTACAAAAAAACTATGTTTCCAGAGTCCGTTAAGATAACACTAATAACCTATTTAAAACATGAAGGTGGAAACTTAAGGACAACTATTTTTTGCTGGATGTTCATTTGCTTCCAGAAATCTAAAATAAAAAAAAGCTTAATTTGCTTCTGTAACCCCATGCTACCTCCTTTGAGTAGGCACAGTTTGATAGGTCTCATTTCAGAATAAACCAAAGTGATTGGCATTCCTTGGGTTTACTGTTTAGTTTTCTGAATTGTTATCCCAGTGACTTGGGCAAGTAGGCAGCCATTTTAGTTGGCTTTTTTTAATGCACATTTTGAATATAAAGATGTCAGTGTATGTATGGAAAGGGAGTCATTTTCCAGTTTATATTCTGAAACAAGTTTTTGTTGTTGTTGTTCCACTGAAGGTTTTCTTTCTTTTTGATCCAAAGACCAACCACTTCTTACATAGGAAAGTCCCCAGGCTGACATCTCATGGCTGCTTTGACTTTTGGAAAAGCTGGGCTGCTATTTTTGCTGCAGCTACTGCAGCTGTCTAGGGTATTAATAATTGAGAAAATTTGGATGATAGAAGACTTAATTTTAGTGCAGGCATGCTACACATGTAGTCCTATCTTCATATGAAACAGATGTATTATTTCCCTCCAGGATAGATACTGATGCAATTGCCCCAGGCCATTATAATGTGTGTGTAGAACTGATATGTGGAAATTGTCAACCTTTTATTCTATTTGGTGCACCTGTATTCTAAGCACCTTCTATTGGAGGTTTTGCGTGTTGTTAGAGTCTACTTCCAAGCTTATACAGATTGAGTAGCCCTAATCTGAAATATCTGGGACCAGAAATGTTTTGGATTTTGGAATATTTACATTATACTTACAGCATCCCAAATCTGAAAATCCAAAGTGTTTCACTGAGCACTTCCCTTGAGCCTCATGTCATGCTCAAAAAGTTTTGGATTTTGGCATATTTTAGATTTTAGATTTTTAGATTTGAGATGTTCAACCTGTAATATTGTCATTTCAGATTCTTCTTTGCAAATTTATTTCCATATGCAAATAAGTTACTTATAAATACTACCATAGCACCAATGCAGTGTTGCAGTTTCTCTATAACTCTTTCAGCCATGCCAGTGCTATATTGTTTTGTTTTTGTTTTTTTGTGTGTGAACTGTGTGTGTGTGTTTTTTTTTTTAGAACACAAGAATATAAAATCCTATAATTGTCTGTGATAATTAGTTCCAGCTTAGGGGTAGGGAGGCAGACACAGTCTTGTGGTAAGCCTAGCAGAGAGTAGTTCAGCGTACAGGATGTGAGTCCAGGAAAATGTGAGAACCTCTGCCACAGTCATTCTATTCTGTAGGAAATGAATAGGATGATGAGAAGGACAATAGGATCATTGTTGTTGCCCCTACATCACAAAACAATGACAAGTTCATAAGGCAGAACTCACTAGATTACACAGGAAGTTCTTTCGATAGACAGGCATGGATGATTTTCTGGCTAATAGGACACCTGTGTGCACACAAGCATATATAGAGTTAAAGCATTTTTGCTCATGGGAAGTATAATTTGAGAAGATGACATAGGGTGTGAGCCACCATTTCTAGATTCCTAGGTGGTTAACCTCCCAATTAGACTTTATCTGGGTGGCCAATAATAAACATTTGTTGTTCGCTAAATATTGCCTGTTTGGAGGATACCAAAGGAGAAGATATGTAGAAAGCATGGCAGAAGGAAGATGACACACAATGAGATGAGAACTTGGGAAGTGTATCCTGTTAGGAGGGTAACGGGCTCTGCTAGGAAAAAAAAATAATCAGCATAGAGTTAATGCAGTCACTCCCTAAGAAAACAGATAGAGCACCTTTAGGGCCCTTTAATAATAGAGACAAAAGGAGTTTTATTTCAGAGCAGGAATGGAGTGGGTGCTATTCCAGTTTTCAGTGGGTCAGTTTGTATCCTCAGCTCAAGAGTAGGTTAGGAGCATGAGCTTTGTAGGAGGAGCAAGCCCTGGAAGAAGGCACCTTTTCCTCCCTCCCTTCATTCTTCCTAACCCACTAGGCTGCCCAGCTGCTCTGTTCTCTGCTGTAACTCCTGCTGTCTTCCCAGAGGATAGGGAAATAAAAGCAGACATTTGTGGAATATGACCTAGAGGATTCCAGGGGCAGCAGTGCATAATCATAATGGGCTTGGCATTGTGTACTTTTAGACTGTCAATCAGCAAGCAGTCACAGAGTGCCTACTAATGTGAGATGCTGGACTAGGCCAAGCTGAATACACAGGTGACCAAGATGTGATCCCTGCCCTCAAAGAACTCAGATAAGTGGGCAAGAGACCAGAGAACAATGAGAAGAATAGACTATTGCAGCTGCTCCCACAGACACCTGTGCATGGCACTGTGGGGACCCATTCTACCCCCAGGGCAAGGAAGGTTCCTAAATAACTTCTAAAGGGTGAGTCTTGAAAGGTCAGAGAGTTCACCAGAAGAGATGATGGGTGGAAGAGGATTCCAAGTGGAGACAGCCAGGCATGGAACCCGTTTCTGGAGAATGGGTTTACTTGAGGAAATCATGGATCCCACAGAGGAAGGTTTTACAAACAGTCATCCATTGATTGTACCAAATTGCCATGAACTGTGTCTGGTGAGGCTCTTCTAGCCTCTGGGCAGCATCAACTCCTTGTCCTGTTGTACCTGGGGTGAAAGGAGGGGCATGGAAGAGCCCACAGTGCAACAGACTCATAGGCACAGAGGTCTTTTCAGACCTGGGACAAGCCTTGTGCATGCTTCATCACACAGATTCCTACATATGGGGGAGAAACCTCAGAACAAAGTTTTCTAAAGGAAAAAATTCAAGGTCATCCATTCCTGTGGACAGAAGTTCAGCCATGAAATTTGGGAAATGGAAACACAACCCGGTTGGAAACGGCTGTTAATATTTTTATATTAGCACTAATATGCATCTACACAGTGCTTTAAGGCTTATGAGCCCATCACACATTCAGTCCTCCTGACTCTGCTGTGGGCTGGCGTAACACTCACACCTTTTGGGTGAGAAACTGAGATGCTCTCCCTAGGACTCAAGCCTGATGCTTTTCCATCAGCATTTGTAACCCTCAGTGCCGCCCTCCTCTTGGCCCTGGTAAAATGGCACCAGGTCTGTAACCCAAAGGCAGAGAGGCACAGCAGTGGCTTCCCTTTCCTGGAGCAAGCCCAGCCTTGGCTTGTTTTTAAGGAGCGCTTTGCCCTGTTTCAGTCTGACCCAGATGCTTTTGGGGCCAAATCCTTGGAGATGGAGCTTTAGAAACAACACTCCCACCCCATTCCCTCTCCCCCACCAAATTCATCCCCTTGGCCCTTAAATAAGTTTGTGTGTGTGCGTCAGAGCTGGTTAAAATGTTTTGTCTATTTAACATTGCCATGGCAACCAAGGGGCATCTCTTTGGCTTTCAAGTGTTCAGCAGAGTTATCTGTTAGTGTGGAAGGAAAAACATTGCTTGGAGGTTAGCCAGCGGGTGCTGGGGCGGCCCTGCTTCCCAATTTGAACTCACTGTACTCAAGACATTGGGGGCATTGGCTCACTTTGGAGCCTGGGAATAGCCAGTGGCAGGGGGTGCTTTTCTTTTTTCATCGTTATTATTTTAAGCAGCTTGGCTGTCTGTTGTTGATTAGGAGAAGTGCAAAGTTAGGGAGGCTTGCTTGCCTTTTCAGCAAAAAAGCCCCAGGCCTGCTTTCCCCTTTAGCTGATCTTGGACCTGGAGTCAGCTGAGCCTCCCAGCGCTGAGCCCCTGCTTCCTCCTGGGCTCTTCAAGGAGTCCTCTTGCCTTCTTCCCTCAGTGCATCTAGACTGAGGGCCAGCCTGAGCTTGGGGACCAGCCAGGCCAGGTTTCTAATTCCTTTTCTGCTATTCTGCAGCCTTGAGCTAATTACTTGACTCTTTGAAGCCTCATATTTCCTGTTCTATGAAGTGGGGTTGATAATAATACATACCTCATAAAGTTTTCATGAAGACTAATGAGGCAATGAAAATGATAATAATGGATAATATTAATTAAAGTGATAAAATATAACCAAAGCTTACAGTGTTTGCCTTGTGCCAAGCACCATTCTAAGTGCTTTACAAATACAGCATGTCCCCTTAGTTCATCCTCCCAACAGCCCTTTGATGCGGGTGATCTTATTATCCCTATTCTCCTGGCATATAATCAGCACTCAGTATATGGCAGTTACTATGATAATGAAGATTTCTTTCAGTGATCATTCATGTTTTGGGGGACATAGAACCTTTTGGAAATCTGAGAACCCTTCAGAAATCTTCTAGCTCTCTCCTCCCCAAATTGCACTTACCCCAGAATTTTGCATACAACCTGAGCAGATCATGAACCCCAGAGGCCAGCTCATGTATGCCCTGGGGCTCCATAGACTCCAGGTTTGGTGCCCCTGCTGCATAGGGCACAGCCCTTCTTCTCACCCTGTCCTTTCAGGGAGCTCTATGGAAAATGCCAGCACTGGAGTTCCTAAGACAGTAGGAATCTGCACTTAGGCACAGAGAAGGGCCAGGCAGTGATTTTCTAACTTCTATTCCATAAGCAGAACCCCTCATTTTCCCAAATAAAAGCTGTGGAACCCCATATATGAGTGATAAAATCTGCTATAAGTAGGGGTAGGTAGCCCAGGACAGGGCCACCATAGCTGCCCCTTGCAGGAGGCCAGCACCTGGGGAGATGCAGCGGGATGCAGCCTAGGAAGGAACATGGCAGTGTCAGGTTTCAGCTCTGCTCTTGGCTCCAGCCCTCCTTTCTCTGGTCCTCCTCAGTCTCTTTTCTGTGAAGTCGGATTAGGTCTTACCTCTGACCTCTGCAAGGCATCACAGCTGAGAGCAAGGGCTGGGAACGCCAACTGCTTGTAACCCAGGTGTGTCCCTTAGTCTCTAAGGTAGCCAGTTCCTATAACAGAGGTAGTAACAGTACTTGCCCCATGGGGTTGTTTTAAGGCTTCCACAAGACAATCTACATGAAGTGCTGGCACGTTGCTGGCCACAGAGTTGCTGGCCTCAGTAGATGTTAGCTCTTTTGATGATTTTTCAAGGGACTTAACTATTTGTTAAAAAACAGACATGCCTTGGGAACAGCCAACTCTGCTTTTGGGTGGGGGCTTGTTTAGTGGGGTTTGAATTCATTTGTATACCTACATCTCTCTGAATGATAGCACTGGACTCAAAGGAAACCCCTGAGAGATCTCATGTCACAGAACAGTGTGGTCAGTCTCGCTCAGTCCCATCATAAGTGGCCCCGGATAATCCACTTGGCCTTAGCACTTCACTTCCTTCTGTGAGAAATGTGGAAGAGAACAACACCTCGCAGGGTTACCATGAGATTTTAATGAGCTAACATTTATTGATCACTCACTATGCACCAGACGATGTGCTGAGAGCCTACTCAATCACCCAAAGCAGCCCTATGATAAAGATGCAGTTATTGTCTATATTTTGTACATGGGGACTGAGGATTTAAAAGGTTGCTCTTGGTCCCAGATTATTTACCTAGGGAGAGGCAGAGTTGGAGCTCGAACCCAAGTCTATTTTCAGAGATATGGTGTTTACCTCTGTGACAGAGAAGGGGTATCATAAAAATAGTCTCCACCTCACTAAGCCTTGTTCTCCTTAGTTTTCATCTGCAGATACAGCAGAACCAGTTAGGTTTAGCTGAGAGTTAGCAAAAAGGGAGGAGATGGAATATTTCTGGAAAGGGCCTGAGTTGACCTGCTGATGGGAACATGAAAGCTGAAACAGGGGCAGGTGGCCCCTTGTGAAAGGCAGCTCCTTGAATTGGCCTCGAAGGGCCCTGGCGCCAGGTACCTCTGGCTGCATTCTCTCCAGAGCCTCCTGGGCCAGGAAAAGGCCATCTGCAGTGGGATCAGATTTCCAGGCCCAGTGACCTTGAGCCCTCCCAACAGCTGCCAGAAAGCCGGCCACATGCCTGGGGAGTGTCTGAGATCCTTGGGCAGCTGAGTTGCCTCTTCCCTGGGCCCTGGGCCTATTTTTACACAGCCCTAAGGGCACACACATGTTGCAGAACCAAGAAGGAATGAAGAAAAGTCCATAGGCCACTTAGAATTTAAAGCAAAGTAGAAAGAGCTCAGGGCCAAGATCAGCAGGAAGCATCCACTGCTTCCCACCCAGGGCAGCATATACACACTGTCTTATGTGTTGGCCATCGTTCACTGTCTTTCAAAGGTGGCAACAACCTCCACATCTGTCTGTCTCTTCAGTCATGCCTGTTTAAAACTGTCATTGCCTTCCCATTTCCCTCTCCATACTCTTTAGCACGGAATAGAAGATCCTTCAAGATCTGATTACCATCCTCTCCTGCCACTTGGCCACTCAAACTCTACGCCCCAGCGAGACCAGATACCTTGTAGTATGCCAAAGAGGCCGTGTATTTTCATGCCTTTGTACTTTGGTAATATACAAAGTACTTATTTACAGATAAAGTACTGTCCAGTCTGCCAGGACTGATCTCCCGCTTGCCCCTTCCTGGGCAGTGTGACCTCTAATATTCAGGTCACTTGTTTCCTCAAAGTGTTGACATAATGAGGTGCCTATCATCTTTTGTGTCCCCAAGTGTCCTGTGCCTGCTTTTAACATAACACTCTCTTGTGGTTGTCTGTTTACTCATCTTCTTGAAGGAAATACCATGTCTTTCACTTGAGTATCCTAAGTGTCTGTCATTTTGGTGACTGGGCCTGTAGTCAGCATTTAGTAAATACAAGATGAGTAGATGGACAGACGGAAAGACCAGGGAGGGAGCTGGCCTGAATGTGTGTGTGTGTAGCTGGAGGATTCTAACATACCATTATTCTGATTTCATTATCTACAGCTGAGCAGTGCTTTGAGCACTCAGTATTAATTTGGAAGTTCCTAATAGGATTTAAGAAATAGATATGTAGTGCTGTTCTAGAAGTGTCTTTCCCTAATTCTTTTCTTCCTCAGTTTATCCAGAGGAAGAAAATACAAATAGAACATTGTAATTACTCTCAGGACTTGTGGTTAATTTTTAGTTTATTGAGTTTTTTGTGTTGCTTGAGGTGAGCATATTTAATTAAGCACCCTCACAACCACCAGTTTATTAATGTTGATAACAAAAATGATGATAAGGTACTGTTCTAAGTGCCTTCCATGTTTTAACTCATTTTATTCTCATAACTGTCCTATAGAATGAGGAATGTATTTTATCCATTCCATTAAAAAGAATGAGGAACTTAGACCTTGATGCCATTTAATATGCTCTGCCAGGGGCCAGCTGTGGGTTGTGATAAAGAACCTCTCATTCTTTCCCCTCACCCAGTAGCACCTTTGTCCCTGACTTTCCACCATGCTTTTATTTAACAAGGTATAGCAAACACTTAGAGTAGGTACTGGTTTAGATATTTTATCTGTATTGACTGATTTTATCTTCCTAAAACTCTATGAGAGCATATACAATTATGATTGCCATTTTATAGATGAGGAAACAGAGACAGAGAGCAGTTGAGTAAATTGCCCAAGGTCACACAGCTAGTAAGTGGCAAGCTGGAGTTTGTTTGCTGGAAGCCTGGCTCGAGAGTCTACTCCCTTAACTGTTATGCTATTCTACATGTAAAGAAATTGATTAAAGAAGAAAAAAAAAGACTCACTATGACATGGAAAGGCAAACATTCCATTTGTAACCCTAGCCCCTCATCTAGGCATAGGCAGAGGCTCAGGATGAGACATTCTGTTGTGGGAAGGAGATGTGGGATAAGAAGAATAAGCATGGGCTCTGGGATCAGGCTGACCTAGGTTCCACACACGGGGTATGTGTGCTGGGCAAGTTAATTGAATTTCTCTGAGTCTGTCTTCTCATCTGGAAAAGGATAATGATGGAAGCTACCTTCTAGGGTTGTTGTGATGGGGGTATAAAAGGCACCTGGTCTCATCCTGGCTCACAGTTAATGCAAGTGAGAAGGTCATTCCCTGCCCTGTTTACAAGTCACATATTTCCTAACTATGGTACATCAAAAGATTTTTTCATATTCAGAAAGTACGCCCTCAGTGGGGTAGCTGAACAGTGTCAACCCATCCCCAACAATGTTCACATCCTAATCCCCAGAACCTGTGAATATGTTATCTTACCTGATGAGAGACTTTCCAAATGTGATTAAGGATTTTGAGATGGGATAATGATCCTGGATTATCTGGGCAGGCCCAATGTGATTACAAGGATTCTTATAAGAGAGAGGCAGGAAGGTGAGAGAGATGTGACAATGGAAGTAAAGTTGGAGAGAGAGATTGGAAGATGCTAAGTTGCACGCTTTGAAGGTGGAAGAAGGGGCCATGAGCCAAGGAATGCAGGTGGCCTCCACAAGCTGGAAAAGGTAAAGGAAACAGATTCTCCTCTAGAGCTTCCAGAATGGATGCAGCCCTGCCAAATCCTAGGTTTTAGCCCACTGAGACTGATTCAGGACTTCTGACCTCCAGAACTGTAGATAATACATTTGTATTGTTTTAAGCCACTAAGTTTGGGTTAATTTGTTGCAGCAGCAATAAGAAACTAATACACTCTGGGATTCATGCAAAATAACTTGCTGTATCAGAGAGTAAGCTATTTGGGTTTTATAGCACAGGCTCATTTTGCTGTAAATGTGGGTTCCTTGGATTTCTGAGTTTACTGGAAGGTGCCTCTATTGTTAGAACCCTTCAGAATGGAGCTTGCTGCATCAGTACATTCAGAGCACATCACTGTAGGGAAGCATGTGGAGGACAGAGACCCACAGTTTTTTATTTCTAGTACTGTGTCCACATTGTGGGCTGATATACATACTAAGCTGTCATGGGAGAGGCAAGTGCATTTCATCTCAGTAATTAGAAGTGAATATTGCATCTTCTGGACCTCTTTGCCAATGTAAACTCACAAATAGGTACTTTGTCCCCACAACTAACATATGTTTGTCTTGTTAATTAACATAACATTTAAGCAAATGTTAGGAATTTACCATATTTTATATGCTATTTAATAACATCAAAGCTTTGTAATGTGAATAGTTTTTTTAAAAATCTCTTTCAGTTCAATAAAAATATCCATATTCTCAGCACCTGGCATAGGTCTAGGTATGTTAGAAGTGCTCAGCAATTTTTCTCAGATGAGAAAGCTAAACAATAAGTGGTCCAACAATCCAGGAGTTTCACAGAGAATGGAGTGATGTGACATATCAAATTTTAATATTTTGAGCGCACTGTGTAAGTTTAAGTGCTCTCAAGAAATGTGGGATTCAGTCTCTTCTCTCACAATTTTATATTTTAACTCAATTCTAAAGGTATATGAAAAGACACCAAAATAACAGATTATTTTCATTAATAAGGGAAATGGTGTTTGGGTTGGTAAAGCCTCCAATAGCCGTGTTCAAACTTTATATGTGAGAAGCACCTGGAGAGATTATTAAAACAGATTGCTGGACCCCATCCCCAGAGTTTCTGATTTGGTATGCCTAGGGAGGAGCTGGGGAATTTGCATTTTTGACAGTCTCCTGGGTGCTGATCATGTTACTGCTCTGGTGGCCACACTTTGCCAAGCATGACACATTGTCTCTGAGTTAAGTAACAAAGCCTCTTTGCTGGGATATGACTGAGCAAACATGCATTTAAATATATATTAGTCTGTAAAGTTGTTTCCAGTTTTAAAAGTTAATATGAGGGAATCCTTTTACTTTTTGGAAAGGTTAGGATGCCTTCAAGCTAGTCCAACCCGTGGCCCACAGGCCGCCTGCAGCCCAGGATGGCTTTGAATGAGCCTCAACACAAAGCTGTAAACTCTCTTAAAACATCACGAGATCTTTTTTGTTGTGACTTTTTTAAAGCTCATCAGCTATTGTTAGTGTATTTTGTGTGTGGCCCTAGACAATTCTTCTTTTTGCAATGTGGCCCAGGGAAGTCAAAAGTTTAGGCATTCCTGCCTTGTACATTCTTTTTTCTTAGAACTATTATATGTTCCAAATTGATATGATCTGAACTGTGCATGTGGTCATGATCTGGTTGGAGTTTGAGATGCCTTCTCTACCCTCTTCCAGCTCACTTAACCTCTGTAACTTTTTTTTTTCCACTGAACGTTTGGGGTGATAATTCTTTAGCACACTGGGCTTAAATGCCTGTGTCCCCACTAGACATTAACTTCTTTGAGGACAGTAGTGGCATCTGTCCATTTGCTCACACTGCTTAGCAACCTGGTAGATGCTCACTCAGTGAATGTTTAATGAAGAAATTCCCAACACACCTGCATTGGGACTGACGTGTTGTGAGTGGCAACATGTTGTACTCAGGAAGGTTAAAGAACGTAGCAAATGTGAGACTGACTGAGGTTGGGGCTGGGGGAAGGGAAACATAGCTGTAGATCTGAGCTGAAAGAGAAATTGGATGGTGATTTATAACCGTGTGGATTGTGGTTTATATAAAAGCCATCTGGGCCTCATGCTTGGATCCACCTCCCTGCATATGTCTTCATGGAGTTCTTATGTTTCAGCCTAGCATCAAAGAGGTGTTTTTTTGTATATGTGTTGTTTTTTTAAAAATTTTGCCGTGAAGTGGAACTTAGCAGGGAAATCCTGTTTGGACTTTGTAAGGCATGGTTAGCCTATGGCATCTGCATGTTGGAAACTGGTCAGGTCAGTGGACAAGTGCCAGTGTGTTCACTTCAGAGAGTAGAGAATGGTGGCCAAAAAGCTAAGTTGAGGTGCTTTTAAAACAAAAACTGAACAGATGCCAACAGTTAGATAAAAATCAATATATTTCATTAAAATTGATCTTCTGTGGATTGGCACACAACAGGCAAAAAATTGGCTATAACTAGGTAGGAGCTGCCCCCTTTGGGTGGGTGTGGGCTGTTTGTCACAATCTCCACCATTCCCTATTGTCTTATACCTAACCCCTTTTAATCATTTGTTACCTGCCTATCCCCCTGCACACATTTGACGTTTTTGATCCCTAAATGATGATATTCTCATAAGTTTCCTGAGCTTCCTCAGGAATCCTAAGCACTGGCATGTGGTAGCTTGAGAGGCCTATAAATGTTTATATTGACTTAAATTATTCTTGCTCCTGAAGATTTAGAACCTAAATATCTTCCCTAAGAAAGTTACTTCTTCCTCTGTGAAGCATCCTTTTTAAAATGTAAAGGTTAGATTTGGTTTGCATGGACTGATTACTTATTGCCTTGTTGTACTGCTGAAACCAGAGGGCAGGAAAAATGACCAGGCAAGGTGGTCATGTTCCTTCCCAGCTCTGGCAAAGCACTTGCTGTTTGGTTGTTAATGCCCCATGTTTGCATAGGGCTTCATAGCTTACAGAACCCTTCCTATTGTGTTCAAATTCTAACTCTGCTGTTTAATAGCTGTGACTTAGGCAGGCTCTTAAACACTCTGTGCCTCCATTTCCCCATCTGAAAAATGATAATAATATCTACCTTATCTAGTGGTGGATTAAAAAAATAAAAATTAACTGAAATAATAATGTATGGGACAGAATTTAGCGCAGTGCTTCAGGTTTCATAAGAATGCAAATACTAGTTTCTGGCAAGGTCTCTGTACGGCTTTCAAGAAAGGAATAATTATCCCCATTTTACTGAAGGAAAAACTGAAGCTTAGGGAAATTGAGTACCTTGCCCAGAGGTGGCCAAGGAGCCCTGAGAAATCCACAATTCCCTAGACTTTCCACCTGGTCATTCGAAATCCTTGATTCCGCTGTCTACCCTTGAAATCTCCTCTTAGTAATAGCTGTAGTAATGATGAAACTTTGAGATGAGTTGACTTTTCCTATTTCAGTAGCTTTCTTGGGTGAGAGGACTCCCACATTTGTGGGAACATGGTACCAGTTACACAGAGTTGGATGTGAGGGCAGAACCTGTCCACAATGTCGTCTCATATACTTTCCCCTGAAGGAATATGAAGTCAAGAAGAAAGAGGCATGCATTCCGGGTTTCCACTGAGGGACTACTCGTGCGTGTTTTTAGTGGGAGGCTTTCTGAAATGAGTCAACTTTGAATTAAAGTATTCCTCAGGCCCCCTTCTGTCTCTCCAAGGAGATTGTACAGAAGAAACCCTAACCAGAGCAAAGGGCCTTTCATGGTTAGCCTTTGGATAGGGTGTTTCTTCCTACTTGGTCTTTTCCTCTACATACATTGCATAACCAGTCTTGTGAGACTCCTTTAAGAAGGATTTGCTGGGATTTGATTTGAGTTTCAGAATTCATTGGTTGCCTCCTTTTATGAATGATTATCAAGTGCTCTCTCTTTATGATCACCCAGCAGTTTAATTTTAGCCCTTGGGGTGGGTGGAGGGAGCCTTCCTGATATGTGGATATGTAGATAGAACCATATGAAATGACCAATATTTAACCATTTTTTACCTACAAAAATGGCAATTTTATCTAGTTCAACCAAAGATTTGGCAAAGATGTAAATAGTAACAGAGGTTAGCATTCTATGACAACTTAAAAATTATCACTCTTTCTTCACAGGTGCATTTGGTATCTTGTGGCCTTGGAAAGCTCAGGGATGTCCTGCAATGGAATCCTTCCTTGTCTAGTTTGTTCTCCTCTTTCAGTGGATTTCGACCATGCCTCTGACATTGTGGCTGTGGCAGCAGGCAGTATGCAGAGTGGAGAATTAGTTATTATATGCTTAATTATTTTTAATTTCATAATTCCTAATTGGTTGGCATGTAGCTCTTTGCCTTTATCACAGATTTTAGAATTTGAAACTGTTGGCCAAATCGTTTCTTAGTTTAAAATATTTTGTGTATTCCTTGCAAAATTCCCCAAATTCTATATTCACGATCATCAGTGATCTAGGATTCAGGTGCAACTCCTTAGCCATGCCTACAACTAGCTTTTGAAATAAAAAATAGATTGAGGTAATGTATGTGGACAGTATTGTGCCTGGCATATAATAATCACCCACTGATTGCTAGCAGAATTTGAAATTAGAGTGGAAACAATGGTGATTTGGGGTTAGATTTCTCATAGACTTTAACACAATAGGGTGTTCTATAAAGGCAGAGAATAGCAGACCCATAGCCTTCATTCTAGCCATCATCAGAGTAGGTGAACAAAGTCCTGCAGGATTCTGAATTGAGCATTAATGCATTCAAAGGTATTTGCTTGGCTTTGTTTCCTGCTTATGGATGCCACCAGGACAGGTCTTACATTTAAGTACACACTATCATTGGAATTTCAGGAAATGCATGGATTGACTGTTCATGAACAACCAGAAGAACCATAAGCTGCCGACAGTGGCAAATTGGCTGAGGCACAAAGCACAAAGCTGACTTACACAGGCTGGTGTGAGGGAACTGGTACCAAGCTGAGGAATGAGTTTCACTCTTGGCCTTCCTCTACAGATTATTCCATTACCATATTCCTTTATATCTACTTGTTTTGTGGGTATAACGATGTGGTCTAGTGGTTCTTCCAAAACTGAAGAGTCACTGCACTCTAGAGACATATCTACTCCTGAATTTCAAGGATCTGATGTCTTATTTAATTTTGCATTTATATTCTGCTACCTCTTGAAGATTCTATGGTGGCTTATGGGTTTAAGCATGTAATATGGCAAAGATACCAAAAAAACAATCCAGACCTTTTTAAAAGAGCATGGTGAGTAAGTGTCAGGCTTTTGGGTAGGTGCCTTGATAAGAATAAGTTGTCCCTTAACATATTTGTGACTGTATGTTTAGTGGAGTGATTGTTTACTTAAAGTCAACTCTTGCCCAGGAGACTAGCTGCTCCTTGAGGGAAGGACCACACTGTCTTGTCTGCCTGCATTTTCTGCCCATTGAATAGGACTGAGAAGAGAGTAGATGCTCAATCTGTATTTTCAGGGAATGAATGAGACTGTCAGGTTCCAGGTAATTGCACTGGGTGAAATCTCCAACAAGTGTCTGTAGTCCCACTCTGTCTACCTCTGTTGTCTGTCTTAGGGGACTGGAAGTCAGGATTTTTTTCTTAAAGTTTGAGTCCAAGTTTATGTCCTCTTCTGTGGGTAAAACCAATGTTTTCTGCAAAAACGACTTGATTTTTAAAAAGTAGAATTGATATATGTATACATTGTATAATGATTTCCACAATCAAAGTCATTGATACTTCAATTACCACGCATGCTCTAACTTAGATCTCTAGAACTTGTTCATTTTTTAATTATTATTATTTTTTGAGACAGTTTCACTCTGTCGCCCAGGCTACAGTGCAGTGGCACGATCTTGGCTCACTGCAAGCTCCGCCTCCCGGGTTCACGCCATTCTCCTGCCTCAGCCTCCCAAGTTGCTGGGACTACAGGCACCCGCCACCATGCCCGGCTAATTTTTTGTATTTTTAGAAGAGATGGGTTTTCACCGTGTTCGCCAGGATGGTCTCGATCTCCTGACCTTGTGATCCACCTGCCTTGGCCTCCCAAAGTGCTGGGATTAAAGGCGTGAGCCACCACGCCCGGCCAGAACTTGTTCATTTTATGACTGAAAGTTGATGCCTTTTGACTACCATCTCTCCATTTCCCCCATCAACCAGCCCCTGGTAAACCACTGTTCTGCTCTGTGCTTCTATGAATTCAACTTTTTATTATCTCACGTATAAACAAGATCATGCAGGACTTGTCTTTCTGTACCTAGATTATTTCACCTAGCATAATGTCCTTCAGGCCCATCCATGTTGTTGCAAATGACAGGATTTCCCTCCTTTATTATGGCTGAATAATATTTTATTGTGTGCATATGCCACATTTTCTCTATCCATTTATCCTTTGATGCGTTGCACACTTAGGTTATTTTCATATCCTGGTAATTGTGAATAGTGCTGCAGTGAACATGAGGGTACAGATATCTCTTTGAAATACCAATTTCCTTTCCTTTTGACAATGGGAGTTCTCATGGTAGTTCTATTTTTAATATTTTGAGGAACTTCCATACTGTTTTTCATAATGGACTGTTGACTCTCCTTAACCAAAACTATTTGCCTAAAATGTCTTAGAGTTTCTCATGCAACTCAATAGAAGAGACTTTGACCACAAAGTTTTTTGGATAGATAGTTCTGGTTCTGGCAGGCTAAAAATGAATGCTAGTGACAAATTACATATTCGTAGAAAGGCTGTACTAGTGTCACATAATTTAACAAGTCTCAGAGTGTCTCACACTTCAAAATGATCTTTCACTTTCTGGAAATGCCACTGGTATGAAAATTCTGCCATTATGAAATTACGTGAAGAATGAGCCCTTTTAGAGCTCTGAATATGTGAAGTTCCAGATCATTGACATATATCTACCCACCCAATCCTCTCAGTAATGGTGGGAGATAGATATCAGCATTTCATGTTACAGATGACAAATCTAAGGCTTGAAGCAGTTAATAATTTTCTTAGAGTCTTGTGGGCATCTGTCAGGGAGCCAGAACCAGATATGGAGGAGTCCAAAGTCATATTCTCTTAAACACATATTGTCACCTAATAATTGTGGGCAAGAGGTAATGTGGGAAGCCAATGGCAGTCCCTTCTGTCTTGGTGTGAATTTGTTTATCAGCATCTTTTCAAGAAAGAGGTTGCAGAGAAGTAAGCATGACATCAGGTTACGGAGAGGGCCCAGATTCCTGGAGAGCTGTGCTTGAGAGGAAAGCCTGGAGGAGGAAACGGAAAGCAGATAAGCCTGTTCGATTCTGTTTCACCAGGGGCCAACCCAAGACACAGCTTTGGAATGTCCTGTCCTTAGAACTATTGCCCAGGGCCACTCATGCCTGAAATTACAACACAGTAATAAAAACTACCAGTTGTTGGGCACATATTAAACATCACGAATATATCCTCTTGTCTAATGACAACCACCACCCTAGGGGGTAGGTGTTATAATGACCATTTTATAGATCAGGCCACTGGGGTAATTGCTGAACATCATCATTTAGTAAATGCCAGAAACAAGATTTGAATCCAGACTTGCCTGAACCTAAAGCCTGTGTTACATCCTCTAAATATCACTCCTTAGCCCTAATCATTCCCCTTTTGTGTTTGTGTCCAGCTTCTAGCTTGATGATTCCTTTTGGAAGTGCTAGGAAGTTTTAAGGAGAGTCACTCTGAAATTGTAGCAAGAGAAAGGATACACAGAATGGGATACTGATTGAATGCACACAAAGGTATCCTTGGGCCTTTCTGACACTAGTCACCAGTGGAATTTTTCCTCTCGTAGGGTCTACCATCTCTAAAAGAGAACAGAGTTCAGCCATAAGAGTATCTTATGGGAGCCTCCAGAGTAAGGATAGACTTCTAGAACTTTAGCTACAACTCCCCTCCCAGGTTGCTTTCTTTGTTTCAAGGGAAAAATTGAGAAGTTGGAAAATAATAGGAAAAAATATTCTAGGCACTTGGAAGCAAAGTGGAAAAAGATAGTCACCGGAGGAATTTGAGAATCCTGCTTTCAATTTTTTCTCTAGAGATAATTTTTTTTTGTATCCATATGGACTTACCCATTTGCTGTAAAGCAGAGAAACTCTTAAAAAGTTTTTTAAAAAGGGAATTTTTGACAACATCTTGGAAAGCTGAAGTTATAAATATTATAAACAGTATGGTGGATAACACTGCCAAATTAAAGGCAGGAGCTGGGCAAGGCGGAAAAGCAGGAGGAGAAGCAGTCTGACATAGGGACTCATAAGCTGTGTCCAGCCTGTGATTCCCACATTCTTAAGCTTTCCTGTTTCAAAGCCACCATGAGAGCTTGAGCTGGCTTGCTGTAAACGTTGATGCTTGAATAGCCAAAGCTGGGACAGAGTCATGGAGCCCCTCTTATGACAGGACGAAGTTGGCTTTCTTTATACATCAGCCTGAGTAGCTTACATTACAGAAGGGCAGGCCCTGATGCTCCCGAATATTTCCATACCTAGGAGAATTGGAAGCACCACCATGTGTTTCCCTCATTTCTGAGGTCCGCTTCTAAAATTAAAACTGTAGTGTCAGGACCCCGCAAGCTCTGCCCTATGGAGTTGTGCATCTCCAGGACCACACTGTGCTCCATAAGACATGTGATCTTGTGAGGTTGCTAGGCCCCCAACACTGATACGGGTGGACAAAAAAAAGAAGGTGGGTGAATCATGCGTAAGGTTGTGACCTCTAGGAGTATAGAGGAAAGAGGCAGATAACACTACAAGACAGACATTTAGGAGGGCATTTCCCTAAAGTTCATTTTGCTTTTTGGTTTGGTTTCATAGTTTTTTTCTTCTTTTTTAGTTTTGGAAAGAGACAGAGGAAGGGATATTAGAAGGACGTGGAGACCTCTTAGATATGGAACAGACATTTCTGGTACATGTGACCACAAATGTTGCTATCTGCCTCCCATCCCTCCCCTTCTTTGTGACCAGCCTAGAAGCCACCTTGAGGCCACTGTTTGACCCATCCCTAACATGAAACAGCCCATCCTCCAGCTTTCAGATAGGAAGGACTTGGCTGGGCTGCTACTTCCATGGTAATGGGGCAGGTCGAGGTACTGACAAGACTTCCCAAGGAATGAAGAGACCCTTGCCTTTGCTCCTTCTCCATGTCAACTCCTTTATGTGGTCAACATGCCCCAATGTGGCCCCATTTACTCTTGCTCAAGGGACCTCTCATTGCCCTTCTCCCTTGCCTGCCATGCTCCAGCCATTATGACTTTTTTTGGGTTCCAGAATGTGGTATATTGCATCCTGTATGGAGTCTTTTAGCTTTAGATTCCCTAGGCTTGATAGGTTCTTATTCTCCCCACTCTTGGTGCCTGGCTAACTCCTTAGGTCTCAGCACAAATTTCTCTTTATTCCTTCAGTAAACAAATATTCTTGAGTAGATCTATTATGTGCTGCACCCTATCCTAGGTGCTTGGGGCTACATCAGTGAGCAAAGCAGACAGAAAACCCTATCCATGGACCTATGTGCTGCCTCTTCCTTAAGAAATTCTTGTCTGTTACCCTCCCCCTGGCCCTGCTGCACCCATAGGCTAGATTAGGTCTTCCTTCCTGTGTACACGTTCCCAACACTCTTCTCTTTCACAGTAACCATAACAGCTTGTCATCATATACTTATTTGTGCTTTCTTTATTAAATGCTGGTTTCCCTGCGTTAGACTGTAGGTTCTACAAGGTTGGGGATTATGTCTGTTTTATTCACCACTATATACTCAACACCAGCACATTGCTTGACACCCAGTAGGTGCTGAGTAAATAGGGGTGAAGGAATAGATAAATGAATGGGTGACAATTACTTTTGATGGCAAATAGCAATATCAGGTATGAGGGTCCCACACACTTCTGGGAGGAAGTTGAGTTGACATATGAGTTTTATGAAGAAGCTACACGTGCTTCCAAAGTCACCAGAACTTGCAGGTTCTCACTTAGCCTTGCCTGGGGTCTAAAGCTCCTACTGCCTAAGCTTTAGGCATTTCATGATTTACAAAAATGGTTGTGACCATGCCTGACTTTAATGCAGCAGCTGTTTACCTCTCCTTCCAGACTGGAGATTTCCCAAGGGGCTTGGTGAAAAACTATTAAACCATAAGAACTACAGTTCCATTTATTTGGTATGCCCAGAATGTCATCTTCCCCTAGGCTGTGGTAGCACCCACAGAGATGGTCTTCGTTTGCATTAATCATTTTCATGCGCTTTGCACTCAGCTACAGTGGTATTCAGAGAAAAATGCTGCCATGACAAATGCCACAACAGATGGTATTTGATCAGTCTCTAAGCTACCAGGGAGATATATAGCAGTGCTTCCGAGGTTTGCATATTTTACGTTATCAGGAGACCCAAGTCCAGCCTTAATCATGATTGAAATGCAAAGTTTTCCATTTGCTTCCTATCTCCTGATTCTCTTTCCAGTTGTTTGGCATTTGTTTTGATTTTTCTAACTCCCTGGCTCTCCTTGGTGGGGAAATACTTCAGGATATGGGAGACAAAGGCTGCAACACAGCCCCTGGAAGTTGCCCTGCAAGTCTAAAGGTCAGGGACTGTTGAGAAACTAAACTTTGGGATGGCAGTCTCAGCTGAGATTGGCAGAAAGGCTTAATTGCAGCCTCTCTCATGGATGTTCAGGCACTGCGCAAGGTGGAGGCCACATTTGGCTCCAAACAAAGGGAATTCTGGGGAGGTGCATCCTGGTCTGCACCTTTTCTTTACCTCCATCCTTCACCCAACACCTCTCTGCTCCCCGAGTCTCCAAGCCACGTGGTAGTCCCTCTTCTGGGTTTCCCCCTCTACCCCAGCTAATGCTGCAAATTCCAGGAACTCAGTCCCAGAGCTCTTGGACCCATTTCTATGGTAACAACTACAATAGCTTCTCACCCAGTCCCCAGCCCCCTTCAAAAACACTGGAATGTCAGACTTCATACAGATTTTTTTCAGCTAATTTTGGAAAGTAGTTTATATTGGCCACTACATGCTAATGAACAAGTTTGGTCTTATTTACATACTTTGCTGTTTAAGAGTCTTTTCTTTCACTCTGCCTCCCAACTTTAATCAGATCCTCATCTCATGCTGTGTGTCTGGATCACACATAAGTCTTGTTAAAGATGGGCACGAGGACATTATTGTGCTGTAATGACTACTGGGGTGCTGCTGCTGGGGCTGTTCCCCTCTTGAGATGTAGGAGTTTGCAGTTTCAACAGTACATGAAGATGGATTGTGTTTACCTGTACAGTATTTAGAAGAAAACCTTAAGGTGAATTTTAATCACAAGAGGGCCTGGATCAAAGAAACAATCTCCCTTTCTGATCTCCTTCCAAATGAAGCCAGGAGGTTGGAAGCCACATCTGACCCCATTCTGCTTCCCAGCCTCACTCTCTTCCTGGGGCGCAGATGAAAGAGCGTGGGTCTCGGCCGCCTTGTCAGGAGTGATTTTTAACCTTAATGGAATATTATTAAAGAGTGGATTTCAGACTTGAGGAATGTTTTTTGAACTCCTTCTGTGAACACAGAAATCATAGTAGAAGGGAAAAATTCAAGGCACTTGATGGACTTACGAATGATCTTTTAAATAATGACAAAGTTCTAGTTTTAACATCTTCTGGAGTGCAGACCAGCCATCTGGTTTTGGCTCCCTGTATTTCATCTCTTTAGAAGAAAACAATGGTGCCCTCAGGCCTTCCCTGTTCACCTAATAAAGGAAGATCCTAATGCTTCTCTTGTCTATGTGCTCTGATTCTTCTAGAGAAAGACAGGAATCAAGGTGTGTGTTGAATGGCACTGTGGACCCTAGAGAAGGATTATCTAAATTCAGGCTCCTATGTATGACAGGGAGGAGGACCTCCTGGTTTCTCACCCAGCTCTGCCATTGACATTGACCTGTGTAATCTTGGTCAAAAATCTGGCTTCCTTACCTCACTTTCTGTATCACGTAATACTTGCTAAAACCAACACCATCCAAAGAATTGAGTGCCATGCTGGCACAGAGCAGACATCTACACAATGATGTTGACTGAATGAATGCTTGAAAGAATCCTATAACTCAGGGCTTCTCAATCTCAGCACTGTTGATGTTTTGGACTGGACAGTTCTTTGTTGTGAGAAGCTGTACTGTGCGTTGTAGGATGTTTAGCTACATCTTGGCCTCTATCCATAAGATGCGAGTAGTACCCTGCTCCCATTGTGACAGCCCCAAACGCTGCCAGACATTGACAAATTGGTCCCTCACCTCCACCCTCCATCCCTAGCCAGTGGAGAACTACTGATCAAAATTATAAAACTCTGTGAAAAAAATGACAGGACTTTAAAAAGTTAACAAAGAAGAAGTATTCGGGTAACTTATTTATAATTATTCATTCTTTTAATAGAATCGGACATTAAAAGAAAGTCCAGCAGATGGCTGAATTGAAATGTATCAAGGCTAGCCTTGCAAACAGACACTATCATGTACTTTAAATGATGCTGTATGTGTTGAATGTTCCGTAAATATAAGTAATGTACTTTATGCTTCTTGGAATGTGAGTTCTATAGAAATAGTGTTGTAGTAGAGCAGTGCTTTTCTTGAATATGTTGGTGGTTGTCTTTATTTTTTTCTTCAGTGCCATATTGCTGGACTATTGCTGAAAAATCTTAACCTACCTCGTCAGCCCACCTCCATGACACTTCCCAGAATAAATATCGAGTGTACTATTTTTGATTTTGCAATAAGAGATTCCGGGATGGTGAGCTTTTTCTTTTTCTCACTTTCCATGGGGACATAATTGCCAAAGCCTCACTCACCAGCCATGTGCAAGATATTATATAAAAGAAGTAGGAGAGAATGATAGGAAAAGGCAAGGAGTAGAAGAGGGATTTTATAATTTTATTATTATTTAAATACTAGTGTCTCTTTTGGGGGGCAACAAGTCCTTTTGAGTGGATTTGGTATATTACCACTGTGTACAAAAGTAGAAATAAGGACTGATAGTTAACATTTGTTCTCAAAAGCAGGGTTTCATGGTATGGTGAAGTGGCATTTAGAGACACAACTGTTATTGCACTTACAAGTGGGAGCAGATTGCTCCAAGACATCACACACAGGGTACTCCCGGCCAGTATTGTCTTTACTTTCCCCTCCCTCATTCCCTCTAAGCCAATAGCACCTGGTTGTCTGCATTTATGTAAATGCAGGCTCCTGTGTATAACAGGGAAGAGGACCTCCTGGTTTCTCACCCAGCTCTGCCATTGACATTGACCTGTGTAATCTTGGTCAGAAGTCTGACCTCCTTACTTCACTTTCTCTATCACATAATACTTGCTAAAACCAACACCATCAAAAGTGGTCATCCACGGGGCTGGACAGAGGACAGGAAAGATGAAAAGAAAACTCACCTTTCCTCCATGTGTATAAGAAAGGACTTTCTGCAATGATGAAAGGCATAACGCATAGCATCAACATTTAGTTTGCAGCAAATTGCATTCTGCACCTTTTTCTAGAGATGAGAAAATGTCTTCCAGATGAGGACCCTTGAAGTGTGAGATGGAGGTTGGAAAGGAGATGGGAACCTGTGCTAAACATGCAAGGATGGAGCAACTTCAAGCTCAGGGTTGAGTAGAGTCTATATTATGGGTGCAGTTTTATTCAGGTATCCCATAGCTTAATTTAAAGCACTTGGAAGATGTGAAGACTGGGAGTAGATAAGTCATAAAATGTCAAATGTCAATAGGTGGGTGGATGTGAACTTTAGGAAGACTGCCTTGGAGCTAGACGCTACTCAAATTAGAGCTCCTAAGTGTAGACACTTTACATTTTCTGTGGCTGTGAAGGAGCATTGGGAAATTGCTTGGAGTTGAAGAAACGAGAAGGGTCACATGTATACTGTGGAAGGCAATCATTTATTAGTTCAAAATAAATTCTATGGGTTAAATACTGATTTGAGTTCATAGGAATGTTGACGGAACCTGGGAAGTAATGAGGGGTGGGGTGATTGTGGAGGGGAATGAGTGGGGTCCCCATTGTGAAATGCAAATTGTGTGAAATTCAAAGACCTCTGTGCCAAGTCTAAAGCAATTTCTTTTACTTATGGTACCCGTTGACATTAATCAAGCCAGAACATTTTCCTTTAAACCAAAAAACAATTAGCCCTGACAACTGAAGTAAAATTAGCCTCTTGGGAATGACCTAATTGTTCTTTTGGGAAGGCTGGACACTGGCTTGCCCTTGGCTGTGGTGTCAGCCCTGGCAAACCTGGCAGATCTCACAGACTCTGGTGGGTCCTTTCTTGCCACAGAAAGCACAAAGGACAGAGGGGTTCAGGAGGTCACAGCCCTCCCCAGTCATCTGCAATGCCTGCCATCCGGAGAATTTTGTGAGTAAATGCTACCCAGATTCCTGCGAAAACTCCCATTCACTGTTGGTACATTTGACTGCCTGCCTCTTTGGTGGCTGGAAATTTCTCCCAGCTGCTGGTAGATGGGTGTGTCCACTAACCCTTTCCCCACCTCCATTTTTCTGGCAACTGCTCAAGTTTTCAGGATTGCACTGGTGGTGACAGTGATCAAGATGAGAGCTCCCATTCCACCCTGGTTATTTTTGGCGGCTGTGAGCAATGCAAGACCTCAACTTTTGGCACTATGTGGTTGGGATATTAGGTAACCTTTTTCCTGTGCAAGTACAGACAAAAGAGAGTGTCCTATCTTGGCGTTCATTCATCGGCCGTTTTTACAGCATTCTGTTTTCCCATTGTTCCTAATAAGAGATGGCTCTGGAGAGGCTGAACATTTATTAAGTATATATTGTTGTTTTTCCCTCCTAGATTGAAAACATAGATGCCTGCTTGAATTTCCTGGCAGCTAAGGGAATAAACATCCAGGGGCTGTCTGCAGAAGGTGAGTCAGAGCGCTTGTCACGAAGCTGCCTCTTCATCATTAGAAATGCCCACCTGTTACTTATGAATGATATTAACACCATTATGACAAGGGATGCTTGTGGGCTCCTCTGGTTTTGTTTTCCTTTATGTTGCTCAGTGGTTGCCTAGACTTGAGGATGCCAAGGACTCACTCCAAGAATGTGGATTCAACCATACCAGCCACCTCTGCAAGACCCTGAGAGGGTAGTGAAGGGGAAGCTGTCCTATTTGAGAAAGACTTGCTTAAACAATGCTGATTTGATTCACCTGTCTAGTAATTCAGTTAATTATCAAGTCAGGCCTTATCTATGGGAGAGAGCATGCTTCACCACAGAGCATATTTCAGCTGTACAGTTCCCAGGGAAAAATGCTTAATCCTTATCTCTTTTATTCGAGGAAGCAGCACTTTTTCTTGCTCTTAAAAAAGCATGTGATTTATTAATGCAATGCTATATTTTTACATTGTGATTAGTTTTTAATTAAATTTGGTGGCTAATTAGCACATGAGTGTTCACCAGTGTTTTGCTATTAAATTAGTTATTGGTCTGGAGATGGCTGGTTCGAATTCTCAGCCACCTCAGACAACAAGTCAGCCTGAAACTTTCACGCTCTCTCCTGTTTGTAAATACAAGCAGCTGCCAGCTCAGAGCTGCCATAGGCCCAGGCATCCTCCCAAGCTCATTAGGCTGCACCTGCCTCCAGTTTTCCCAGAACAGGTAAAGCAGTTTGGGCTTCAGATGATAGCACCTTTCCCTAGTGAGACTGCTTTTTGAAAGGAGGCCTGTTAGCATGGACTCTGGTGGTCAGAGTGGGGCAGAGAAGAACAATGAGGAAGGAAACAGCCAAATTGAGCAGGTAAGTTTGCAAGCATGATGGATTCCATCTGGGACCTGTTCCTTGCCTTTGCTCTGCTACACGGTGAAAGCTTGGTTTTCCTGGCTGCGTTTCTGAGTGGTAGTCTCTCCTGGTATTGGGGGTGGGTGGTATAAATGACCACTATTAATGCCTCGTGGATGTATTGCGTCTCTGAGTGGGACTGTAGGAATTCCTCAGTTAATAACTCTGATGTGTTGGACCTGTTCCCAGTCAGGCACGGCCACACTGCTTCCAGAGGTCGCAGAAGCAGTTGTCGTGTGGTCAGTCCTAATCCCAGAAGATTCCCCAGCCCTGGGGTACGGACCCTCATCCATGGGGATAACATCAGGGCTGGCTGACATGTGGAATATGCTTTGCTGGGGGGCGGGGGTTTGCTGGGAGTAGGAAGATGCAAATTCCCATTCAGAGGAGCACATGATTTCCTCCTAGTAGAGAGTTCTTGTGCTGGCTGGTAGGTGGCAGGGCATACTCCTCCTAGTTTCTGGGAGTGATTGAACTCCTGGGACAGGCCTGTGTCCCCCAGCAGAGCACCAGCAGGGACTTTTACAGAGGTGTGTTTGGCAGCAGGGCCTCTTGGGTATGCAGACTCTGCAGGCCTGCTTCATCCTGCCTGGCTGGTAGTGACCCCTGGCTACTCAGCAATCTACCCATTGGCCTGACTTCTGCCTCATTTGTTTTCCCCATCTGTCCCATCCTCTCTGTACCCCAAGGCATAGAGAATCTATGCAAAAAGTATTTGTTGAAAGAACAAGTACCAATTGTACTTTGCAGGATTTTATCTATATTGGCCTCAGTTCTCACAACTAAAGTTGGAGTTTATAACAGCCTCAGTTTATAGATGAAGAAACTTTGGTTTAAAGAGGTTATGAGCGGCATCCCTGAAGCATGTAGCTAGAGAGTGGCAGAGCCAGGATTTACACCCAGTTCTGTGTGATTTCAGAGCTCATGATTATGGCGTCTTCTGGGATAGAGGTGGATAAAATCTAGGTATGCCATATAAAGGTAAAAGAAATGAGGTTTAAATTCTTTGTCACCTGGAGCATTGCTTCAGAAGATGTTATAGCCCATGGAGGCACATCATGCAGAGAGACACTCAGCTGTCTGCCCCTTTTTAACATTGAGATGACCCTTGGAGGCTCTGAGCATGGAAGAGCATACCATAGCCAGTGTGCTGTGGTATCAAGCCATTGTGGTATAACCATGAAGGAGTTTTGTGGTATTTCAATAACTGCCCTAACTGTGCTATGTTGAACCCCCATCCTTCCTGCTGGGTCAAGACTCACTTAATGATATTTTGGCCAGAATGTATAACTCTTTAGTCATCTTCAAGTTGTTACAATTACTTGATGCCCATATTTATGACTCAGTGACGGTCATTTTTAAACTTCAATCTCAGACTCTACTCAAAGCTCTTTACCCTCTTTCCTTCCAGTATAAATGGCTTTAGGAGTTTGAAGAGAGATGGGGGCATGCCGGCTTGACTTTCTCTCCTTTCCCCTTCCCATGTTCTTGTGCCAGAGCCCCCAGGATTGAGGCAGCACAGAGGAAGCAGAGTTCTGCTGCTGGGGAAGGTGCCGTCCTCAGTATACATCACTGCCACTGTCTCAGCTGGTAGTCTCAGCAGGCCCTGCTGACCAGGACTTACTCCCATGTAGCTCCCGGGGCACCGGTGGTCTTCTGTGAGACTTGGCCAGATCTTTTACCTCAGTCTTATGATCCCTCCGGTACCTACCATAGGACTAGCAGGAACGTGTGGGCCCCATTTTCCACTTGCAGTGGGTGGAACTGCAAGGCCTCCTGTCACCTGGCAGCAGTCCCCCACCAGACAGTCTCTCTCCGGTTCTTTTCCCCACTCAGGTGGCCAAGAGGCAGATCAGCCAAGTCTCTGCTAAGCGGATGTCCAATTTGGGACTGGAATGCCAGGCCCTCCTTCTTGCCAGCACCCCTACTTTGAGCGATTCTTAGAGCTACCACTCCCTTGACTTCAAGGGGCCCAAGGACTCTGCTGCCTTGCCTCCTTGGTGAGGGGAGGAAAATATCCTTTCTCCATGATCATCAAACATTGTCTCCCCAAAATGACATTCTGTCATCTAGATCTTCTTATATTTTTTGGAGGTTGGGGAGTGATGAAGATATGAGTGTTAAAAATGTGAAGTGCTGCATTCCTTTGGGAAAGTGGCCCCAACGTCTGCCACATTCTCAAACTTATAAAAAGCAAGGGTACTTACAGCCTTTAATCCTCAAATTTGGCCTTATTCATAATTTCAGGGTACAGGCAATATCTCACTTGACATCATGTTACATTACAGGGATAGATTTATTGAGAACTTACCACATGTCAGTCACTGAGCTAAGTGCTGTGCATATTTATATCTTATTTAGTACCCCCAGCAACCTTATGCGGTCAGTATTAGTATTATCCCCCTCATGCAGATGAGCAAACCAAGGCCCAAAGAGATTAAGCTACACATTATAAAAAGGAGGCCCACAAGATCAGCAGTGGCTAAACTACCCACATCTGCTGATTCAAAGGCCTGGTGTGTGCTACTGCACATTACTGCCTATGTTTCTATCCACCTGCATAACTACTAGCAAAGCAGTGTGGTGTATTAAAAAGTAATGCAGATTTAATGCTTTTTGTTCTCCTTTTGAAGATGACTGAGTGCCCTGAGGCTCCTTCTCTGATGAAGAAAACATCAGCAGTTGGAAGGCCCCATAGATACATCTCCACCCTTTCCCAGTCTAAAGCTGGGTTTGCACTCAGGAGGGTGTATGCACCTGTCCTCAAAGCATTTCAGCAGCTCAGGCCTGCCCCGACCCACCTGCTAGAGAGCCACAGGGAGCCTTTGTTCTAGGGCACAGACGGCGGATGCTTGGGGGCAGAGGCTGCAGGCCTGAGTGAGCCCCATGGAGGTGCTGCTGGTTTGGGGAACTTCCCTGGACTAGGTCTCCCTGCCCCATCAGTTTTCCTGAAGATTGAACCTATCTATTTGCTCTTGGAGATGTGCCAGAGTCCTGTGAGCTTGGGCCTCCCTTTGCCCTGGGGTGGTGTTCAAGATCCCCCACCAACCCTTCCCCAGAACACACCACCTGTCACAGCCATCTGTAAACCTGCCCCTGTGAGGAAGGATGGCCTTTATTTCTGGCCATTTTGAGAACACCTGGGGTTTGTGCTATCTGGCCCTGAGCCCATCCTCCTGCAATGGAGAAGTGGAGGTTGGGGAGTAAGGCATATTCTATCTAGTTCAGCAAATGTTTCCTGGGCACATCCTGTATGCCAGGCCCAGTGCTAGGCACTGGGGTACACCAGTGATCAAGCCAGTCATATTAAACTAACCTTGATTCCAGTTAATAAGACAGAGCTGTGTTAGTGGTAAGCACAGGATCCAGTGGTGACCAAAGACAGGCAAATCAACTTTTGCTGGGGCTCTCAGTGGGGCTACACAGAAGTGGGACGTTTCTCCCCAGATTTCATGGGATGAATAGGCATTTGCCAGACAGAAAAGGAAGGTGAAAGGAAATCTAGACAGAAGATCAGGCATAGGTAATATTAATATGATGGGGGAAAACCTTGCAGACATTGGATAAACAAAAGTAGGAACATCCTTCCAGGTGGAAGGAGTGTATGCTTTGAAGTGAAACCAGTTGCTGATTTGATTAGCTCAGTCCTGGGTTTGCTGCCCTGATGGCCAGAGATCTAGGTACTGAGTTTTCTCCTCCTTTCATCCCAAGCTAGAAAGCAGGAGGTCTTTCTGGACCCGTACGGTGAAAGCAGCAGGTGGAACATTTCCATTTCCTCCTACCTATATTACCTGAGTATGGCATTGACTGAGACCTTCAGTTTCTGTTTCTTAGCAGAAGGGTCCCCATAGGCTCTGCTCCCATCCTCTCATCCCACTTCTCCTGTGGGTAGAGTGATTGGCAGACTTGGAGAGCAGCAAGAACACAGAGGGCTGTTGAGTGGAGGGGCAAGTTAAGTGGTGAATGCTGATTATGTGGCCGGCCCAACTGCAGGGACAGTGCTGCAGAATCCACAGTCCTTAATCAGCTGGGTAAACCTCACACAACCATGGCTCAAAGGAATTGAATAGGAGTTCTGCAGCTCTGTGGTTTGCACAGCCCTCCCTTTGGCTTTGAATCCCTTATACCCTACAAAGCCGGTTTCTTTGTATTAGATTATTTCAGCACTTGTGCCATGTAAACCAAGCCTGAAGTTTCTCTTTAAAAATGTTGAAAGAAAATAACTCCTATTTATCTTACTCTTCATGCCTGACATTACCCCCCAGCATCTATGCAGATCAGGACCAGCCAGTGGGAAGAAAGCGATTAGTCAGAACCCAAAGAAAGTGGAGTCAAGGCAATACTAATTCAAATAGAAATTGGAATATGAGAATATGGCTCATGCAATTTGCTTTTCTGTTGCCACAAGAGTGGCCACAGGAAGAGAAAGAACAGGGCTCCAGGTTGGGTTTAGCCACAACTGACTAGTGTCTCCTCAGGCAAGTCAGTTCTCTCTACATCTACATGTTTTTCCTTCTCTAGAAGTCCAGAAAGTGAGGTTAATCAGATACAAAACAGTAACTCCTTTTCCAAAGCCTTGGGGAATGTCATGAGGGAAACATTCTTGTGGGGCTTTGGGGTTTTTTTAGGCTTCCTGTGGAGCTGGCTTACCAAGCCTCATGGAACACAGACAAATACCATTTGGAAATATGGAAAGAATATAATTCTAGCTATTTTAGATACTGTCTGTTATAGACCACCCATGGTAGAAACTGTGTGGCTGTCAGCACATTCAGCACTCTTGAGTTTTTGTAATCTGAAAAGAAAATTAAACAGTTATAATGTCCATCAATTGGTGAATGGATAAACAAAATATGGTGTATCTATATGATGGGAATATAAAAACTGACAAATGCTCTAACATCGATGAACCTTAAAACAGTATGTTAAGTAAAAGAACCCAGATGCAGACCGGGCACGATGGCTCACGCCTTTAATCCCAGCACTTTGGGAGGCTGAGGTGGGTGGATCACCTGAGGTCGAGAGTTCAAGACCAGCCTGGCCAATGTGGTGAAACCCCATCTCTACTGAAAACAACAAAATTAGCCGGGCGTGGTGGCATGCACCTATAATCCCAGCTACTCGGGAGGCTGACGCAGGAGAATCACTTGAATCCAGGAGGCAGAGGTTGCAGTGAGCTGGGATTGCGCCACTGCACTCCAGCCTGGATGACAAAGTGAGACTCTGTCTCAAAACGAACAAAACTAGATGCAAAAAACTATATACAGATGCTCCTCAACTTACTGTAGGGTTACGTCCTGATAAACCCACCATAAGTTGAAAATAAATGCGTTTAATACATCTAACCTACTGAACATCATAGCTCAGCCTAACCTACCTTAAATGTGCTCAGAACACTTACATTAGCCTATAGTTGGGCAAAATCATCTAACACACAGCCTGTGTTATAATAAGGTGTTGAATATTGTATGTGATTTATTGAATACCATACCAAAAGTGAAAAACAGAATGGCTGTATGGGTACTTGAAGTATAGTTTCTACTGAATGCCTATTGCTTTCACACCATAGTGAAGGTGAAAAATTGTAAGTAAAACCATCACAAGTTGGGAACCATCTGTATTGCATGATTCTATTTATGTGAAATATCCAGAAAAGGCAGGTCTGTAGAAACAGAAAGCAGATTAGTGGTTGCCTGGGAGTGGGTTTGGGGATTGATTGTAAATGAGCACAAGGAATCTTTTTAGGATGATAGAAATATTTTAAATCTAGAATTTGCTAAATTTACTAAATATCATTAGATTGTATACTTAATTTTATGAAATTATAACTCAGTAAAACTGTTTTTAAAACCAGAAAGATTACCATTGAGTTTTCTCTAATGTTAGATCATTCATGGTTTTCCTTTCTGGACACCAGCGACTGTGGCTCACAGGGGATGAGCAGAGAGAATGGACCACTTCTTAGGCTTCCTTTGGGTGAAGAGCTCTGTGGTGGGTTCTGAGGAGGTTGCAGGTAGAATGGCCACATTTTCTCAGCCAAAAAAGGGAAGTACAGAGTCGGGAAGTATCCTAGGTGCACTCAGTTTCTTATTTATTTATTTATTTATTTATTTATTTATTTATTTATTTATTTAGAGATGGAGTCTTGCTCTGTTGACCAGGCTGGAGTGCAGTGTCGTGATCTCGGCTCACTGCAACCTCCACCTCCCGGGTTCAAGCGATTCTCCTGCCTCAGCCTCCCAAGTAGGTGGGACTACAGGCACGTGCCACCACATCTGGCTAATTTTTTTGTATTTTTAGTAGAGACGGTGTTTCACCATGTTAGCCAGGCTGGTTTGAATCTCTTGACCTTGTGATCTGCCTGCCTCGGCCTCCCAAAGTGCTGGGATTACAGGAGTTTACCACCGTGCCCGGCCTCATTTTCTCATTTAATCTTCAATTAACTTTCATAACAATCCTATAGGAAAGGTACAGTAGGACATATGCCCATTTTAAAGAAGAAAACTGAGGCTCAGAGAGATTGAATCCTGTGAAATCTCAAAGTGTATAAACGATGGACTATAGAGATTTAACCACAAGATTTTCTGGCTCCAAAAAATGAGAGATGTTTGTTATAAAAATGCTGCCTTCTAAGAGGAAATATATTTATTGGAGGAGCACTGTAGTCTCTGACAAATGAAAAAAATGTTTTAGGGAACAATGGCCATTCTGATCAATAAATGACTAAATGACAATGGTAGGTAGAAAATACAACAGGACTGACGCTGTTTGCACTGGGATTGGGCTGGTAGGTGATGGAGGGAGCTGATGTGAACGTGCCTGCTTTTTGCAGTGGATGACCCCTGATCCTCCAGGTATGCTGAATTGTTAGTTCCTCTCCTGTTTTTTCTTGCATGGTTAAAAAAAAAAGCATCACAGAATATTTGACATCCCAGAAAAATAAAGAATACTCAAATGCCTACCAGCTAGGATTTCATTTATTTATTTATAAAATAAACATTAAATATATTTTTATATATTTAATATTTATTTATCAATAAAAAATATTTATCAATAAAAAATATTTATTTATTTAAATAAAGAATACTCAAATGCCTACCAGCTAGCATTTATTTTATTTATTAAAATAAAACATGATGGCTATACAAGTAATTCAAGTTACACAGTGTTAGGAAACTGGACCCTGAGTCGGAAAACCTAGATTCAAATCCCAGCTCCAGTGTTTACGACCTTGGACAAGTCATAAAACCTTTCTGAGCTTCTGTTTCCCCTTATGTGAAAGAGGGATAATCCTACTCACTTCCCATATTGTAAGGATTAAATGAGATCATGCATATAAAGAGCTTAGCCTGATACACACTGGTTAATAATAGCTCTTATTGTTATAAACTATATGACTTGATAACTGTAAAAGGCACTAAAAATAAATCTTACATAGATTTCATCTATCCCCATAATTAGCAGTACTTTCTCCCTCCAGTGAATTCAGTTTTGAGGGGAAATTGTTTTCTTAACTTTAACAGACACTAACTAGAGTGTCAGACCTTGCTTGGCTTATCTTCATTCTTTTTTTTTTTTTTTTCCTTTTTTCTTTTCTTTTCTTTTCTTTTTTTTTTTTTTTTTGAGACAGAGTCTTGCCCTGTTGCCCAGGCTGGAGTGCAGTGGTGTGATCTTGGCTCACTGCAAGCTCCACCTCCCAGGTTCATGCCATTCTCCTGCCTCAGCCTCCTGAGTACCTGGGACCACAGGCGCCCGCCACCACGCCTGGCTAATTTTTTGTGTTTTTAGTAGAGATGGGGTTTCACCGTGTTAGCCAGGATGGTCTCAATCTCCTGAC
This sequence comes from Pan paniscus, assembly GCF_029289425.2. Classification (NCBI taxonomy): domain Eukaryota; kingdom Metazoa; phylum Chordata; class Mammalia; order Primates; family Hominidae; genus Pan; species Pan paniscus. Next base: position 22,176,897 of record NC_073258.2, read on the forward strand.
CTCGTGATCCACCCACCTCGGCCTCCCAAAGTGCTGGGATTACAGGTGTGAGCCACCATGCCTGGCCGGCTTATCTTGATTCTGTCCCTAGGTCTTGTCACTGCCCAGTTGGGTGACTATAGATATGTCACTTCACCTTGTGGGCCTTTGTTTTCCCATAAGTAAAGTGAGTAGCCAGCTGAATTATTTCATCCAAGCCTCACACTGTGTGATTCTCATGTACCACTGAGAACATTTGGAAGCAGAAGTGGAACATGCTACAGGTGTGTGGCTCTCATTTGGTTTCCTTAGTGTGGGGAAGGAACCATGGCTGAAGGATTAAAGCTGAATTACCAAAAGAGACTGAGGGGCTGGCCCACCCCTTGGACATTTATCTGCTTCACACATCACACAGAGTGGTTTATAAGCAGTGACTTTGCATCCTGACTTGTCCACATCAGTCCTGGCTATCAACTGTGGTCCTGGTCTAATTAAGAGCTCCCCACTCCCTGGCTTTCATTCTCAAAAGTGTCATAGTTAGCACAATAGGTTAAAAGGTCACCATAGTAAAAACTGTCATTTTTAAGGTATGAAGCTGGAGCTGTATGAGAATCTCATTCAGGATTCTGGGGTTATAGTCATATAATAACCAAGATGAATGAAGGACTTCACTGTTTAAAGTGTGCTTTTGCCTAAGTGCTCCCATTTGTTCTGCAAAACAACCTTGTGCAATGGGGCAAAGTGGTGTCTGTATTGCCCTTTTACTGAGGCCCAGAGAGATTAAGTGACTTGCCTGGGGTTGCACAACTAAGTGGTAAGAATACAGATTGGAACTCATGGCTTAGGTTTTCCAAATGCTATGCTCCTGTCTACTTTGTCCTGTGATCAGAATCTGCTAGCTCCCAAAGTAGGGTGTGAAGGCTGGATTCTAGAAGTTTGTATTGTCAGTTTCTTCAGAGCCTGGAGAAAGGGATGCTTCAAGGGAAATAATTCAGCCTGACCTAATCAGCAAATCACTCTGGGGGGAAGGCACTGGCAGGGCGCACTTCCTCCTCTGCGTGGAATGGAGCTTACTTCTGAAAGGACTCCATTCATACTTTCTGCCCCTCAACTAAGCCTTGGAGGAAACTCTTGTTCCTTCACTAGCAGCCTCTTTCCCAGCCTGGGGCTAACCTGTAAGTGTGCATTACCTACCCCTCTAACAAGGCCTTTGAAGCTTTCTTGCTTCACATCTGTCTTTTCCCCCTTGCCAGTTAAGAAAAACCCATCCTAGGATGACAGGAAAGCAGAGAGTGTTGAGTAAGTTTGCCCCCAAGGTTCCCTTTCCTCTGTCCCTCATGCTCAGTGGCCCCAGAACTTCACTCTCAGGATCTGCTCAGACTCTGGCCATCTGCATCTAGTGTTAACTGCATAGAAAGGAGGGATCTCCCAAGGAGAAGCCCCTCATGAGCCATAGCCTTTGCCTGTGAATAAATATTTTATTCTCCTCTGCAACTCTTTATGCATACTTTGAGGCAAATGCATTTTAACATTGAAAAATACTGTCTGGAATAAAAACAAAAATTTATTCCCACTCTGTTCTAATTTCTTTTAATGTAGGGAATATTTTGTATGAGTCCATTATGGAACCAAGTCCTTCTAGCCTATCCTATACCCACCCCAAATTAGAGTTATCTGTTCAGCAGATGGGGGACACAGAGCCACGTATTTGAGAGTAGGACGACTGGGGAAAGCAGAGCACAGATCATGGAGTGGGACAGCAGCCACTTGGCACACTCACTGTGGCTTGAAGCTTAGAACATGGACTTGGCAGAAGCCAAGTGCACTGTGAAGACCCATAAGCTTCCCCCAGTGCCAGAGTTCCTCCATCCCCTGCCTGTAGAACAAGCACGGTCTTGCTCGAGACGCTTTTTCACTGGTGTCCTTACTGAGAATTTCCTCTTGGCACCTACCAGACATCCAGTTGCAACTTGCCTCCTGTATCCACTCTAATCCTAATGGCGAGAATAAGCTAATTTCTTTGTGGTATAGGCCTGATTTTAATTGACTGTGATACCAATGAAGTGTTCAGGAAGCCTGTCATATCCTAAAGAAATCAAACTCACGTGCCGACTGAAACAGCCCATTGAACAGCAAGAAGAGCTCCCCATCTGACAAGAGTCTCTTTATTGTCTTGCAGAGATCAGGAATGGAAACCTCAAGGCCATTCTAGGCCTCTTCTTCAGCCTCTCCCGATTCAAGCAGCAGCAGCAGCAGCCCCAGAAGCAGCACCTCTCCTCACCTCTGCCGCCCGCCGTATCCCAGGTGGCCGGGGCCCCCTCCCAGTGCCAGGCTGGCACCCCTCAGCAGCAGGTGCCAGTCACTCCCCAAGCCCCGTGCCAGCCTCACCAGCCAGCGCCACATCAGCAGTCAAAAGCACAAGCTGAAATGCAGTCCAGGTGGGGGCTCCTTGCCAACTGATGGTTCTGTTTTTCAGGCACCTTCCTCCATGCCAACCAATCTCTAGGCTATCCTGTATGGCTTTTTCATTTGTGCTTCTTCAATGCTGAGAGCTACTGGTGGTTAGTGGGAAATTAGCATGGCCTTGAAATGGATGCAGTGAGGAGCCCTTCTTGTGTCTGGCAGAGATGTATGCTTTTATAGGTCAGAATTGCCAGCAGCCAAAGCTAATTACCTGCTCCTGCTATTACTCCGGCCCATTACACACATGCTCGTAGACAATAAACAGCCCCTAAAATAGACTTCAAACACCTTTTGTGTGTCTCCCTACAAGCTGAATGTTCAGTGTTATAAATGAGAGTGGTTTTACTTAGTGGAGGTAAAAGTTCTATTCCTGTGGATGCCTCTGCTTTGCGAGAACAGAAATATAGAGGGCACCAAAGAAAGGTGGCAAGGGAAGGAGGCAGCCATCCCTGAGCAGGGCAGTATCACCTAACAGGAGCAGTTACCATTAAATGTGACTGTGTTGTGTTGAACTGAGATGGGGAGAGTCCCACAATGCAGGAGTGATCTGCAGGGTTAGGGCCTGGATTTTGTTCCCAGGGGGACTGACATTTGCCAGTCATACTCACCGGGTACAAGCCAATTGCCACTGTAGTTACTATCTACTGTGCTACAATGGAAATAACATCACCCTGTAAAACTTTTGTCTTAATGGTAGAAAAAAAAGGAAGACTTTAGGAACTAGAGTTTTTGACTGGAGGTCAAGTTCTACAGAAAAGTTCATACTGTTTTCTTTTAAGCCACAAGACTTCAGCTATAAACCCTAAATGTCACTGATCAGATTGATTGCTTGATTTCATCCAATGTGTGCTGAAGAGTAATGGCCTTTTCTTTTCATTCCCCCAAAGCACCAGCATTAATAATCATAAGGCTTCTCACACACCTTGATATACCTTTTATTACCCATTTAGTTGGGCAGAGCACAAAGCTGCTCAAACACAGCTGCTGCCTTATAGACAGTTACAGCCTTCTTTTTTCCCCATGAGAAGTGCTATTTCCCAGTTGTGATGATGTTAAAACCAGCACTGATGGGTGTAATGTAAATCAGGTCCTGTAATTAATTATCTAATTATATCCAGTTTGCATTATGGAAATTTGTGGGGTGGGAGAGATGCCTGGACTAGCAATGAGGAACAGACAGCCTTATCAGCCAGTTGCCAAACCCTTTCCCTGGAGAACTGCCTGAGTGGGAGTCACTCCCAGTCAGAGCTTCCCTGATGGACATGGGTTATTTAAATGATCAGGGCATCATTTCCCAGACTGCATTCTGCCGAGTGCTTATTCCCTGGGATGTTAACTTGGGTCATATTGCAGTTCTGTGGGGGGAAAATATTGGGAGATAATTTGGGTTAAATTGTTATATGGCTGTCATTGTAGGTCTACTGAGATCCTTGAACCTGCCAATATGCATTTGTTTATTTAATTGGTATTAAGCCTCCCACGTGCCAGACACTGTTCTAGGCACTTGGGAGTCAAGAATGAATGAGATTGCCGAGGTGCCTGCTCTCCTATGCTCTTGGAGGAGGCAGGCAAACAAGCACATGAACAGGAAAGGGAGCTATCAGATAGTGGTGAGTATTGTAATAAGATGATGGGATTCAGAGGGGCTGGGTTGCTAATTTAGGTTTGGTTGATAGAAAGGTCTCTCTCAGGACACGAAGGGTAAGCTTGGTGTGTTGGAAGAGCATAAACAAGGTTATTACAGCTTAGTAGGGGAGGAGAGGGATCAGTGATAAGGTAGTTTGGAAGGAGAGAGGGCTGCTACCATTTATGTGGATAACAGTGTGACCTGTGGTCCCTGGAGTTGCACATTGCTGTGGCACTCAGGCCCCATCATAGAGTACCAGTTAAACTGGATAGGGTTTGGACTCCATTCTAAGGGTGACAGGAAGCCACGGGAAAGTCTTAAAGTAGTAGAAAGAATGGATCTGATTGGCAGGTCGAAAAATCCACCTTTGCTTCTCTTTGGAGAATGAGATTGTGGAGGAGCAAGAATGGAAGGAAGGACCTCAATTGAGAGGACTTTGCAATCCTATAGATGAGTTGGGCCAAGGTAATAGAAGCAAAAATGGAGTTGGACCAATTCTGAATCCTTAGGGGGTTGAACCAAGAGGCCTGCAAACAGATTAACTCTCGGGAGTAATGGAAAGAGAGGAATCACAGATAAAGCCTAGATTCCTGGTTTGAACAGTTAAGTAAGTGGTGGTATTATTCTTTGAGATGAGGAAGCCCAGGAGAGCAGGTATGCATTATGAATGTTCAGACAGGTGGTGACACAGAAAGGAGCATTCTACAAACTTAGCCATGTCACTCTTCTTATTTTATAGAGCATCTCACTGCATAGGGTTCCAAGGAACATGCATTGAGAAATAGTGGCTTGTGTCACTGAGCTTTGCTAACCTGAGGCATCCATTTCCATGGTAGGCGTTTGTTTTCTTAAAATAACCAGATATTCCAGTCAGAGCACCCATCTCCCAGTAAGCCAAAACATCCTACTACTAACGAGTGCTTTACCTAAAGAAGAGCCAAACTTACTTGAGTCAGGTTTTTACATTCATTTATTCCAGCTACAAAGTGTCCTGCCATCATGGCCCCCTGACCCTACAGTGGTGACATAGACTGGGCTTTGGAGTTGCTGTATGTCCTCACCCCTTCATCTTGCCCAGGTTGGGTTACTTCTGCAGAAGACTGGTTTTATTCACTATATCCTGATACTTTCTAATTGTATTTCCAAAGGATAATCCTGTTCTCAAGGTCTAGGGATATGCTATCCCATGCTAACACTCTGGCTATAAATTTAAGAATGATAAAATTACATCAGTGGCTCGGTCTCCAAATTCTATCTTTGATAACCAAAATTCCAAGGGCAGTGGTTTGGACCCTTGATTATTAATGTCAAATGTTGATGCAAACCCCCCACATGCCAGGTTTGTTTTGTTTTTCTGTTAGAACTCTGCCTAAAAACTATTTTGAAGCTATCTAGGTTCAGCACCCCTGGGGGGTAGCAAATACTAAAGCTTGGACAACTTTTCATGAAGTTTGCTGGTAAAGGAGCTATGGAAGTTGGCAAAGAAAATCTGAGATTTTTTTTTGCTCCACTGGCATGAAGGAATCAGAGCAAATCTTCCATGACAGCCTCATAGAGGCTCACTTTGCTTCTTCCCCTGAGCTCATCTCATAACTGACATGGTGGCCAAGAACTTAATCCACATTTCACCCTGTGAAATTCCCCACTGGTCTGGAGTCCAGGAGAGGAGCATAGTCTCCAGGACTTGCTTTTTTTCCTCCATCTGCGTCTACACAGATAATCAGTATTCAGTTGTTAAAGAATAATCCAGAAAATGACTTTATATTTTTCTCTATTCTCCTCTGTCTCTTCACTGCCTAAGACTAGTAAAACCAATAAATTATTTCTTACCTCAGATCCTTTCATGAACATGGTACAGGATGTATGGATGCAAGAAAGATAAATATTTCTATCTTTCAGAAAGCAGTAAATAAGTTTAACTTTTTCTTTTATTAAGCCTAACTAAAATTCTTTATATGTACCAATTTATAGTACAAGAAAAGCAGAATTTAGTGAGTTTAACAAGCATTAAATGGTGATTTCTATAGCATTAAAAGCAAAAATTCCCAAGGCCAGCAACATCTGGGTATAGGTTTGCAAACATCTTGTTTTGGGTCACCTTTATGGGATACTGAGGACATTCATCTGAAAAGCACCCCAGTAGAACAAGCATGTGAAATAGAAACATCTCAATACTTTAGAAAGGCATAAAGTTTGTTTACTTGTTAGGGACCCCATATTTTGAGAATAAGGCCTTAAGGCAAGAAAGACATTTGATGTTTAAAGAAACACACACATGAATACATACACACAAGCATTCTTAGATAATCTTAAAAGCAGTTTCTTCACATTGGAAATCTATCAAATCAGTAAACTGAGACCTAGAAAGAAAGCTGTGTGTCATAGAAAACAGTGGGCAGGGGGAAAGAAACAGCAACATCCCCATTGTCAGAAGACTCTTAGGATTTGTGTGTCTAATGTATCTTCTCTCTCCTCATTCAGCTCTTCCACTTTTTTCTTTCCTATCATGCAGTGCATCATCCAAGGACTCATCTCAAAGCAAAATCATCCGCTTCACTCTGGGTCAGAAAAAGATCTCTAGGTTAGACTTTCTCTGTGTCCTGCAAAGCATGGTTTAATCCCAACCCACTGTTCCATTGTTCCCTCTGTTCTGGCTGAGTTTGCCTTTGGTCCTCTCCTCATTTCATGTTTGCAGTTCGAGAAAACTAAATGTGCTTTGGCTAATGGTCCCATGGTGCAGAGCTTTGAAAGTGGCCATGGGATTGTTGCAAGTGTGTGTGGGGGAAGTGACAGAGTGCAAGTGAGATTGAGGTGTACACGACGTTTCGCATTTTCTTGACTTTTGGCTTTGACTGCTTTGTCATCAGAATCCATTCTGATTTAGGTAAAGGTGAGTTTCTACATAGTTTTTATAGTGGTTTTATGATGAGTTTGCTTCCTGCTTTGTCCTGGCCCTAATCCCACCTCACCTGCATCTCATTTATGTGTGTTGTGCTTTGTGTTGTTGTTGTTGTTAAAATTACTAATGTGGGTTTGGTTTTCTCTTGAGTTATAAAGACTTGAGCATGAATCCATATTGGGCAGAGGAGACAAAACAGCAAGGCAGCTATGTCTCGTCTTTGTTTCTGGATGCTCTTAGGTGCCATGGAGACCGCCTCAGTTCCCTGAAAATAAAAAATAGGCTTGCTCACGAGCTAGTTCTCTTAATTCAGACTTTAACCTGTCTGCTGCCTCCTATGAGGACCCATCCTATGGTATGGGAAAAGCCAGTTATATCACGTTGCATCATTGCTTCTACTGTTATTTTCAAGGTATCAACAGCTAACATTTATTGAATGCACCAGTTCAAATGTGTCATCTTATATCATCCTCATGCCAGGCTTCATGAGGTAGGTCATATTATTGTCTCCATTTCACAGATGAGGAAACTAAAATTTAGGAAGTTACGTCATTGTGCCCAAGGCCACACACATTAAAAAATGGACGAACCAGGATTTGAACACAGGTGGTCTAACTCAGAACCTTCACTATAACCACAGTGCTACACTCTCTTCCCTCTCCTTCAATTCTGGGATCTCTGTGGTTGTTGAGGCTGCTTTTTAAAATCTTACGTTTCAACCACTACTCTTGGCTTTTTCTCTCACACTGCCCTTGTGGCATCCTAACAGAAATTGCTGCTGGGGTAGAATCTCCTTATTATGACTGGTATTTATTTTTCATTGAATTCTTATTGAATTCTCATTGAATTCTTATTCTTATATTTCATTGAATTCCATATTCTTATTGAGTATGGAAAGGGAAATCCATACTCATGTCTGTCTTCATTTATCACAAATACATACAAAATAACTGCTCACTTGCTACCCCAGTGTGTTAGCCTCTAGGTGCCTTTCCTAGCCAGAGTTTACTTTTCTTTTTTTTTTTTTTTTTTTTTTTTTTTTTAGACAGGGTCTTGCTCACTCTGTCACCCAGGCTGGAGTGCAGATGCACTTTGAAAATGTTCAACTCAGACTCTTGTGTATTGATTTTTGTCCAGTTCTGATACTTTAACCTAGACTCATGGCGCTATCATGGCGCTATCATGGCTCCCTGTGGCCTTGATTTCCTGGGCTCAAGCAATCCTCCCACATAGCTAGGACTACAGGCACATGCCTCCATACCCAGCTAATTTTTTTTTTTTTAAAGGTGGGGTCTCTCAATGTTACCCAGGCTGGTCTCCAACTCCTGGGCTCAAGCAATCCTCCCGCCTTGGCCTCCCAGGACGCTGGGATTACAGGTGTGAGCCACTGAGCTGCCAAACCTAGAGTTTGGTTTTCTGAAGTGCTTACACTTGGGGAGACCCAGGTCAGGCTCTGCCTGGCTGGCGAGGGGAGAAACCGTATGGCAGTGTGCTTCTCGATAGAGCAAGTCCACACGTTACCCAGACTCGGTGGAGGAGGACAATAGAGGACCCAAGTTTGTCACCACTTCTGGTAGCCATGCAGAAAGTAGCTGCTTTCCCTAACAACACCAGGCCCAAGTCAGAGTGGACACCCACTGCTCTGGCAAACTGGTTCTTTCTCAGTTGGGTTGAATGTCACACAAATGCACATACATGGGAAAGGAAAGGGGAGGGATGAGCTGGGAGGAAACCTGAAATTTAGTGCCTGTTCCCACGATGTGCTCAGTCCTGCAAGATAAAGAAAACAGGACCTAGCTGGGGAAATATCTAATTGGAAGCACATGCCCATCCCAGGAATGATTTGTTATCAGTCCCAGATGATGGAAGAAGGCAGGGGGAAGAGAGGAAGCACTGGAAGATGAGGGTGTGTCAACCCTGTCCTGATGCTGGGCTGGGCACAGTGCTTCTGGGTTTACCCTAAGCCAAGATCTGGCTTTCCCTTAGTGTCATATCCCCCACTTAGAGCTTCTCTGAGATACGCTTTTGTCTCTGCTGAGGCCAATGAAGGGATGCTTCTTTGTTTCAAATGAAGCCTTTGAAGGTTCTTCCTTGCCTTCTCTACACCCCCCTTTCCCCACCCCCAGCCTTGAGCAGGATCCTGTGAAGAATTTTAGCTGATCAAGCACCACTAAGCACAGCAGTAAAGTTTGGTTGCCAAAAGAAGCAGTCCTACCCCTTCTGGCAGAGGAGGCCACCTCCCCTGGGGCTCTGGAAATAGGTCTCTTGTTGGAGACCAAGCATTGGTGGAACACCTGCCAGAACCCAACACTTTGATGGGCACCAGGGGTATTGAGAAGAATGGGAAGCCTCACCCTTGAATCTGGATGTGGGTAGGGGCGTATGGAGGGAATTGATATAAGGGTGAAAGCTCTCCATGGACTTCTGCCTTTGACCACTCTTATTGCCTCCCGGCCTCCCTGGTGAGCCCAGGGAGGCTTATTTTACCTGCAGGAAGCAGAGAAGCATAGTGGATATGAGGTGCAGTTAAACCTAAGCGAAGGCCCATCCTTACCACTTACTGATGGTGTTACCTGGGCAAATGATTTGATCTCTATGAGCCTGGGTTTCCTTATTGGTCAAATGGGGTAGTCTTGCCTTGCTCACAGCATTGTGAGGCTTAAAAAAGTCATTTAATGAATAATTATAAATATAAATTAATAAAGTCTTTCCTTAGTCCTGATATATAATCAGTTCAGATATGGCAGTGTTGGTATTTTGGGTTCATCTGGGTCAGGTAAGGCAACCAGGCTGCCTCTAGAAAGTCCCACAGAATTGATCTGCATGCAACTATCTTGTGGAAAAGAGGCAGTGGGGTTAGTAGTTTGGTCCTCTCTGCCCAGCTGCTGGGCTGAAAAGCAGATGCCATGGAAATGAGAGATTTCGTATGTAATCATCTCGCCTGGCAAAAAGCATCTCTGATTATGACCGCCCTCCCCAAACCCCAGCATGTGCACACAAGCTGCCATGCTTCCTGGGAGGGGCCATCCTCTGCTCCCAGCCTCTGAAGTGGTTTTGGGGGGAAGAACTGGTTTTTTTTTTTTTTTTTGCCATCAGCACGTACATCACGTGGAGCAGAGGAGCCGGGATGCACTCGTAGGTTATGTGCTGGGAATGACAGTTTTACTGCTCTGCTTAATTGGCTCTGCACACGTTGGAGAAATTGACCATGGCTCTAACAGCAGCAGGATTCTTCCCCCACCTCTTACACCACTTCCCTTAAGCTTAATATTTTAAAAACTCAACATGTATATGTTTCAAAGGACCCGTCTGTGTTCTCTGTTATTTGTAACTGTGTTTGGACATACAGTGATTATGAGAGGTCAAGTTCCTCTTGGGAAGGAGCTGTTGGGACTTTCTGGTGCTGTAAGGGACGCAGGGTTGACCTGCCATGCTCCCCTCTCACCACGCTGCCTCAGTGAGGCAGGCCCAGTAGGCAGCATCTGTTGTGATACCTGGTTCCACAGGAGCCAAGACCTAGCTCTTCAGCAAACAGGGATTCTAATGCTCCAGATGGCAGATGCTTCCAGACTGGAGGTTGATAGACATTCCCATGATACACAAGGATGTTACCAATAATGAATCTCAAAATGTTAGCCAGAGGCCCCGGCTCTGCACCACTGGTAAACTGGAAGATATTCTGCTTTTCACCTCTACCTGTGCTCTCCGCCTCCTTAATTAACACCATATCCCTGGAGGGCAGGACCAAGTCCAAGCTCCATAGTGTAGCATACAAAGTCTTCCCTCCCCTGCCCTGCTTGCTTCTCTAGCCTCATTTACTCCCACTCTGTCCCCCGAGTCCCAGCACACACCAGCTCTTTCTTTCCCCTGTACTTTCTACAGGCTTTGCTTCAGAGTGGCATGCTCTGCCCCCTGCTTTCCCATCCCCTACTCACATTCCCATTCAGCGTGCCGGACTTGCTCTGGGGTCTTGTACACACTACCTTTCCTGATCATCTCACCAACCTCCGAGATCTTCATTTCCTTCTCTGAATACCTTCTGAACTTCACGTATTTTACCAATACATGTGTAATCTAGATGTCAGCTGGGGTCGACAAGCCCCTCGAGATCCGGGTAAGATTGAGCATTCTAGCTCTGCCTCTTTCAGTTTGTAGAAAGTCCAGTGGCCTTCCAGGTTTGCTTGGGTGTCTCAGGTTCTTGTGGTAACCTTTGGCTTTGAAATCCTGCACTTGAACCCCAGTACTTTAAAGTTCAGTCTGAATTAGTTCAGTTTGTGGATGGACTCATCATCCCAAGAGATGTTTTGGTTCCCTCCTGGGTGAGTCCGGGCTTAGCTTTTTTTCTTTCTTCCCACCTACCACACAGTCATTATGGCCTTTGTTTGTGAACCAAATTTTGCTGAAAATGTCAGACGGAGGGGGCTTACTTTGGAGCAAGCAACGATCTGAGGCCATTTACAACAGAACCTAATGTTAAACTACAGAGTCAACATAGATTCTCTCTGAATGGTGGGAAAAAGTACATGATCTCCATCCAGTTTTCTGATTTGATCAAGTTCAGGGAGCTGTCCTGACTAGAGTGTAGAGGCGATAGTGGTCAGGGGTGGACAGGAGCTGGCTTGAGCTTTTTGGTGGCTTTTGACGGCTATATGCAAACCATTCGCCCTTTGCCATGTCCACTATCCTCACAGTCCTCAAGAACTCCTTCTCCATGTCCCAAAAGGCTTGGCACAATGCTGCAGCCATTTGAACGATGTGCTGCTCCCATCAAAAGAGTAGCTAGCCACTGACTCAGTGAAAAGAATCTGACCATGACAACCCAAGGAAAACCCAGAACTGTCTTAGTTAATCCAAAACCAGGGATGTTTCATTCCAGAGAGTGGAGCCCACAGATACCCCAAGTATAAGATCTCAGTCAGCCACAGATACTTGGATTGAGTAGTTTCTCTTCTGGAATGTTCCTAGGGAGATGATGAGCCCTGCTCGCCGAAGCCTATCTTGCCTCTTTGAAAATGTTCATCTCAGACTTTTGTGTATTGATTTTTGTCCAGTTCTCTCTGATACTTTAACCTAGACTCATCTATTTTCTTGATTTATCCAATTATTTCTTGTGCCATAGCATGTTTCTTTTATGCCAGTGTCCAATCCCTTCATGAACCTGTGTTCACTGGAGAAGACAAGAAAGGAAACTAACATATGGTGGCTGGACATTAAGCCATTTCAGATTTACAGCTATACCCAATGGTTTAACTGTTAACTATTGGGTATAACTGTAAATCATTATTCATCATTATTCCAAAGTTACAGGTAAGGAATTTGAATCTCAGAGAAGTTATGAGACTGCGCCAATGTCTTGTGTATGGAAAAACCTGTATTCTATCCATTACACCATGCTGCCTCACAGAGGACCAGACTGCCTACCTGATTTAAGGTTGTATCTTTCCCATCCTATGCTTTGATTGCTTGCCTCTATAAAGTCCTTATCCTGTCCTAAAAATCTGCTGTGGTTCAGCCTATGGTCAGCACAGCAGGGGCTCTCCAGCAACTCTGAAAGAATGCATCTTTTCCCTCTTCATTACTTTTTGCTTCCCTGCTCTTTGCAAATTCCACACTGTGGTAAAATACTGTGACCTGCGTTCCCCTACACCACTTAATACCATTGCTGTGACATCATCTTGGAACAAGTCCATAATCCTTTTCTAGGCCTATCTGTGGGCATAATGATTCCCAAAGACTCTGTCTGGTTTAAAAAGTCCAGCCCAAGGGAGGCCCAGATCTTCACCTGCAGAAGCTCTTCCATTGGATGTGAGTAATCAGATAACACTGACTTGAAGGACTTGCAGAACATTGTTTGCATTGGAAGCAGAACCAAGAGGTACTAAGATCCCACTGCTGGACCTCCTTGGCCAGATGTGCTAGCCACATCTGGTCCCCAAACACAGGCACTGGCACTGCTAGTATTTTGTACTCTGTTCTGTGCCTGTCTTTGTGGAGTGAATGTCCTCTCCAAAGGAGATGAGGTAAATTAACCAAGGGACAAATCCTCGCAGCACAGTGGGAAGTAATTCTCACTGCAACTTGTTGGGGGAAGAGCTAACCCCCTTCCTTCTCTCCCAGCTCCCAGTCAGGGAATTGGGCCAGCTTCTTTTTAACTATATAAATTTTACAGTCCCCTCACACCAGCTCATGTTCTCTGTTTACTCTACAACCATCTTTCTTGCCCAGCCAACAAGAAAAAGTTTAAAGTGATTGCCTGCTTATATCTAAAATGCTTCCAGACTGTAGACTTCTTTGGTGCTTACAGATTTGCATGGAAAGAGAAGGCTGAAAGTTTTATGACTTGAAAATTCAGACTTATCACTAGATCTAATGCTAGTCAGCTGAGGTTCCAGTGGCTTTTAAACACAGCTAAGTGGATTTCAGCTGAAAGATATAACTAAACATTTCATCATTTATTCATCTTTCAACTTTAATTATTGGAAACAGCCTGCTTAGTAATTCCCTGGACCAAAATTCTGATTTGAGGAGTCTTACCATTAACTCTTTGGTGAATGGGCCATAATACCTTTAGACACATTATGGATGGTGACTTTATTTCCCAAACCACCCAAAATGAGGTGTTTTATTTAAAGGGAGAGTGTGTGTTTGTCTTTAGGCCAACAAATTCCTGCCAGTTTTACAGGAAGAATATATGATGTTATCCATCTACTGTGCAGATAAGTTGTACTTCAGCCTCAAAATAATGCCTTTGGAGACAGGTCATCAGGTGTTGAAGGGAAATGTATGTGTGGGCAAGTGTTTCCAACCAACCTGAAGTTTTCATTGCAAATATGTTGGATTCTGAGTGGTAGTAATTCACCTTCTCACCACTATAAATTGTCCTTTTCTTGATACTTACAACCCCAGATTATGGCAAACAGTTTTTATACCTATCAGAAGAGATGCACACACAAGGTTATCAGTTTAGAATCCTCTGAGGCCTTTATGTTCCATGCTTGATAGAATTAGAAATGACTGGCTTGACCCTATGCAAAAGTAAAAATACTTATCCCAGAGGGGGAAAAAAAAATGAACTTTGTTTTTGTTTTGTTTTGTTTTGAGTCAGGGTCTTACTCTGTCACCCAGGCTGGAGTGCAATGGCGTGATCTTAGCTCACTGCAACCTCTGCCTCCCAGGTTCAACTGATTCTCCTGTCTCAGCTTCCCAATTAGCTGGGATTATAGGTGCCCACCACCATGCCTGGCTAATTTTTGCATTTTTAGCAGAGATGGGGTTTTGCCATGTTGAACTTTGTATTTTTAATCCACAAACATATTTCTTCATCAAAATTTTTCTCTCTGCTCAAAGGGAAACTTCACATTTTGCTGTTGGACTTTGCTGGGGTCATTACTTGCCTACATGTTTGTAATGGTTCCACCAAATTCTGTGACTGGCAAACCTCCACACAATGTCTTGGATAGTTTCTTTTACCTCCTGCATGGTTGCAGTTCCTTCTTCCTACACACTGTTATTCTTCTGAGACTGAATGCATTATCCTGTTGCTTTTGCATTTTAGACTTCCAGGTCCTACCGCGAGGGTATCCGCTGCAGGCAGCGAGGCCAAAACACGCGGAGGGTCAACTACTGCTAACAACCGACGCAGCCAGAGCTTTAACAACTATGATAAATCCAAACCAGTCACCTCCCCACCCCCACCGCCAAGCAGCCACGAGAAAGGTGAGTCACCTTCTTGAGGAGCCTTTTTGGTATTTTCCTTCAGAGCACATCTACCTCGTTCCTTTGGGTGAATTGGGTTGGGTCGTGGGGAGGGGTTGCATCTGTGTTGAGAATGAGTTACAAGGACATATTTGGTAGGCAGGAACTTTAGTAGCCAGAGGTATTAATAAAGTGGGGGAAAATATTGTTATAGTCACTAGCAAAAATAATTTGCTATCTTTGTTTGGGTGGGGCCCCATAGACACCTGGCTATGCATAGAAGCAATATAGCATTTGGAATTTGAAAATAAATTTTCATGGAATATGTTCCATATATTAAGTAGTTTTTCAGAAATGCAAGCTTCTTGGAGCATGCATTTTGTGAACTGTGATAAGCTTTTTTATCCGTCAGAAATAATGTGAGGGGAGTTAGGAACAAGAGGTTTTTCACCCTTTGAAAAAGTCAGGAATGTGGATTGGCTCATTGAAGATCTTGGCTACATATAAGGAGTGGACAGCCTTGCTCTAGGAGTTGTGATGATGTAACTTTTGCCATAAAAGGATATGGATTTTTTTTTTTACTATACACAGTACTGAGTTTTTAGGTTGGAGAAAAATAGTGAATAGTCCCATGGGGGTCCTGCCCAGAATGTAGTAAAACAAACCTTTGCTTGTTTCAGCCTCTATCTCTTGAGACATTGGAGAAACTAAGGTAGTTTCAAAGATTATTCCAAAAGAGGCAGAGCCTTCCTTCATTCCTTCTAGGCAAAGTAGTCTAGACATCTTTAGGAAATACGTCCAGGTCTCCTGGAAGCATTTCCTACCTGGTGGTGTAGAAGATTCCTAGGGCTGTCTACATGGTGTTTCTCTATTTCCCTGACGTCCAGGAAAGCTGCCCCCTCACTCCCTAAAGTGCCCCAGGAACATGGGCAGCCCTCCTACTGTGAATGAGCTGGGAACCACCGCCATTTTCTCCTCTAACTCAGGGTCACTTGAGTCAGTGGAACTGAGTTCCCCCAAGTGTTTGCTAATCACTCTATCTTTTCCTCCCTACATATGAAGGAAATGTATACAGGGCTGACAGATGTGTATGGAAAAAGGTTTCCCAGCCAAGGCACTGGGAACTCTGCAAATGGCACTAACGCCATCACCAGGATATCTTAACCTATCAAGACTTTGTCATCCAGCCCTTAGTTTCTGCCTCAAGCAACCATTTTTAGTCTTCTTCTCTCTCTCCTTTCCTGCTTCCTTGCCCTCTTCTCTCCCACTTTCCTTTTCTTCACCATACCCGTGTGTTTTTTAAGTGTGCTTAGGTTACAAAAATAATATATGCTTGTAAAATGGTACAAGTATCAAAGTTCTCCTGCATATTCTCCTTAGAGTACAAATATACACCATTCTATATATATCCATCCATAACTTTCACAATGCATTTATATATATGTATATATGTATGTGTGTGTATATATATATGTAATAGAAAGTTTTGTGTTTTTACATTGATGTGTAAAAGCTAAACTTTATGAGTATCTACCATGTGTCTTATTTTACCCTATTTTACAAAAGATGAAACTAAAGCAAAGAAAGGTTAAGTACTTGCTGAAGTCATATCAGGGATAGTGAGAGATGGAATTGAATTTGAACCTAGGCACTTCGGTTTCAGAACCATGATTAATACCGTGCTTTCCCTGGAAGTGGGAAACAAATGCTTGAAGCTTCGTCTGTTGAGGGCTGGTTGGCTGGCACAGGAGGAGAAAGTTGGGAAGGTGTTAGGAAAAGCCTGTGCTGGGCGTCTCCTCGTGGGCCAGTCTGCCCTTGCCCTATGCTCATTTGGGGAGAAGCTATTATAAAAGAGTCTGAAAGATGGATGTGAGACTCAAGTCCAAAAAATTGAGAAAATAAAGGTAAAAGTTCCTGGTGGATTTAACAGGTGTAGAAGTATACTGTGTTCTACAGCTGCCTACGGGTGTGTCCGCCAATGCTAGGACAGTGACTGACCTGCCCCTGCCCTGGGCAAAGGCTCCCATATCTGCTCTGAGCAGCCTGAGAACAACGAGGCCCCTTAAAGGACCATGGTGCAAATTCCAGTAGAGGCAATGCCCCAGGGAAAGACTTTAGTGTCAGAAGAAAGAAAGGGAAGTCATACTTATTTTTTTATTTAGAGATGGAGTTTTGCTCTTGTTGCCCAGGCTAGAGTGCAGTGGTGTGATCTTGGCTCACTACAACCTCCGCCTCCCAAGTTCAAGCGATTCTCCTGCCTCAGCCTCCCTAGTAGCTGGGATTACAGGCATGTGCCACCACGCCCGGCTAATTTTATATTTTTAGTAGAGACGGGGTTTCACCATGTTGGTCAGGCTGGTCTCGAACTGCCAACCTCAGGTGATCCGCCCGCCTCTGCCTCCAATGTGCTGGGATTACAGGCGCGAGCCACTGTGCCCGGCTATCATACTTATTTATTAAGTGCATATTATATGCCAGGAACTTTGATTTTCTTTCTTTTCTTTTTCTTTCTTTTTTTTTTTTTTTATAGACGGAGTGTCACTCTGTCAATCAGGCTGGAGTGCAGTGGCACAGTCTTAGCTCAGCCTCCCAAGTGGCTGGGATTACAAGTGTGCAACACCATGCCCAGCTAATATTTGTATTTTTAGTAGAGATGGGGTTTCACCATGTTGGCCAGGCTGGTCTCTAACTCCACTACAGATCACTACAAAAGTGATCTGCCCGCCTCGGCCTGCCAAAGTGCTGGGATTGCAGGTGTGAGCCACTGCGCCTGGCCTGATTTTCAGTATGGTACCTGATCTTTACAAATATTCTGTGAGGTAAATACTGTTAACTCAATTTTACAGGCAGAGAGAATGAGGTTAATAGAAATTAAGTAACTTGCCCTCGCTGGTAACTAAGCACTGGAATTGTATCCAGGTTCCACTCCGGGATTCAAACTCTGGCTTCTTCCTGTCCTTGGGGAGGTCTGTTATGAGGATAAGGTACCTGTGAGAGTGTTATGTGAGCTGTGACGCTGGAAAACTCCTGTGAGAATTCACAATGATAAAAATAACTGATGGTGGTCCCAGTCTGTAGAAGGGTGCATTTATTCTCTCTCCTACCCTGGGCTGTCCCAGGTTTTTTTTTATACTAACTTTTTCAACCATCCTGAGGTAAAAAGCCAGTGGAAGTTTACTTTCAGAAACTTCTGCATTTCCTTCACCTTTGTCCTTGGTTTTCCTTGAATCCAACCTGTTGATTGCAGCTCCTGAGGTAGCCAGCCCACATGCAGAGTGAAATAACCACCTGGGTAAGACACAACAGGTACCTGGATGAGGTCACCTCTTGTCCTTCACCTTGAGAAGTTCTGTCTCGGGGAGGGACGCTCTTGTGAACAGATAAGCCACAGTTTGTTGTGGTGGGTGCTGTAGCTGAGGTGTGGACTGTTTTCAGGTGAGGTAAAGTCCGTGATGTAATCCCATCACCCCTGCTCCTTCACCGAAGCCTTCCTGTAAGTGAGTCAGACCCTGACTGGGTCAGGATCTGGCATTGCACTCTCAGGTGAGCCAATTCATAGACTACTTTTTCAAAAAGTAGTGGCAAAATACCTATAACATAAAATTAACCCTCTTCACCATTTTAATCAATAATGTTAAGTATATTCACATTGTGGTACAGCCAATGCCTGGAACCTTTTCATCTTGCAAAATTGAAACTCGGTGCCCATTAAACAATAACTCTCCTTCACCACCTCCCACCAGCAGCCCCTAGCAACCACTATTCTACTCTCTGTTTTTATGAGTGAGAACTCTCGATACCTCATGTGAATGAAATCACACAGCATTTGTCTTTTTGTGTATGGGACAGAGCTACTGAAGAATTAAATAATTACTTATAAAGCACTTTAGAATACTGCTTGGAAAATAAACACTGAGAAAATTTTATCTATCAAAATGTGATAGGATATGCATAAAAATATGGAATAATATAAATAATGGGCATATTTCACTTAGCATAATGTCCCCAAGGGTCATCCATGTCATAGCCTGCAATTCATAGGCTTTAATGTGTGACCCCATTGACCTAAGAATTTCACTTGGAGGAATTGTTCTAATGACATCAGTAAGTTAAATTAGAATTTCATTATTCTGTCAATAAGTCACAAAAATATTTCAACATTTAGTCCCAATTTTTAAAAAATATTAAGAGGGACTGTAAACTAGTTCAACCATTGTGGAAGTCAGTGTGGTGATTCCTCAGGGATCTAGAACTAGAAATACCATTTGACCCAGCTATCCCCATTACCGGGTATATACCCAAAGGATTACAAATCATGCTGCTATAAAGACACATGCACACGTATGTTTATTGCGGCACTATTCACAATAGCAAAGACTTGGAACCAACCCAAATGTCCAACAATGATAGACTAGATTAAGAAAATGTGGCACATATACACCATGGAATACTATGCAGCCATAAAAAATGATGAGTTCATGTCCTTTGTAGGGACATGGATGAAGCTGGAAACCATCATTCTCAGTAAACTATCACAAGGACAAAAAACCAAACACCACATGTTCTCACTCATAGGTGGGAATTGAACAACGAGAACACATGGACACAGGAAAGGGAACATCACACACCGGGGCCTGTTGTGGGGTGGGGGGAGGGGGAGGGATAGCATTTGGAGATATACCTAATGTTAAATGACGAGTTACTGGGTTCAGCACACCAACATGGCACATGTATACATATGTAACCACGTTGTGCACATGTACCCTAAAACTTAAAGTGTAATTTTTAAAAAAGGGAATTAAAAATTGTAACAGGCAACTTTTCAAAACCCATAGAGCACTTTATGCTTTGTAGGGAAATCCTAAAGAATTTATCTTAAAATCATGCCCCCTCCTACCATCATCACTGAATTTAGTTCTGGTTACACAGAACAACCCACTGAGATATGAAGCTAAAGAAAAAGTGATAGTATATAATACTTCTTAGCTAGAAAAGGCCCAGAGACTCACATGAAATTCATTCACTTGTTCCATAAGGTGGTGGCCAAGTACACAGTTCATGTATAAAAAACAAAAATATTCCTGAACAGCAACATAACCTACTAGTTTTCCCAAAGACTGATCTCAGATTTTGCCTGTGAGGTTTGGAGGAAAGTCTGCAGAACCTTTAGGAGAACCTGCAAGTTGTTTGTTGTATCATCATTGCCATCATGGTTAGATTTGCCTTTGATTTCCTTTTCTCTCTCCTGCAAGCAGCAATGAGCCACAGCTGTGCCTGACCTGTGATATATATGTGAGCAGATTTGCCCTTGAAAAGTCAGTGTCCAGAGATGGTCAAGGATGCAGGAAGACTACTCACTTCTGTTGACTCCAAGTGGCCCTAGGGCTCCAGACCAGAATCACAGATTTTCAGGGGCAAAGAAATAGCTGTCTTTTTAAATATTTGTGATATGTGTTTTCTCTTCCTGTCCTCTCTCATCCTTTGAATGAATTAACACTGCCTGGGATCTAGTACATTTCTAAAGTATTTGGTCCATATTATGAATTTGAAAAATTTGGTATTCCTAGACTGACTTACATGCATATAGAAGATACTTTCTCCTGAATAATACGGTTTTCTTCATTTTACAGAAAGCACATCTTGATTTTCGTTACAAAAATAATGGAAGATATTCAAACAACATAGAAATGTATTCAAAGACAAAGAACCCTACATAGCCCCACCTCCTAGATTAGCCACTGTTTATCACTTTGTTTATATTATTCCATATTTTATGCACATATGATCACATTTTGACAGATAAAATTTTCTTAGAAAGTGCTTTATAAGTAATTATTCTTCAGAAGCTCTGTACCCGTACACACATTCATATTACTTTCAAAATCTTTTAAATGAAATCATGAAGTCATGGACAGCCTTTCTCGTTTGTGCATATAGGTCATTCTTTCTTCCTAATAGTCACATAATATTCCATTGTATGGACTTACCACAATATCATTTAATCACTTTCATTTATGTTGTTTCCAATTTTTTGATGTTTTAAATAGTACTGAAATTAATATCCTTGTATGTTTTTTACATGTATATAACCATTTCAGTGGAATTGCTGTATCAAAGGGTATGCATAGTTTTCTTAATACTTCCAAATTTTGCTCCCAAAAGATTATACCTATTTATATACCCATCAACAAGATACGAGAGGGCTACTTTCTCTACATACTTGATAGCACTTTTATCACTGTCTTCAGCAAAAAATACTTTCATTCTTTTGAAATGAGGCAAATTATTTTAAGAAGCTGAAATAACAAGACCATTTGATAAAAACTGGACTTGTTTACTGACACTGCTTTGACAACCAGTTGCCTTAACATAGTACAAAAAGCACTTGAGTTTGAGGTCAAACTTTCTACTCTCAAGATACTTCTCCAGACTCAGTTTCCCCTCTGTGAGTCTGAGGTCCTCCATCACTAAACCACCGTGAGGTGTGAATGAATTCTTCAGTTGGCGCTGGCTATTGCACCTCATCTGATGGGAGCGCCATCCGTGATCCATGCTTTCTGGTGGGTTTCCTCCTCTAGTTTTTGTTCTGTGTCATTCCCTTCCTCTTTGTTCACTCCTTGTCATGAGCAGAAGAGAAGAGCCAGACATGGCTCGAGACAGAATTTTATAACCTTCAGCACTATGTCATGTCTGAGTAACTTTGGGGCCATTGATTTAGAATCTCTATAAACATGTCACTTTATGGTTGGCAAACCAAGTTATTTATCTGAGCTGGTGATTAGATGTAACCATGGAAAAGTTGCCCACGTCCTGCTATTAACCAGGATTCTGACATAAAATTACAGGTTAGACTAGATGAAATTAATTCAGTCATCCAAGTCATGCAGACAAAAATACAGTTGGGGTGGCCTGTTTCAGGTTACTTTCTTCATTTGTTCATTTCATCATCATTTATAGAGCACTTACTATCTGTCCAGCACTGGACTGGTTGTCGTGACAGGCAGAATTGAGACACAGACTCTGCTTCCCAGGGACTCACAGTCTCAGGGAGGAATGATGCTCACGTGTTCTATAATAGAGAGAGGCTCAAAGTTGTGAGGAAAAAGATGAACATAGCTGGGAAGACTCAGGGAGGACTTCCGAGAAGTGATATCATTTGTATTGATTTCCATTTCAAAATTTTTGCTTAGAGAAAAGGAAGGCTGGGAAAGAATGACTTGTCCTACCCTTTCTGATCTGGGTGTTAATCTGACAGCAAATCTGCTGGGTTCACTGTGTTATTCAACTCACATTCTATGGAGGGCTTGTAGAGTGTAAACTTCTGCAAGATTATTTCTGTGGTGGGGTAGGGCCTCCCTTGGTCTTTGTCATTGCTGGAGCTATTATCCCAGGCCAGGGAGAGCTTAGGTGTCGGTTGGTTAGAGTGGGTGATAGCCATCTTTTTTTGGGAATCAGCTGTGATGTTATTATGACCTTCTAGCTAGAACCCATAGTTGTCAAAGGGCTTAGAAAGCCAACCTAGAGGTGTGAACCAAGGTGGCATCATTGAATTTAAAGAATTGTCTGGGATATTGCCTGGAATGGAACTCAGTGACCAGTTAGACCACCTGTTGAGGCTAAGTAGGCAGGATGGATTAGATGCTGCCAAATTTAGGGACTTCACAGATCACTGGAGGAATAAACAAGAAGTTGTATCAAAGTCTTGGGGCCAGTGTTCAGTTATCTCAGGAGAGGAGTTTTGGGGCCTTGCAATCAAAGAGAAAGCAAGTACTGTGAAGGCAGACCACCGCGTTTGAGTATTTGCTCTGCCGCTTCCCAGAAGTATGGCTCTGGCCAAATGTCATGGTCACCAATGCATCTGCTCAGGATGACCCTCAAAAGACCATCACAGGCCATGCTTAGCACCATTCTAGTGCTGTACCCCTGCATCCCCAGGTAACAGCTCAGGTGTGAGGTAATAAGACTTGAATAGGGCAGGTGCACAAGTCCGTCCAGCTTAAAAGTCACATATCCCAAGGGAGTATGTAACAGCCCCATAAGTATAAATTCTAGGGTTCCCACAAGGATTAGGCCCAATCAGTTGTCATAGAACTCAGAGAAGCTCAAAATGATGGTGTCCTCAGGAAGTATTTATACCTCATTTATGGTTTTTCCCATCCAGATGTGTCATTTTTACCATAAGCAATGTGCTTAGTAATATAGTGGGCATTCTGTCTTTATCACATTTCCAGGGGAACAGTTAGCAAGTTAATCCAAGGTCAAATTCTCATCCAAAAGAGGGAAGGGTTTTGTTAATCCTTTTCCAACAGCAAGTTATCTTACCTCTCAGAGATTCAGTTGATTTATCTTTGAAGTGGCAACAGGCTTCTATAGCCCTAATGTTGGGAGAAAGTTAGATGTGAAGCATTCTTTCTCATTTTTTGCATAATCCAATTAAAACTCTAGACTGTTGTCTCTCAAGGTGTGATTCATGAGCCATCTCATCATCCCTTGAGGTAATTGCTAAAAAGACAAATCCCCAGGCATTACAAACTGAGGCCTTCTAATTCATATTTTTGAATAAAAGCCTAGAAGTTTACATTTCACACCCACGAGATCTTAAGGCACTGGAGCTTGAGAACCCTAGTTTTAGCAGGACTTCTTGGTTACCTTTAAAAGAGAACACCGCCTGCCGGGCATGATGACTCACGCCTGTAATCCCAGCACTTTGGGAGGCGGAGGCAGGAGGATTACTTGAGGTCTGGAGTTTGAGACCAGCCTGGTCAACAGAGCAAAACCCTGTCTCTAATAAAAATACAAAAATTAGCTGGGTGTGGTGGCGTACGCCTGTAGTCCCAGTTAAGTGGGAGGCTGAGACAGGAGAATCGCTTGAACCTGGGAAGCAGAGGTTGCAGTGAGCCGAGATCACACCACTGCACTTCCTCCTAGGCAACAGAGCGAGAAAAGAGAACACTCCCTTTTAATTGCCCTTTAATTCTCAGCAACTACTTTGTAGTACATTGTTATGGGGAATGGAGGTAATATAGTAAGACACCCAGACAAATGCCTAGCACATAGCAGGAGATTAATAAATGGGGAATCATTTAAATGTATGTATACATTTTGTCATATACATATTGAAATTTATTCTGAGAACCAGCAACTTACACTGGGTAGACTTAACTACTTGCATAGGTCTTACTTTCTTTTGGCTTTGTGCTATTGCCTCACTAACCTTTAGCAAAGTTCTTTCTTGCATTTTTCATTTTTACATTTTCATTGCTGTCTTGTTTCTGCTGAGCTAACAGATTCTTCCTTAGACTGGCAATATTAAAAAGAAAGTGTCCCTTTGAGGTCTAAATAGGGGAGCAGAGGGAATACAAGACAAAGAGGTGCTCTGAGGGAGAAGTTGGCTCACCTTGCCCTAGCTGGAGAATCACCTTTTGGCTCTTTGTCTCCTTGGCACTTGCAGAGCTTGGTGGTACTTTATGTGGAGGAGAGCACTGTCCTGTTCAGAGGAAGGGCGAGCACTATTAAAGCTGCCTAGAGAGGCACCTGAGTGATGTGCCCAACTGCCCTTATTCCACCCTAGCTTTTGTCCTTAACCTCAAGCATTACAGTCGAACATCAAGGTGAAAGAAATTGTATCCGGTGCAGTCTTTCGCCCCCTTTGGGAGTCATTTTCTTGATCTACTGTGTAATTTAAAAGAGTCTTCAGAAGAGGAGACACAAAAATCCCTCTAATGTGTGAAACTAATAACCTTTAATACTGAAGCCTTCCTTTTTTCACAGAGAAGAAGAATGCCACCATGTTTGTTTGTCTCTAAATATGGATACATTTCAAAACCAATGTGTGAACTTATGGTTCTGCTATATAACCTTTCTCTAAAATACAATAAACCTGGCTTTTTGTAACAGGGAGTAGAGAAAAAGAGAAAATAAATCATTTGGAAAGATGAACGATCTATTTGATTAGTCTTGTCTCAGGAATTGAAAATGACTAGTTGATGTTCATCCGATCTTCAGATGATAAATCTCAGCATTTCTCTTGCTTCCATCTGTTACGAGGAAACTATCACACATACATGAATTCAGTTTCATTTCAAGGATCATTGGGAGGGGGAAGTATTTACATTTCTGGGTGCTCTCATAATAGTCATTTTTATCAAGCTCTCATCTGTAGTCAGGACTTAGTTTAGTCATTCCTTAGTTTAAGGTCCTCTTTAAAAGTCTATTTCCTCCAAGTTTAGGTATTTGACAGTGTTCAACAGCATGAGAAGATACATACATTTTGGGATAAATGAAGCTAACATTTCTGTGAGCATATGTAGCCCATGTTCACAATGTGAAGTGCAAGCATGGAGTGCTGGTCAGAATGAGGAGAGAGACCCTGAACAGTAAAGCCTGGCAGCTCATGTAGCTGCAACTACTTACTGAGGAGTTTCTTGTGAATGTGCACTTGGCTGCCTCTCTGGGCCGAGGACATGACATCCTCAGGCTTCAGTGACTCTCGCAAATAAAGTGCTTGTTTCTTAGCTGCAGCTTGCCTTTGTGATTCCATCAACGTGTGCATTTCATTGGGATACCAGTGTGTAGCCCACGTGCCAGGGAGCCATCTTCTCCTGATGAAGGTATCGGGGTTGCAATGAGAATATCTGAGACAATGGTCATGGTTTATCTACTTGGTGGTGAGAGTGACACATGGGCCATTTGCAGGTGTCACACACTGTGGACGAATGGTCATGCTACACGGTGGTTTGTGCCAAGGCCTCATGGACACAGTTCACATTCTTAGTGTCCTAGGAGCTCCTGCCATGATTCCTTAGCAGTGGTTATGCTAGTTTTTATGATGGCAAGGCTCCCCAAACTTTGTGGACAAAGCACAGATAACAACTGCTGATGGAAATCAATGGCCTGGCCTGCTTCCTTCATAAGAGCAAAGGTAAAGGCAGCCTCTTAACATCTAATGCTCCCTTGGCCTTTTTCAGAGTTGGAGAATCACAGCATTCTTCTCAAATGTGGAGTGGGAAATCTAAATGTGGAGTGGGGAAGCTATAATTACATAGCTTGGAAAAAGAAAAGTTTAAGGAAAAAAAAAAGTCCTTTGGCTCCAGGACAGCCTAGGACTGTAAGTCACTGCTGCCCCCTACTGCCCAAGTTTTGTGTGTGTTTCCTAGAGGATCCTTGGTTTCTAGCCTGGCATTCTCAGGCACTGTGCTTGGGAGGATAATAACTTGCAGACTGTCTAAAAGCTTTCTTCCAGACAGGGCCTCCCCACATTTGTTTCCTCAATTTAGGAGAATGTATGTGAAGTGGAGAAAACCCACAGTGTGGGTGTGATCAGGTTCATGTGGCCTAGTGGAAAGACTTTCTCTTGAGTGGTGAGGAACTGACAGCAGGCCTGAGCTAAAATTGGTCTTCACAAAGCTGTCCACCCACTCACGTGGGCAGGCAGCCAGCTGGTGGATTCAAGGATCAGGTTTAGCCCTAAGGAGAAGGATTTTTGAAGGCACTAGTTGATTTTTGCTGCAAAAAGGGTATGCTAGATTTGGTTCCATTTTTAAGAGGCAAATAATTCTAAACCAGACTGTATAGTGTGGAATAAATGATTCTCTCCCTTATTTATTATACATTCGTGTACTTGGAATTCAGTCCTTCATATATTCATGTGTCTGAGGTTATTTATTGAATGTCTTCTATGTACCAAGCATTATGCCAGTCACTGAGTATTCAAAAGTGAAAAAGCAGATTATTTCTGCCTGCATGGAACTTAAAGTCTGATGGAAGAGACAGTAAACAAATGCAAACAGTATCATTACATTTTGTGGTAACTGCTCTTATTAAAAAAAAGAGGGGTACTATGAATGAACTTAATTCTCTGGATTAGGTAGAAACTTAATTCTCTGGACTAGGTACAACCTCTTCAGGGTGAGACCCATAGCCAAAGTTTGCAGGGTCCATTGTGCCCACGATCCCCATTCTCCCACACAATGGTTGGAAATAAAGGATGTTTTTGAAAACAGTTTTATGGACAGAAACCAGTTCCCTTGCACAAATGAAGATCTATATCCTGAACTAGCTTTTTTCTTCTCTCTCTGGACATAGGGAGTAAAAGTAAAAAAAATACAGGGAGGCAAACTTTGGCTCCATATGTATATTGTGAAAAGAGCTTTTCACATTTGTCTTCTCACAGTTGAATAGGCTCTCTTGAGAGTAGTGAGTTCCCTGACCCCAGAGGTATTCAAATAGAGGCTGGATCATCACTTGCTAGGGATGCTACAGGTGAGGTTTCTTACAATAGCCGGTAGGTTGGAATAGATTTTCTCTAAGATTGCTTGCAAATCTAGCATTTAATTACCCCAGGCAAGGGTAAAGTTGGTGTGATTTGTTCTGGAAGAGTCTCCTCCACCTCAGTAATTTCACACATATCCCCACAGTTTATTAGAGTTCCCAAAACCCCACCTTTGGATTGGTTCCCTTAAAAGTATTCATTCATTCCAAAAATGCGCTTTATTTTTGAGGGTGCTACTTGTACTCTAGGATTCATTTGTATGCTGGAAAAAGACTGCATCTTATGTGGATATGCCTGTGTGCATTTGTGATGACCTCTTTTACTCCATTCACATTCTTGAGAAGATTTCTCCCTTAACTTCACTTAAATTGTCTTGAACTTGCCAAGTTCATGCTCAGAGGCCATCAGAGAGTTCACAGGCAAGGATGGGTGCCACACAGAAGAAATCATGGCTACTTCATGAGAAGTCGCATGTGTGGTTTCCACCATTTAACACTTGGATAATTCCTTGCCCTCATCTAAGAGCCAGATAGGAATGTTCATGCAAATTATTTTTTTTAAAAATCTATTTCACTGACATGCTGTAGGGGGCAGTATTCATTAAGGAAAACCAGGGACAGAGTCCAGGAAGAGCCAGTAATTTCGACCTCGTAGGGAAGAAACTGGGCCCTATTTTTAACTATTCCTGTATACTAGAGACTCATTCAGTCTGTCCTGTTGTTCGTGCATGAATGAGGCTCTGACCTTCAGTAATGAACCTTCTTAGGGGGCCAGGATTAATTTGGCTTATGTTAAATTCATCTGGCTTGGAGTGAAAACCAGTGAATACCTGTGAGGGAGAGGGACTTTTCCATATAGGACATATGTGCTAGGGCAAGGATTCTTACCTAGGTCACCTGACTCCAAGCTTTTGCTCTTTTAGCCACAATTTGAACCATTTCAGGCTCATACCTTCCAACACAAGTAGTGTTTACCTCCCCCAGAACATCTTCAAACCTGTTACTGCCTAGGAAATAGATAATAATAAAACTTGTGGGAGCAAACCTTTTTTTGGACCCTCTCATCTTGATAAGTTTGGTGAAGCAGGTGCCTTACTCACCCCTATCTTCCCAGCCCCTCAAAATGAATGGTTTCAAATCATAGCCACGTATGATTTCTTACAAGCCCAAGGCTGACGGGACGGTCTTGCTAAGGTGCACCAGCTTCAGGGGGTCTCGGCTGGGCCTGCTCCTATGTCTGAGGGCATCTGGCACATTGACTGCATGCTGGCTGATCTGTAATGGCCTCAGGTGAGACAACTCAGAATTCTCTACATGGTCTTTCATCTCCCAGCAGTCTGGTCTAAGCTATTCTTCTGGTGGTAGGTGAGTGCCAAGGCAGAGAGTTGAAATGTACAAGGCCCTTTGAGGCCTAAGCTCTGAAAGAGGACACCAGTTTTTGTCTTCATTCTCTTGGCCAAACCTAGTCACGTGACCTGCCCAAATTCTTGTGATTGGGAAACAGATTCCACCTACTGAAGGAGGAGCTGCAAAGTCACATTGCAAAGCGTACATGGCACAGAGAGGGGTGGACACTAGGGGCTGTTTTTGTAATCAATCTACAACAATAAACAGGTTGCACCCAGTGAATTTGTGTTGATGGATTGATTTCAGTTGTCAAGGTAATAGTCTGTTTCCACTGTAGTTGCATGAAAATGAGAATGCACTGAGCTCATTTAAGATGCACTAAGACATACTTGCAGTTTCCTATAAGTTATAGGGGTATGTAGTTCTAAGAACTCACGGGGTAGAGCAGCCAAAGCATCCTTGGTTACCCCAGTCCCATAGAAGGTGTCTCTAAGAAGCAGATGCTGGCAGGTCGGTGAAGGGGCACAAGCACCACTTGCTTTATGAGGCCCCTGTGGCCAAGGAAAGAAGGTAGGAACCAGCTGTTAAAGTAGAACTCTGCAAAACAGGTCTTACTCCACTTGAGCCTGTTCTCCAGCCTTTGGGATTCTTGGTATTCACAGGCCTACACTTCTCTGCTTTCTCTTTCCCACACCAACTGGCAAAAGTTGTTGTGTGATGAAGATGATCCAAATGTCAGACTTGGGCTCAGGACACCTGGGGTCTGGTCCCAGCAACTCTATTTGATGGCTGTGTGGCTTTGATGGGTCATTGAACACCTCTGAACTTCACATTCCTCAGCTCTAAAATGGAAATGAGGATAGCACCAACCACATAAAGTTATTGTATGGTTTCCATGAGATGAAACATACAGAAAAATACCCTAAATTGTGTATATAAGGTTTGTTGAATCAATGATTTCATAAGTGTCCAAAAGTCAGAAATGACTACAAAGGAGAAAGTAACCACAGCAGCTGAACTGAGAACCTCAGAGAGCCAGTTCTCCACTCCTGGTCTGTTGCTTCAGATCAAAAGTCTGAAGCACCCCTGTAGCCACCTCTTCTTGCTCATCCTCCTCTCTCTCTCATAAACCGTGATGAAAAGTGTTTTTGAAAACCAAGGGACCAAGAAACACTGAATGACCTTCACTGAAAGGACAACTTTTAGCAAATGCACACTTGACATAGTTTGGTAAATATCCACCCTGTTATCTTTTGCTCCTGGTGTCTTAGAAATGTCACTTATTGATTCTTGAAATTCCCCCACTGCCACTCATAGGGGGAGGGGGAATTTGAGACAGAAGTATTGATTGAAACTAGCGAACACTGAAAGAAGCATTTGTTAGGTTGTCCTTTCTTTTTTATAAATTGGCTAAAGTAGACGAAAGAAGATACATCTTTTGGCAGAGTTTTAAACAAAAGGAAATTAGCCAATTATATTCCTATAAAACAATGTTTGAAAGTCAGAATTGATTATTTTTCCACAGTGTTTTGGAACAAAGTACTCTGATAGGTGAAGGATCAAAGGACTTTTCTCTGAATATGATTTTATTTTTCCTTTTGTTTTTTATCATCCCTCAGTCTGGGTGCTCTGATTGTCTTAATGCATCCAGACCCACAATTTGCAACTTGCTCCCCCATTGCTGGGGGCTGGTGACTACAGTGTCTTTGGACAGATTAGAGGAAAGACATTGTAGCTGAACTCCCAGGCAGCCCCCAGGAAAGGAGCAGGGAGCTTTCTGTGTTCCCTTCAGTCTGAGCATGCCAAGATGCCCTGGCTCTGGCCTTGTGGTGTTAGTCAGCATTAGCACTTATGATCTTGGCAACCGGAATGGCCACTGCTGGCCGGAAACTGATCAGAACTGTTCAGTCTCATTAAGGAGCCCCTCAGATCACCTTCTGACATGTAACGCTTCAGAAATCATCAAACGGCTAAGGTAGAGGCTGGCTTCCTTGAAGTCTTTCCAGAGGCTTTGGCATATCTGCCTTTTGGATGAGCTTAACTAAACAGAGAGCTTTTGAGGTCCAGGGTGGGTGTGGGAGCTCTCAGGGCACTGGAAGTAACATTGTGGTGGGGTAGGAGGAGGGTATACTGAGCTTTTCTTGGCCCACCCGTTCACTCCCTCCTTCCTCCCTTAACCTCTTCCTCATCCTCACTGGTTACTCTCCAGCACCAGGAGGAGGAGACATTTTGCAGAGTGCTGGTCTGTATTTAATAAATAAATGCCTCTATCCTCTGCAGCACTGTCCAACGGTACTTTCTGCAATGATGGAAATAGCCTACGCTCTGTGCTGTCTAATGTGGTAGCCACTAGCGCTACATGTGACTATTAAGCAATTGACATGTGGTTAGTGTGGATAAACGAATTTTTAATGTAGTAAATTTTAATTCATTTAAATGGCCACATTTGCTAGTGGATATGGTATTTGACAGCACAGCTCTAGAAAATTATTCATTGAGCAGCCAGTGAGTCTGCTGCTGAAGTCTGTCATTAAAAAAATGTCATTCTAGACACAAAAGGCCAAATATTGTATGATTCCGTTTATATGAAATCTCCAGAGTAGGCAAATCTATAGAGACAAAAAATAGATTAGTGGTTGCTAGGGCTGTGGGGTGGGAGTAGAGGAGGGATGAGGAGTGGCTAGAGTTTCTTTTTGATGTGATGAAAATATTTTAAAATTAGATTGTGGTGATGGTTGGAGAACTTCGTGAGTATGAGGATACTAAAAACCATTGAATCACTCTAAATGCATGAATTTCATGGTATGTGAATTATATGTCAATACAGTGGTTTTAAAAATGGCTTTCTGTTCATGCCATATTCAAGTAGATGTTATAACTCTAGCTCTTCTACCCCAAAACATTAATGGTTAAATGTCTCCCCTTTCTTGGACCTCAGTTTCCCCTCAATAAAAAAAGTGTATTGATTTTGCATGAAGGATACTAAAGGAAAGAATTTCTGGTCCCACTTTCCCTGTATATATTTAATTTTAATCTAGTTCATATGGAATGGGACTGTGTGTACCCCCTCCTTTTGAGACCCCAATTCTAGACAGTGCCCCATTCCAGGAGTACCCAGGCAGTAAACGGAGCATTGACGCAGGTAACTGGCCACCCCACTCTGGCCATTCCCTCTGGAACCACAGCATAGATAGAAGGCCTTTGGTGCTGGCCTAGGAATTTTAAGTAATGCCTGAGACATTTATCTTTCTGCCTCTGATCCAGATAAAAACAGATTGTAACTTTGAGTTGTCAATTGATCCTAATGCACAGAAACCACTTTCTATACCCTCAGTGAGCAAAGACCCTGGCTGGGGAAGAGGTGGGGAGTTGGGAGTAGGAGGAGATTCCTGGCTGTAAAACATCTCATGGTTTTCTGTGGTTTGTGGTCCAGGGGTCCTGTGGAATCTCTCTGGGAAGCACATTTCTTCAGGAGCAAGCTTGGTCTTTCTCTTCTCCCACTTCTCGGCTGCTCTTTTTGAAATCAAAAGCCTGCCATAGGGTTGCAAATTAATGACATCAGACGAAGTAATAGTTGCCATCATGTTCCTCCTCCTCCTCTTCATCACTATCCTAAAGCCTTCCATGTGTGTCAACAACAGATGTTACAAACGCCTGCCTTATAAATAACTTTATAAAGTTTATTATAGTTTTATAACTTTATAAAGTTATTTATAAGGCATATATAATAACTTATATAATTGCTTATAATATAGGTGAGGAAATGGACTGTGAATAGAAAGGGGGCACTGAAACAGTAACAACAAAGAAAATGGTAACAGTCACTGCCCATCGTGGGGTGATTGAGTTATTATGTGCCTGGAGGTGTGTTAGGTATTTTGCATACATAGTCTCATTTAATCCCTCACATCACTACTAGAAGTGTCAGTAGTAACATCTCCATTTTATAAAGAAACTGAAGTTCAGAGTGATTAAATAATGGGCCTACATTATGCAGCTAAGGGCCAGTGTTGACATTTGAACCAGAATCTGCATCATTGCAAAGCTAATATTTTGCTTTTAACCCTCATGCTATCATACAAGCTAGTTTTTACTAAATTCACTAATCATTGAGCCCCTCTTTTACGTTAAATGCTGTACAAATTGCTGGAGGTGCAACTATGAACAAAACCAGCCAATGCCAGATGAGTGGTCCAGGCAGTCAGAGTCATGGAAATTCAGAGAAGAAAGTGGAAGCTTAGGGACTGGGAGAAGGTAGGCAAGGAGAGTTCATATAGAATTGGAGCTTAAAGGAAGAGTATGAAGTTCTTGAAAAACTGTATAGGGACACTCTAAATCAGAGGCGCCCTGGAGTTTGTTTTCTGACATATCAGCATGTTAAGAAAAAAAGATAACTAGCCAGGCGCGGTGGCTTATGCCTGTAATCCTAGCACTTTGGGAGGCTGAGGCAGGCTGATTGCCTGAGCTCAGGAGTCCAAGACCAGCCTGGGCTATGTGGTGAAACTCCACGTCTACTAAATACAAAAAATTAGCCAGGCGTGGTGGTATGTGCCTGTAATCCCAGCTACTCGGGAGGCTGAGCCAGAAGAATTGCTTGAACCTGAGAGGTGGAGGTTGCAGTGAGCCGAGATAGTGCCACTGCACTCCAGCCTGGGTGACAGAGCGAGACTCTGTCTCCAAAACAAAATAAAATAAAAAAATAACCAAACACCATATGTAAAAATATCATGATAATTTGAACTCATTTTTATGAGGACAATGATCACTTCTCCCCCAAAATGCCCTTAAGTGTAAGGTAATGCTTAATCCCTGTCTCATTGGCTTTTACAGTGTCATCATTTTGCAAGCACATTTTTTTTTTTTTTTTGGTCTTGATTTCATTTAGGGCAAGGACAGGGCTCAGCAAATATTTGTGAGCTGGAAGTGAACTGCAGCCAACTCTGTTGGCTATATGGTGCCTGAAATCCCCGCATGTGCCAGATGCTGTGCTTGGAATAGGGACAGGACACGTAGCACGGAAACAGACACTTGTAATATCCTGTGATAAGTGTCTATAGGACATTTATGTCTGGAAGGAGCATCCAATCCAATCTTGGAGGAGTCAGGAAGATATCCTGGAAGAAGTGAGGTCTAAGCTGAAAGGTGCATTAGCTATATAGAATAAGGAAAGCGTATTCTAGACAGAACAGCATGTCCAAAGTCTAGGTGGTAAAAGGGGACATGGCATGATAGAGGGAAGTTGAGTGTGTATATGTGTGTAGGTGTCTAAATGAAGTAGGAAAAATGACTTTCTCAATTCTACCCAGCAAATTGGTGCTAGACTCCAAGTTTTATGAGGGCAGGGAGCATGCCTGTCATATTCAATAAATCCTTGTTGAAAGAATTGAGAGGATGGTGGCCAAAATGGGATCAGAACCCAGGCTTTCTGAATCTCTTTGGTGTTGAATCCTGTCACCTCACTCTAAGAATTCTTCATCAGTTCCAAATTGACCTCAGACAGCGGATGACCTAGAATGCCCACCCAAGCCAGTCAGGGCAGAAATCAAATTCTTGGTGGGTGACAGAGCTGCAGCAAAGGCGGAAAGACTCCAAACTTCTGCCCAAGGAGCTTTGCTAATAACTTGGTTGACTTACAGCGAAAGGGAGAGCGCATCTTGATCCAGTGATTGGTTTATTTGTGGACATGGGGAAACCTGATAGAGCTCTGTGGTGATGAAGTTCTGGGCCACCTAAATTCTAGTAGGTTTCAGCATCTGTTAGCAAAAGGCAGCCCTCAACCTTTGAGAGCACAAGTGGTAACATCTGCAGCCACTCTAGCGATTCTAACTGGCAAAAATGATGGATTGCAGGCATTTCATCATTGAATTTCTACTAGGTTACATCCTGACTTAATCTTTTGGTGCTTACATTCTAATTTTTAAGCAGAATGTCTGTGTTTGGTAGTAGTTCTTCAACTTTATCTCATTAAATAAAGTTTAGTGAACTGCCAAAGACAAGATGAGCTAGGGCCAATGTTTTTGAAATAGAAAAAATGGAAATGGAATTTACATCTGGACTCTAGGACACTTTGCTGCTTCATTTGCAGAATAAGAGCAAAAAAGTGATTCTTGTACGTTTCTATATCTCTTGCAAAAGTCCTCTTTGCTTTCAAACACCCACAGCTTTGAGCAAATGTTTACATTCCACTTAAACACATTTGGACTTTAATGTCTGTGCTGCTGATTACCAAAATGTTAAATAAATGAAACAGAAAATAAAATTTGTTTCAATGTAATATTTTAGAATGCCTGACACCCCTTACCCAGCCCCATGAGACTGGTCACTGTTGATCTTTGTGTCCCCATAACTGGCACAAAACAGAGATGCATTAAATGAAGGAATGCATTCTTTAGAGTTCATGTCGAATACTCATTGTCATGAAGACCATCCTTTAGTGTAACTGGAAACCCTCACCCTTGGGACCATGTCCTTATAGGCATGTTTCTTCTTCTAACCCTGATGTAAATTTCCAAGAGACCCAGACTGTGCCTTATTTCTCTTTACACCCAGCTAACCCCTCTGAGGAACATCACTGTATGTATACATTTTGCTCATCCAGTGTGTTTGCTTACAGACTGACTTCCCTAAGCTGAAAACTTACTGCAATTCAGAGAGAAACTAGATTGAACAGAACCTTTTAGTGCATTGTGTTACTAAAGGCAGGGTTAGGGCATGTAATCTGAGTTGTCCAGGGAAACCCATGCATTCCTGGCTGCTATTTTAAGACTCTCCTCCTAATAAACTGATATCCTTCAGGTTTATTTGGTTTAACTCCTGCTCTGGCAGTTTGGCTTGTTTCTGTGCCTCAGAGTCGCCATGAAAGCTACTCCTCCAGGATTACAGCTGGACAGCTGCAGAATCGCTGGCATTTTTCTTTCCTTAACTCTGTATTGACAGCAGGTTTGAATCACTCTGTCCTGTTTTGTATAATATAACCAGGTCAGAAATCATGTGAAAAATAATTAGGGTACCTAATTTGATCTCATTTTCAGCAAAAGAGAGGCATTGCCTGGTACATTTTGTATTTTTTGTGTTTGCAGCTTTATTAAGAAAATAAAAGGACCTCCCTCTTCTGCCCTTCTATTTCCTGCTAATTAGCATGAGAGTGTGGGGGAGCCTTTCCCAGTCTGTAATATCCCATCAGCCCCACATCCTTGTATGTTGTCTTGTAGAAACCTGTCTGCTCATTCCTTCACTGTTGGCCACCCCAGTTGGTCTTATCTTCCTGTCAGCTGGGTTTCTGGCTAGCTTTCTTAAGCTCACACCAATCCCTGGCAGAGCTCCTCTTCATACAGAGAGAGGCAGAAATCCTGCAAATTGTAAACTAGCAAAATGTACAAATTTAGCCAGAACTGTCTATGTGTGCCCCTGCCCGGTTATAAGCCAAATTCATGCCGTGCCTTTG
Organism: Pan paniscus; assembly: GCF_029289425.2. Taxonomy (NCBI): domain Eukaryota; kingdom Metazoa; phylum Chordata; class Mammalia; order Primates; family Hominidae; genus Pan; species Pan paniscus. The sequence goes on from NC_073258.2 coordinate 22,212,621, forward strand.
CCTAAGAGGATGAGACTTCGAGGCACAGAGAGAAAGGAGGGAGGCTGTCAAAACTCTGGTTCCAGATCTGCTACTAATTCAGAGTGACGTTGAGTAGCAATCACGCACTCTGGGCCTTAGATTCCTCCATCGCACTAGCTGACCTCAGTGCTTCCTTTTAGTTCTATGTACTTTGATCACACGATAGTTACCTGATGGATGGCAACTAGCTCTACGCCTTTCTTATCCCTGTGCCTACCTTAGTCTCCTATAGGGTCCGCATAGTCTCCAAAAACTACTACAACTCTGGGTAAAACCTTGTCTTGGCAAAACCTAAGCAAAGGCTTGATCCATGGAAACTGCCTTTAACTTAGACATCAGCTGTGGACTCCACGAGCCAGTGTTATTGCTGGAGTCAGCTTCTACTAGCACATCAGAGCGAATTTTTTAATTTTCAGGAGTTTTGCAAGCCTGTTGATGTCATGCTGGTAGCTAGACATCTGCCATAGCAGGAGTATCTACACCACAGGAATTGGCAAACACTATGAATGAGAACTTTTCTTTTTTCCCTCCAGAATCAATTGTTAGTCATTTGCCAGCCATTAAATGTGAATTGGAGAACTCACATGTGGAAGACCCAGTGTCCTTTTTAATCTTTTTGGAAGTGTTTCCTTTTGCTTATTTTGTTTTGTTGGGATAAAGGTGGTGTCACATTACTGTCGGTCACTATTTTTGCCTAGTCTGTTCTGCCGAAATACTTGCACTTACAGGTCATGTATCTTCATTCTCTGTGTAATATCCCTCTCTTACCCATGGGAACCACCCCAAATCATTCTCAGAAAAGTGATACAGGCTTTGGGCATTGTGGACTATTCCTGAATGTTTAGGGCCGTGGAGGGGTTATACGATTGCAATACAAACCGCTTAAAATTTAATATTGTTGTTCCTGTTCTTAAAAGTTCTTCAGCTCCCTTGCCACTTAGAATTTCTCCATGGCCACCTTTTGTTTTGTTCTTAATATTCCAGCCTTCTGCTATATTGTTCAGCCATGCCTCCCTTCTCCTCTCCTTTCTACTTTTCTCCCCTTCTCTCCTCTTTTTATACAGAGAAGTTTATCTCTGTTTTCTTATCTCCTTTCAGAACATACCCTTAAGAGCTTTGTCTTCCACAGTTGGAGTAGCCTGTCCAAGGTTAGTCAAAGTTGGTGCACAGCTTTGCTGCACTAATCCAGTGCATTCATGTGGTACATATTTGTGGAGTCCTGACTTTTTCCAGCCACTGTGCTTTCAAGGAATTCAGTTGATCATGGAGTCCACCAGGATCTGGGTTTTCAGTGGGGCACTGGGGAGAAATCCCCTGTCAGAAGTTATCTCATTTTCGTAAAGGGAAAGATGACTTGTGTTGAGAAGAGGGAAATTGTAGCCAGGTAAACTTCCTTCACATAAAATTTGGAACACTGAATCACCATTTCTCCTCTCTCTTTAATTATTTGAAGACTCTTCACCATGGCCTATAAGACTCCGTGAGCTGTCCTCCTTTTTTTGCTGTGCCCTCCCCTCTCACTGGAAGCTTCTGCCATATCCAATAGTATGTGTTTTCATGCAAAGGCCATACTCTCTTATAATCAGCCTCTGCCACTGCAGCTTTCCATTTGAAATGCATTCCACTTTCCTCATCCTTCTTCCCACCAAGTTTCTAACTCATCTTTTATGTTTTAGGTTAGATTTTGTTTCCTCTAGAAATCTTTCCCTGACCTCTGGAGATTGAGTTTGAAGCCCCTTCTCTGAGTTCTCCTGCACCCTATTCTACTCTCTAGTTGTCCTCCCCAGGTTCCATGGTTATCTTGTTGGTCCTTCATGAGCAGGTGAGCTCCTTGAGGTCAGGGACTGAGCCTCATTTTCTTCTCTCTCCATTGCCATTACAGGACTTGGCATACAGAGACATTAAAGTATTTGTTAAGTACTTTAATATTTGTTGGTATAGTGAATAAATGAGTGAGCTATAGAGTAATTATTTACAGCTCAGACTCTGGAGCCACACAGATGTATACCTGTCATCTGACATTGGACAAGCTACTTAGTCTTTTCAAGCCTCGGTTTCCTCATCTGTAAAACGGGGGTATAGCAGTATCTACTTCATAGGGTTATTGTGAGGAGTAAATTAGGTGATGCAAGTACAATACTTAGCATAGTGCCTTTTATACAGTATATACTTAATAAGTTATTAAACTATTAATGATTAAAATCATGAAGAGCAAATGAAAGGGAAATAAACTAATGTTTTTGGTATATGTACCAAAAACCAGTAACATCCACCATTTAACTGGAAGATAAATTATCCTGTTCCCAAATATCTTCCAAGGCTATACCTGTCATTTTCAGTACCAGATACTAATGTTCAGCAATGCAGCCCAAAGCATCACAGAGTTTTCAGTTAGACCCAATTTTACTAAGAAAGAGAAATAGAATAACATGCTTTTGAGGAAAAAAAATAAAATCAGTATGCATTAATACGTAAAAGTTGCTGTTGCTGTTAACTGGCTTAAATAGAAAATATGGCTAACTAGAACATCTCTTTTCAGTTTAAAGGATTTCCAATTAGTGTCTTTGCAGTAACAACTGTGTTAAATTGATCTAATTGTGTCTGTCTAACCCTCATGCATGCATTCACTCACTTTATCAAACAACATTTATTCTGTATCACATACTGGAGATAAAGAGATGAATGAAACAGAGCCCCAGGCTTTAAGGACTTGATATTCTGGAGCAAGGGATAGCAGACTTTCTTTTAAATGGCCGGACAATAAATATTTTGGACTTCAAGGGCCATGGGGTCTCTGGTGCAGCTATTCAATATGTAAATGAATGAGTACAGCTGTGTTCTAATCAGATTTTATTTACAAAAATAGGTGGGGAGCTGGATTTGGCCTTCAGGCCCAGGCTTACTGGCCTTCATCCTAGAGGAGTGAGTTAAGTCTGCAGCAGGCTACTGATAAGTACAGAGGGCCAAAATCTGTGAAGGATAGAGAATGGGGAGATGAGAAGACAATGGGTTAGGAAATGGGTTATGGAACTGGGGGTACTTTGAGAAGTAAAGGAGAACAACTAAGGCCAGGAGGAAGAAATGCATGGCTATCCCTTGATGCAGAAGCAGGCAATGCTGGTGTAACTAAGAGATCAGGTGTCCTGGATCAGCCCTGCCCAGCCTAGATGCTTCAAGAACCTACCTGCCTTCTGGAGATCTGATTGGACAGTATGGAACCTGCCTCAGGATTTCTGTGAGTTCCCATGAGGTGCTGCCTCCAGCCTTTCTGTAAAGGTGGTTTCTACTCCACTCCCACATTCTGACCAAGAAGCCCACCTCCTTGCTGGTTTCCAAGAGATACGCATTCACAGCAAGCATTTCATATTTTTAGTAACTTTTGTGACAGTATATTGTTGAGGGAGGGGGTGTCACAGGGAGGGAAATATTGCACACCCCATGTTCCCTAGCAATTTTCTGCCTTCTGTAAGGCAGTTGCTATTCTCCTAGGGCCTGAGTTTCTGGGCCAGGTGGCTTGTCAAGGAATTGTTCTACTAGAGACAACTCTCCCCTGTAACTGAAATGTCGTTGCCCCCCTTACCCTCACAGACAGTGGCTTCCAAGAAATATTCTGCTATCCCCCTCTCATCTCACATCTACCTCATTTCATAGCTTTGTTCTCACAGGTCTGTTTTTGTTTTTGTTTGAGACAGTCTCACTCTGTCACCCAGGCTGGAGTGCAGTGGCACGATCTCAGCTCACTGCAACCTCCGCCTCCTGGGTTCAAGTGATTCTCCTGCCTCAGCCTCCCATGTAGCTGGGATTACAGGTACTCGCCACTACCCCTGGCTAATTTTGTATTTTTAGTAGAGACAGGGTTTCGCCATGTTGGCCAAGACAAGCTGGTCTCGAACTCCTGACCTCAGGTGATCCGCCTACCTTGGCCTCCAAAAGTGCTGGGATTACAAGCATGATCCACTGCACCTGGCCAGGTTTGTTACTTTTCACAAAGGAGAATGAGACTGAGGCAACAGGCTATAGCTTCCCCATTGGACAGACCTGGATTTGAATCCCACCTCTACCTTCTCCAGCTTTTTGATATCAGGCCAATGACTCAACCTCTCTGAGCCTGAATTTACTGTTGTGTAAAATAGGCTTGATAATCCCCTCTTCAGGGAGAGAACCTGGGTCCATCAAGCCCAGTGCACCTCAGTGTGGAGCTAATGCTGGTTGTCTTTTCCTGCCTTCATCTTCTCCTTTAAGTCCCAAACTGAGAGGATAACATTGCATTTGGGTCTGCCATTCATTTACATCTTTAGTACAAAATGTGACTCTTGCTGGAGAAAGTTTGCCATTTGTCTCAAACTACTGGTATCTGGATTGACAGCTGGGAGTGGTTGGGTCAATAGTCAGTTTGATATTATCTGAAACCATCAACTTTGCTTCTGGCTTGTCAGCCAAATTTGGGGAAAAAATGAGAGTTGAGTCTGCATGCCTGTTTTTTTCCATCATGGACTGGGAGGTGACTTGTAAGCATTCTTCATTGTGGAAATAAATTCACGACGTGCAACTGAATGAAAAAAGTATATGCATGCTGGGTGAGCAGAGAAGAACAACATTCTGGTTCAGTTATATGTCCCATTTTTCATTATGCTTGGGTGGAATAGATATGCCCCTGGAATTCCTGGTTATGATTAGTATCATGAATGTATTTGGCTGACCAGATTTTGCCCTGATCAAGTGCGGAATCTATATATTTTGTTATCTTGAGTTTGATTTTAATCACTAGGCATGGACCCCAGGACATTTTATTTCTTTTTCCTACTTTGTAAAAGGTTTAGTTCTAGAAGTTTCATGCAGTCATTCAGTGACTTGAATGAATTCTTGACTCCCACTTGCCCTCGGACTGAGTTAGGCAACCCCTTTTGTGATCCACAGGTCCGTAAACCAATCATCACGATAGCTTCTTGCTTTGTCCTTCCTTCTGCTTTATGCTCTGTTTCATCCCCAAGACCTGGAACCCCTTGAAGGCATACACCATATATCCATTGCTGTATCCCTAACACCTGGGAAAGTACCTGGAACAGAAGAAATGTCAAAAGAAAAATAAAAGTTGGAAGGATGGGATGAGATAGGGTGATTGGAGAAAAAAACATGCAACGTTGTGGTTATTTTAGGATTCCGAAGAGAAATGTGGCCAAATAACTTTGAGCCCAGTCATATCCCTGGTTCCTGTACATCCAGAATTCATTATTCAAGATGACAAAGATTCTCTGAAACAAAATTTAATAAGCTTGAGAATGTTTAAGTTGGAATAAAACCTCCAAGCTGGTCTGCGAGTGAGCCTGGTTTCCATGTTCTATCTCGTAGCCGTGCACGTGGGTGAGAAGCTCCTTGAGTCCTTGTTCAACAAGGTTCATATGAAGAGCTCTTTGAGCCTTATGGAAACAGAGTAGATGTTGCCAAGAGTGACTGAGTCACCACTCCAGACAGTGAGAACTGTGTGTTTACTGGGCTGCTTCCAGTCAGCCTGGTGAAGTTGACGGGGCACACAGGCCAATGCCTGTAGGGCACAGGGCCCTGGCTCAGAGTGGGAATATGGCAGAGGTCAGCTTGGGCAGGGCCGTGGGAGCCACGTATGAAACTATGGCACTGGAAGGACAGTTCTCCCTTTCTCCATAGAGTTGGGTTAGAGACCTGGTCCCATCTTGCTTATAAAAGAGAATAACGCCACCAAAATTTGGTGTAGCTATACCTTGCTTTAAGAAAGCCCAATATTAGTAGAGAAGAATAAGAATTAATCTCAGGACTTTGCAGTTTGCAGTGTGCTTTCACATCATTGCCCTTTTGCTGCTCATGAGGGAGGAAGAAAGCTTTAGTCACCATCTCCATTTAATAAAGTCCATTGATTAAGAAGAGCATGGGGCCAGACACGGTGGCTCACGCCTGTAATCCCAGGACTTTGGGAGGCCAAGACAGGAGGATTACTTGAGCCCAGGGGTTCGAGACCAGCCTGGACAACATAGTGAGACCCCATCTCTACAAAAAATAAAAAAATTAGCTGGGCATGGTAGCATGTACCTGTGGTCCTAGTTACATGGGAGGCTGAGGCAAGAGGATTGCTTGAGCCCAGGAGGTGAGGCTGTAGTGAGCCATGCTTGCACCACTGCACTCCATCCTGGGCAACAGAACAAGACCCCGTCTCAAAAAAAAAAAAAAATAAGAAGAGCATGGACTTTATTGTTCAAATTCTTACTCTAGCACTTATTAGCCATGACTTGGGCAAGTTGCTAATGTCTCTGAGCTGCAGTAAATCCACTGTATAAGATACTTGCGTGAATTAATGAAATAATTAAATAAACCTGTTAAATTATTATTTATTTATTTGAGACAGTCTCCCTCTTCACCCAGACTGGACTGCAGTGGCTCAATCTCAGCTCACTGCAACCTCTGCCTCCCAGGTTCAAGTGATTCCCCTGCCTCAGCCTCCCGAGTAGCTGGGATTACAGGCGTGTGCCACCACGCCCAGCTAATTTTTTGTATTTTTAGTCAAGACGGGGTTTCACCATGTTAGCCAGGATGGTCTTGATCTCCTGACCTCGTGACCTACCCACCTTGTCCTCCCAAAGGGCTGGGATTACAGGCATGAGTCACTGCGCCCGGCTAAATGAAATTATTTAAAGCACTTAGTACAGTGCCTGGTACAGAGGTGGCATTCAAAAAGTACTAGTTATTAGTGTTAGTTTTATTTTTACTTATGAATAAACTGGAGCTTAGCTAGACTCAAGATTACCAAGCCTTTAAGTTGGACTTGAACCCATTCACAAAGTTCGATGATTGCATAATTCTAAGGGTAGTCTGAATATCACAGAACAGAATAAGATGATTATCTTGGCATTCTTTCCACTTCATTATAATTATCTGATTTTTAAAAGTGTCTTAGCCTTACAAAGAATTGTTAGGATTCCTCTAAATGGGTGCTTCATTTGCAAAACCTCAATCTACCACCAACTTGTCACAGCCAGACCTATTAAATAAAATAAAACAGACACGTGGAGGAAATTGTTTCCTGATTTAGGTGAGTAAAGCTGGTGAGAAGTCTCTTGAGGCATTTTCTATCTCAGTATGTTTCATCTTTTCAGAAGAATTCTGTTTTCCCATTAAGAAGACAACTGTCAGGTGAAAAGGCCCAGAAATCTAGTAGGGCTGTGTGTGGATCAGTCACATCCGTGAAGCCCTGAAATTGTTTGATCTATCTGATACTAAATGTCTGCATTCTTGGCAGAATCAGGATAAATGACTCCTTTTTTTTCTTCTGTTCCTGCACATTTGGCACAATACAATCATAGAGAGTGAATAATAGTCCAATTCAGCTCTCAGTTTCTGCATTGATTCCTCCAGAGAAATATAATAAGCTCGTTCTTTGGTTGGCTCCTGATTTTGATTGACAGAAAAAATAACAGCAGAAAGATTACATTTTGCCAGCATCCTAAATTTTGAAGAACAAAAACCATATTTAAATGACTGCTAAATTGTCTGACGTTCCTATTTTTAAAAAGAACCTCCTGGAGGGAAACATTCTCTTTGTCTTCAGGGAAGGAGTTAAAGGTCAACAAACTTTGTTGTAAAGTTTCTAAAAGCTGTTGACAGAAGTCTTGATGAAAATACTATATCTTGTGCCCAGAGAAAAGCACATATTTTGAGAGTCCTGTTTATTGTCCCTTCTCAAGATGGGGTAGACTAGAAGTGCAACTTACATGTGTGGACTTTGAAATAAAGTTGCCTAGCTCTAATCTGTTCGATCTTGGGTAACTTAACCCCTATGCCTCAGTTGTCCTCACTGGTAAAATGGGATCATTATTACCTACCTCATTGGATTTATAGCACGAATAAAAGAAGTTAAAACAATAAAAATGCTTAGCACTGTGCCTGGCACAAAGTGCATGCTCTGTAAATGTTGAATGTTATCCTTCTTAACATGTGTTGTTAGTAATATTGCTATATATGTGTGTGTGTGTGTATAAATATATTTTGCCATGGAAAATTTTTGTCCAATAAAATCTTAGATGTAAAGAGAGCTGCTCTGGTCGAAGTGGAGCAGAGAATATATAAAAACAGGCTGACTCAATTCCCCTTTTCCACAATTGCTATAAATACTCTCTGACCTCACCCTCTTCAACTGTCCCCAGAATTGCTCCAGGGAACCCGAGGGCTCCTCCTAACACCCACTGCTGTAAGTAATGGGTCCTGGGTCTCTCACTGTCCAAACACTCTTGTTCAGAATGGTCCTGAGTCATGGACTGCTCTGGCAGGTGTTGCTGTAACTTTTTTTTTTTCTTTGCCTCCCAGTGTCTTTGGGCAGAAAAATTGAAGGGAAAGGAAAGCCACCTTGTTCAGAAGAGTTCTTCTACCGTTGCCTTTTCCTTCATTGTCTCTTCTCTAAAGCTGAGGGTCTCTATCATTTTGGCCACTCTTCCTTGAGCATGGTTTAGGGTCATCCTCGTCCTTTAGGGCAAACTATAGTTTCTCAGTGTGTGTTGTAAGATTTGAACTCTATTAACATCTGCTTTTTGAACTTCGGTATCTATTACAGTCACCTGGGGAGCTAGTTAAAACCCCTGCTTTTTGAGTCCTTCCCCAGAGATACTCTGATTTGGTGAGTTTGGAGTAGAGCCAGGGAAGCTATGTTACTTAACAAATTCCAGAGTCCCAAGTTTAGTAGCAGCTGTGGCATTTACTGAATGTGAGACCTTGGAGAAGTCATTACCTGCCCACGGTTCTGTTGCCCGCTTTGAGAAAAGAATGCCTTAAAGTAGCTGACCTCCAAGAAGCCTTTCCAGGTCCAAAATTCTAAGATTTCACCATTCTAGCTGTGGTCTGGGCTGTGTGCAGCAAAGCAAGATCCTCACCCTTCTTGTTCTGAATGTCATTCCTGTGTTAATATAACCCAAGATCCCATGGATTTTCATGACAGCCACGTCTCTGTAGTGAGTCACAGTGAACCTAACTGTTGATAGAAATCTTTTTAGGCATACTGCTGCCTGGTAATAACCTACTTCCTATTTTCATGTAGCTTTTGGCCTCCATGCAGAGTAAATAAAAGAAAGCGGGTATACCTTACGGGTGTTTAATGCTCGAATGCATGAAAGAATCCCACATTTTACTAGATTATAACATCACAGGGGGAAATAAGGGCTCATCTTCTTCTCCCTTTTCTAATTCTCCTAGTAAGTGGCCAGTGGACATCCGTCTTTTCTGATTTAGCTTGTAAACCCATTTTATGCCCCCTTCATTAGGACAGTGTTTGCCAAAATGCATCCCATGATAGGCTTTTTCTTTAAACTATCCCATAAAATCAGTTCCCTGGCAAAAATACATTTAAGAATCACACTATCATCCCATTATCCTTTAGGATATTCTCAGTGCAAATAGGCACATTAAAGGTTCTGAGAAGTCCTGTAGACAAAAAAAAAAAAAAACTATTTGACTACTATTTAGACCTCCATTTTCCAAACTTACCTGACCATGGAATTTCTTCTTTCTTTTACTGTCTATTTATATTGTTCAGTGGAAGCCATTCTGGTTTAACACTGATTTGGAGGCTCCTATTTGGGGCTGCCCATCCTTGCCCCAATAGAAAGCAGAAAGATTGGGCTGGGCTCCTAGAGGAAGGGGCCTACAGAATTCCTTAACTAACTCTATCTTAGAAGGATGTATTTACAATAGTGTACAGCCATTGCATTCTGCCAAAAAGCTGCTGGTTGTGAACAATGACCTCTTGAGAGAATGGGATTTGCCCCCTGTAAAGTGTGTATAATCTGTCTGTGAAACTTCATACACTCTTGGAAAAAGGGAGATGGTTTTCTACAGCCAGTTTTGTACTTTCTTATAGCCATATATGGTACAAGATAGAGAAATTGCCTGACCAATTAAAGCAAAAGTTTTCTCCTGGGGATTTTGAACAAATAAGTTCAAGAGAGAGAAAGGATGTGTTTTGAGGGTGATGTGGCTTCAAGAACTGAAAGATAAAGAATAGACATGTCTTATATTTTTAAAGGTATCTTCCTTCAGATACCAGCAAATGATCCGTCTCCTTACCCAGCTGAGTGGGAGGATTTTTAAAATTTGTATGGAATACATTTGATGTAAAGGGTGTGTGTGTGAGAGAGAGGGAGAGATTTTAAGAATTTATTCTCTTTTTAAGGTGTTATCATAGGGTCAAACATAAGCCCAGCTGCATATGAATATTTCCAGCAAGTTAACCTTTGTTTAGCTTTACCAATTCTTTATAACATTACGTGGGATTTAAGAACATACCTTGTAAAACTGTTTGGAGAAAATGTAGTGAAAACTACTTTGGAAAGGGGTAATTCTTTAAAAAAAAAAAAAAAAAACTGGTTCTTAGCTACCAGCAGATAAATGAATTACCTCATCACCCATGGTTTCACTTGGTTTTATCTAAAATAAGCCACTGAAGAAAAAGGATTACCTTGTCACATATTACAAAGAAACACAACTGTAATTGCTCCAGCTGTCGAGGGCCTCTTCTGCTTCCTCTGGGGTGAAAAAGTCACTGAGAAAAACTGGGAAATGTGTGGTTCATGCAGGACAGAGAAGGGTTCTGTCTGTTAGGATAATGTGCTTTTGCATTCTGCATATTTATTTTTGATCAAACTGTCACAAGATACTGGAGTATTCATACATGACATTTTAAGTGACCCAGTAGAGAGCAAAATCTCCACCATGTATAGAAGAAGAAAACATTAAAAGCATCACCAAGATTTCTAGTCATTGAGTTCAGTTAGTTTTAGAGAGAACTGACATGGTTAGTCAAGAGGGGGACAAGTCAGGAGCACCTGATTTTAATTTTGAGCCCTGTGGAGAGATCTGGTGTGGATAATAGTTTTTGTTTGTTTATTGATTTTTCTAACCACCATTTCAGGGGACCTAATAAGACTTCAGGCATTCTTGGAAGTAAGCTAAGTCAGGTGCATCTACTAACCACAATGCAGGATAACAAGGGTCAGGGATGCTTATTTTTTAAATAGTAGGCATTCCAATGGGCATGAAATGGTATTTGTTGTGGTTTTGATTTGCTTTCTCTAATGATTAGTGATGTTTAATGTCTTTCCATATTTTTATTGGCCATTTGCATATCTTCTTTTGAGAATATTCAAGTTTTTTGCCCATTTTAAAATCAGGTTGTTTTTGTTGAGTTGTAAGAGTTCTTTATATATTCTGGATATCAGTCACTTATCAGATATGTGATTTATAAATATTCCATCTGGTTCTGTAGGTTGTCTTTTTACTCTACTGATAGTGTTCTTTGATGCACAGAAGTTTTTAATTTCCATGAATCCAACTATTTTTTCTTTGGTTCCCTGTGCTTTTGGTGTCGTATCCAAGAAATTATTGTCAAATCCAAAGTCACGAGGTTTTGCCCTATATTTTCCTTTAGGAGTTTTATAGTTTTAGCTTTTATGTATAGATCTTAGATCCATTTTGAGTTAATCTTTGCATATGATATAAGGTAAGAATCCAGGCCGGGTGTGGTGGCTTACGCCTGTAATCCCAGCACTTTGGGAGACTGAGGCGGGTAGATCACGAGGTCAGGGGTTCGAGACCAACCCGGCCAACGTGGTGAAACCCTGTCTCTACTAAAAATACAAAAATTAGCCGAGCGTGGTGGTGCATGCCTATAATCCCACTATTCAGGAGGCTGAGGCAAGACAATTGCTTGAACCTGGGAGGCAGAGGTTGCAGTGAGCTGACATCGCGCCACTACACTCCAGCCTGGGCAACAGAGTAAGATTCCGTCTCAAAAAAAAAAAAAAAAAAAAAAAAAGAATCCAACTTTAGTTTTCTTTTCCATGAGAATATCCAGTTTTTCCACCACCATTTATTGAAAAGACCATTCTTTCCCCTATTGAATGGTTGTGGAACTCTTACCAAAAATTGTTTGACCATATGTGCAAAGGTTTATTTCTGAGCTATCTAGTCTAGTCCACTGGTCTATATGTCTGTCTTTATGATAGTACCACACTTTTAAAAAATTACTTTAACTTTGTAGTGGGTTTTGAAATCAGAAAGTGTGAGGCCTCCAACTTTGTTCTTTTTCAAGATTGTTTTGATTTTTGGGGGTCCCTTGAGATTCCAATGAATTTTAGGATAGATTTCTGTATGTCTGGAAAAAAAAGAAAGTCACTGGAATTTTGATAGGGATTGCATTAACCAAACAACCTTTAAAAAACATTTGATTATTAAAAAAAACATTTTATTGTATAGATCCTCATCCTTATTCTAGCTTAGACTTTCTGGAAGCGTATGGAATTATAGACACAATAAGATCCTTGAAGCATGTGGATCCAAAGCCCAGCTCGCTCTCCCTCCATGCCCTCTCACTTTCCTGTCTCCATTCTTTGTTTGTCCTCATGCCCCGCTTACCTTCTTTACTTCTCTCTGTACCTCCAGGGATCCTCTCCAAGATGGAGTTGGAGAGAAGACTGTGTTTAAGCTATATACTTAATATTAGACATTGACACAGCAGTGCTGCTGAGAAGGCTCCTCCAGCCAGGCTCCAAGAACCTTGCAGAACCTCTAAGTGGATTGAGACAGGTTCACCTGCCCTTCTGTGGTCTGGTGGCTACCAGGTTGTCAAGAACTGACTAGGATGACTCTGAAAACAGTCTCTAGCTCATGTGGCTGGAGTCAATACACTTTAAAAAAAAAAAACTAGTTTCAATTATACTAATCAATTTGAATACTCAAGATTGACACCTTGACAAATTTTAGGAAATTGCAGACATTTTCCCACACCCAATTATCAGGCCTGTTCTCCAAAGACTTGGGAGAGGATTTAGGCCAGAAACCCCCCCAGGGCAGATTTAAAAATCACAGTAGCAGTGACAGGAGCTGGGATCAACAGGACACTCTCCCTGAGTGCCTGTTGGCATCAGGACCAGACCACCAACATCTCCCTAACTGAAAAGCTGGGGACAGGAGAGACCTGGGGCCAGTGTCCGCCCTCACTGAAGGAGAGAGGAAGAAATGCTTTATTTATCTGCTTTAAACAGTATTTTCATTTAGAAAGCATTTTGGTTCCTGTCAGGGAAGGTTAAGTCTGGTTGCCAGAAAAACCAAACCAAACTTTTTCCCTCCCAACCGGAGGATTAATACTCTCTCTAAACTCCAAGAAAAAAAATTCCTTTTCTTCAAAGGCATCCTGTCTGCAGTGTTTCAAATGAAACTTTTCCTTCTTACAGTGGTTTGTCAGTTGGTGGTGGGCCAACCTTGTAAGCTGGTCTTTTAGAACTGAGGTGTTCCAACTGCAAGGCACAGCCCACTAGTGGGGCATAAGACCTGTTTAAGGGCCAGGCGTAGTGGCTCACGCCTGTAATCCCAGCACTTTGGGAGGCCAAGGTGGGAGGATCACCTGAAGTCAGGAGTTCCAGACCAGCCTGGCCAACATGGTGAAACCCCATCTCTACTAAGAATACAAAAATTAGCCGGGCATGGTGGCAGGAACCTGTAATCCCAGCTACTCAGGAGGCTGAGGCAGCAGACTTGCCTGCATCTGGGAGGTGGAGGTTGCAGTGAGCACTCCAGCCTGGGCAACAAGAGTGAAACTCTGTCTCAAAATAAAATAATAAAATAAATAAAATAGCCAGGTGTGGTGGTATGTGCCTGTGGTTCCAGCAGTGAGCCGAGATTTCACCAGTGCACTCCAGCCTGGGCAACAGAGCAAAACTACATCTTAAAACAAAACAAAACAAAACAAACCTGTTTAAGGGCTCTGCAATCAGCATTTTAGAACAGACTAGAGTAGCATATATCAGAGTTTATTGTACATAATAAGAGTATATCTTGATATTTTTCAGTTTAACATGTGGAGAAGTGGCTGTTTATTGGATGGCGATATATCATTCTTACTGTGTTTTTACTATGTGGTCAAAAATTGTCACAGCTACTATTTTAAAATTACCTTTGGCTCAACAAGGCCTGGTCATGTTGCCAGAACTGGCAAAATATCACATACTACACAAATACATAGAAATAAATAAAGCTCTAAAAACTAACCATTTCAGGTTCGTTTTGAACCTAGTCCTTATTTGAGCCTTCTGGTTTGATTTCTATTTGGTTGATTACGTTTTTCAAAAGAACACATTTAATATGAGTATATCTTGATTTAATGTAACAGTGTTTCTCCCACTTCAGTCTTTCATAAAATTTCTGCGTGATTTTTGCCAAATCTGTGAGCCACTTGTGTTTTTTATTTCGTATTTTCCTTAAACTAGCTCAAATTTTAAATCTACATTTAATATCCATGAAACTGTTAATTTATATATGGCTAGTTATCATTTTCCAATATGTTTCTAATATATCTAATAAGCAATAAATATGACTTTTAAAATATAAAAATATTCATGTGCCATCCAACACAATCTCATCCACTTCAGTGGCCCACATATCATCATTTGGGGGATACAGATGTTCAAAACATTCTTTTATGCTTTTCTTTTTCCCCCTCAGGTTCCTTTGCTTTAACAAAAGTTCAGATATTTGAGGAAAATAACAAGAGTTGTTAGTTATCAGGGAAATAAGTGCTTTTCATTTTGAAGAACTCACCCCACCCACCTTCCCCCAAACTGGTTTTCATAGGATACTAGCATTTCTGAATTCACAAGCAGCTCATCTAATGTTGACCATACCTTGACCCAGCCGGTTTTCTCCATCAAGATTGGAAATCACCCAGCTGCAGGGGTCGTCTCAGAGACTTGCCCAGATTTGAATAGAAGCAAGGCTAAAAGGACACTAGAGAAATAGCTCATCCTCTTTCTAACAAATGGGGCAACTGAAGCCAAGAGAGGCAAAATGGCATATCTAGGATCACGCCATGAGTTGGGGACAAAGTTCAAGGTCCAGCCTACCCACCCACACCTCCCCTTTGTTTAACTTACTATCTGAGAAGCCTGTTGAGGAAAGCTTCATGCTAGGAGTCATAGGACCCCAGGATTAGAAATGGACAAAGAAGGCCAGGCGCGGTGGCTCACACCTGTAATCCCAGCACTTTGGGAGGCTGAAGTGGCTGGATCCCTTGAGCTCAGGAGTTTGAGACCAGCTTGGGCAACATGGCGAAACTCCATCTCTACAAAAAAAACACACACATACACAAAAATTAGCCAGGTGTTGGTGGTACTCGTCTGTAAGGCTGAAGCTGGAGAATCACTTCAGCCTGGGAAGTGGAGGTTGCAGTGAGCCAAGATCGAGCCGCTGCACTGCAGCCTGGGTGACAGAGTGAGATTCCATCTCAGAAAAAGAAAAAAAGAAACAGACAAAGAGAGGAACAGGCCCCAAACAGCCACTCAGCCAGGCTCTGAGATCACTGGTATGATATCCTAGGAATGATAGAAATGTATCAAGTTACTTTGTACAAGACCACTCATGACTTGACATACCCTTCATGTCATAGGGGACTTCTGGCTGTGACATGAGTGTAGAATGTTGATGACCTGGTCCTCAGATGCCCTAGTGCCCCCTATCTAGCACCACTCAAGACTCCTGCTCTAGAAACCAAATTCAGAATCATACCCAGGTGCTACCTTTTATAGGTGTAATGAGTAGCCTTGAAATGCCCCCATGACTTAATAACCAGGGGAGCCCAGACTAAATACTACATAGAAATTCTGATTCTCTGAGTTTTAATCTGAATTTTTTCCTGAGTTTAGGCTTAAGAGTTGTAATAAAACCCTAAAGACTCATCACAAATCCTACATCTCTGTTGCCTTAAATATGACTTGCAAATATCAAAATTACCCACCAGCAATTCATAAGTATCTTTATGCTCCAGCAGGCTTTAGAACACAAAGATGAGTCAGGGCGGGGAGTCTCTGTCCTGGAGGAAATCCCAGACCAGGGGAATAACTGACCTATAGCAGAAGCACCACGTGATAACACAAGGATCACTTCCTCCAGGAAGTTTTCCCAAACTCTTCAGAGGGAATTAGTAGAGCCTACTAATTCTCCAGTTCTCATAGCACCTCATAGAGCCCTCTACCACTTTTTACACTGTTTTCATGGTTTGTTTTGAGGTCCATTGCACCCTGAGACAGTGAGTTCTAGGGGGCGGGAGCTTTATTCAACTCTGTGTTCCCAGAGCATTGTATAAAGTAGCTGCCCCTCCAAAATCATTCTATGGAAGAGGTATGGACAGAATCCTAGTGAAGCACACAGTAGGGGAAAATGTCATGTGATATAAACCAGGCCTGAGAGTCTCAGATGGCCATTTCACCAAGACAAGCCAAGTATCTGTTTTCTTCTGGGTCAGTTATTAGCTACTTAGTTGGTTAATTTCTAGCTGCGATTGTTAGTGTTAAAAAAAATAGAAATTATAGTGGAGACATCCATTTCTGAGCAAGCCTCAGAGTAGTTCCAAGCAGTAAGATCACATTGATCCATGTACATGTGGGGACTATGCCTAAAACTTCTTTAGGAAAGAGGAACATACCTTTGAATGGGATCTTGTAGTTCCTATAAGGACAGTGTTGCAACCTGCCCCTAAGACCCCCGTCCTTTTCTTTAGCACTATTTTTTAACAAATAATATAGTTTATTTAATTAAATTTATTATCTGTTCCTTCTTGCTAAAATGTGAACTCCATGAAGGCAGAGATTTCTATCTGTTTTTTCATCGATGGATCCCAAGTACCTAAAACAGTATCTGACACATATTAGGAGCTCAGTGAATGAATAGATACATATGAATGAATATATTGAATGAATGAATGAAAACTTTACATCTGCCCCAGATCTAAGTTCAGGTAAAGGGAAAGGCAGTTTTCCTAGGAGGAGTGGTACTCAGGATTGGTGGGTTCACTGTTATTTCAGCCAGAGAGCCATCCTCTGTGATGTAGGCTGCTGTATTTCAAATGGCAGGGTTGGTTTGTACCCCACCATGGATGTCATGAACATACATAAGCTAGTAGAATGCGCAGTTCCTAAAAGTGCTCTTGTTGTTTAAGTGGCTGTTCACATGCATTCTTCATCGAAGGAGGTAGCTATGACACCATGTCAGGAGACCTGAGTTCAAATCCCAGATATCTGCATTTCTGGCTGTGTAATTTAGGATTATTCTTTAGCTCTACCTAAGTCTCAGTTTCCTCACTCTTAAAATAGGGGCAGGAACTCCTTTTCACAATGTGCTGAGCACTGAGCCTCCTGACACCAAGCAGGCCGCTGATGGGCAGCGTCAAGCCTGTAGCAACCCTCTAACAGGCCAGCAGTGTGGGTGGGTTCTTGGAGCCTGATTCCAAGCCAGTCTCCCCAGGAAAACATCCAACAACACCCCTTGAGTTTTGTTAGGGAGGATTGTGAGGCACCCTCCCTCCAAACCCAAATCCCCAGTAAGTCAGGAAGATATATGTGTTTTAAAACATTGGGAGGTCTGCTTTGGATCACCCTGGAGCTGTGGCTTCCCCGAGCAGCTGAGAGTGAAAGGAGGCAGTTCCTTTACTGTGAGCTCTCACGGCACGGTGCTCACGCCCCACACAGGGGCTGCCTTCACTCGGCTTCAGCAGCCGTTGACTTTTAAATCATAAAAAGCCGCTCTATATACAGTTTACTCTGTTGCTAGAAGGCAGTGGAACATAGGTATTTAAAAAAAAAAAAAAAAAAAAGGCAGAAGAAGCAGCCGTTAATCCCGCCAGGCTTCTGGGCACTGGAGTAGTTGTGGATGACAAAAGTTAATTAGAAACATGAGCAGTTTAACCGAAAACACTTGTGACAATTGGAAGGGCAGCCTCTCCGGTTGGAGGATTTTTCCTAGGGAATCATTGCAGGAGAAAGTGGCTGCTGCTAGGTAAGTCATGTCATTGTGACTTTGCAGATGCAGAGGTGCTTTTTGGGGGGCTGAAGGGGTGTATCCTGTCTGCCGTGCACACTGGGCATGGGGTGTGGGTGGGTGTGGGCACGGGGCCCAGTGGAGACGTGCTTTGCCTGGCACTTTCTCTCCAACAGCTGTCCTTCCTTGAGAGATAGGCTGCATCATCCCGGGCACTGACGGAAGCAGGGTGCTGCAGTTTCCATTTCTGTCACATTGGCCACCTTGGTGACTAGCCGTTAGTTTGGAGCCTGCCCTCACTAGAACAATTCTGGCTCTAGTTTGGAAATATTTTGAGGCTTTTCTGAGAAAAGAGTCTGGCCAGGGAAATACTCACTGAGCGCCAAGGGGAAGCCTTGACTTTCAGATAACCTGTGTGTTTTCTTGCCCACAGTGAACCCATTGCATAGATTACACTCTTAAGCAAAAAAAAAAAAAAAAAGAAAAGGAGAAAAAAAAGCTGTTTTTAAGTCCAACCTGAACCATGTTTGCAACGTGTTTTGGTTTTTTGGTTTGTTTGGTTTTTTTCTGAGACAGAGTCTCACTCTTTTTCCCAGGCTGGAGTACAATGGCATGATCTCAGCTCACTGCAACCTCTACTTCTCCTGCCTCAGCCTCCCAAGTAGCTGGGATTACAGGCATGTGCCACCACACCCAGCTAATTTTTGTATTTTTAGTAGAGACTGGGTTTCACCATGTTGGCCAGGCTGGTCTTGAATTCCTGACCTCAGGTGATCTGCCCGCCTCGGCCTCCCAAAGTACTGGGATTACAGGTGTGAGCCACTGCACCCAGCCGTTTGCAGCTTTTAAAAAGTGCCAGCATAGGAAAAACTTACATGCTTTAATAGGCTTTAACAACTTTTGTGTGTAATTATTCTTTTTTAAAGATTCTACATGGTTTCTCCTTCTTTTCTATTTTTGTAATTGTTGTATTTTAATGTCTCTGATACATTGTTTGCTTAAAGTTGGATAATTCTTGATTCTTTCCCATAATTGGGAAACAGGCTATGGGATGAATAGTTGAAAACGGTAGGTATTTCCTACTCTTTCCTGCACTGGCTGTATTAACGGTGCAGGTGTCTGTTAAGATTTGTTAAGACCTGCATGCTTTCAGGTGGTACATGCCACCAAAATGTGATGGGGTTGGGGAGATGTGAACTGTGCAGTATGGAAAGCAGGAGGAAGTCAAGCCAGAAATTAAAACCTAACCACAGATAATCCACAAAGTGGGCAATGGAGCTATACGGCATTTGGGTTGGGAGTGATTGGTTGTGTGGCCATGGCTGACCCTCCCTGGTCTTCAGTGCAGGTCAACAAGTATGATTCAGGCCTCCTCTCTTCTGTCTCTGCAGAGCCTTTGGCAAGTTCAGCCTCCTCCCACCCCGGAATGAGTGACAATGCACCTGCTTCCTTGGAGAGCGGCAGCAGCTCCACCCCTACTAATTGCAGTACCTCCTCGGCCATCCCGCAGCCCGGTGCGGCCACCAAGCCTTGGCGCAGCAAATCCCTCAGCGTGAAGCACAGTGCCACGGTATCCATGCTCTCGGTCAAGCCTCCTGGGCCTGAGGCCCCCAGGCCCACACCTGAAGCCATGAAGCCGGCCCCCAACAATCAGAAGTCCATGCTGGAAAAGCTGAAACTTTTCAACAGTAAAGGGGGCTCAAAGGCAGGTGAGGGCCCGGGGTCCCGGGACACAAGCTGTGAGCGGCTGGAGACTCTGCCCAGCTTTGAAGAGAGCGAGGAGCTGGAGGCCGCCAGTCGCATGCTCACCACTGTGGGCCCTGCTTCCAGCAGCCCCAAGATTGCACTCAAGGGCATTGCCCAGAGGACTTTTAGCCGGGCACTGACCAACAAGAAGAGTTCTCTGAAAGGCAATGAGAAAGAGAAGGAGAAACAACAGCGGGAGAAGGATAAGGAGAAAAGCAAGGACCTTGCCAAGAGAGCCTCTGTGACGGAGAGGCTGGACCTCAAGGAGGAGCCAAAAGAAGACCCCAGTGGAGCAGCTGTGCCCGAGATGCCAAAAAAGTCCTCCAAGATCGCCAGCTTCATCCCCAAAGGGGGGAAGCTCAACAGTGCCAAGAAGGAGCCCATGGCCCCTTCCCACAGTGGAATACCAAAACCAGGAATGAAGAGCATGCCCGGGAAATCCCCAAGTGCCCCAGCGCCTTCCAAGGAAGGGGAGCGGAGCCGGAGTGGGAAGCTGAGCTCAGGACTCCCCCAGCAGAAGCCCCAGCTGGACGGCAGACACTCCAGTTCCTCTTCCAGCCTGGCGTCCTCAGAAGGAAAAGGCCCAGGAGGGACCACCCTGAACCACAGCATCAGCAGCCAGACTGTCAGTGGGTCCGTCGGGACCACCCAGACCACAGGAAGCAATACCGTCAGTGTTCAGCTACCTCAGCCCCAGCAGCAATACAACCATCCCAACACTGCCACGGTTGCACCTTTCCTGTACAGGTAGGAGCTGCCACCCACCTGTGCTGCCTGGGACATTGGGTAAAAGTTCCTTTATAGTGGATTCCGGGTCTGTAAGGGCAGGAGCTAGACTGTGCTCCAGGAATACTTAAGTCAATAGCTAAGAAACCATGTGATAAACTCCTAAGAGAAGCAGACACAATGTGCTCCAGGGAGCAGTTCATACAGCACAGGTTGGGGAAGGAACAGAGAAAGCTGAAGAAGGGAAGTAAAATGTGAGCTGATCCCAGGATGCATAGGAATGTGGGGACCCCAGGCCTTGTAGCAGCAGCTTCCCTGAGCAGAAAGCATGAAGGCCTAAATATCAGGGTGGGGGCGGTTTGGTGTCACCCGACAGTCCCCAGCATTAGTCCTAACACATCCCAACATACTTAAAAAATAAATAAAATAATAAACACCTGGCTCAATAACTAAGATTTCTTATAGCAGGGATTGCCTTGAACATCCAGATCCTCACAGTCCCTGCTGAGTGCTGGGGCTTTCTGAAGGGAGAGGGACATTGGGGAGAAGAGTAATGGTAGGGGAGGGGCTGGTTCTAGAAGTACAGAAGAGCTCATGTTCTGAGGACATAAGCCTGGGTGTTTGTGGCAATGGGTGGATCCTTCTGTCCTTATCTGTCCCCTAGCCCCTGTCTCTTTGATGGCACATCCTCAGGACCATGGGAGACTGTGTGGAGCCAGTCCACACAGTGGTGCTGCTGCTCCGTGTGATTCTGGTCAGTGACATTGCTCATTGCTCAGGCTACACCACACCCCTTACTGAATGAAGCACATGGGCTTCAGGGGCCATGTCATACACATGGATGAGTCCACTCCAGGCAGATGGAAGCTCCCCAGCCCCTGCCCTTAAAGTTCTTATAATTCCCAGAGCTTTCACTGACAGTGCCTGATTCGATCCTGTGCTGGAGATGAGCAGTGCATTTGGCCACACTGCACAATTGGATAACTAATACTTGTACACACAAAAGAGGATTAATGATCAAGTGTCACATTCTAGACACGTATTTTACAGTTGTACCTCAAGTGCATATAGATACACAGCTGTACACTCACACTCATACAGCCATACATGTGGACACACATTAAAAGTCACGTATAAGCATGGACACAAGTATACATTCATACATAAAATGCAAAGGCATATGTGCATACACGTATTTACATACCTGTTCAGGTGCATAGGTGCATGCCCAGACTTTCAGCTTGCTATGTTTGTATGATTCCCCAAAGAATTCGATATTCCCTCTTTCCTCCTGAACTGTGTTCTAGTGGTCTCTGTTACAGTTCCTGCCAATAGCTGGTGGAGGGACTGGCTTAAGTGCTTTCAAAGGAAAGCCAGCCAGCACCAGGCCAGCAAAGGAATGTCAGGCATTGCACTCCTTCCTTTTGTTCTGCTTGCATTCTCCTTCAGTGAGGGTCATACCAATCTTTTTAATTGGGAGGTCTCATTTTATTGAATCAAGTCATCAGCTCAGCTCACAATCCTGAGAAGAGCACCAGGGCTTAGATAATGACTCAGCTGGTCTACATACATGGCTTTTGTTTTGTTTTGTTTTGTTTCTGTTTTTTTTTTTTTTTTTTTTTGAGATGGAGTGTCGCTCTATCGCCATGGCTGGAGTGCAGTGGCACCATCTCAGCTCACTGCAACCTCTGCCTCCCAGGTACAAGCAATTCTTCTGCCTCAGCCTCTCCTGAGCAGCTGGGACTACAGGTGCATGCCGCCATGCCTGGCTAATTTTTTTTTTTTTTTTAATTTTAATACAGACAGGATTTCACCATGTTGTCCAGGCTGGTCTTGAACTCCTGAGCTCAGGCAGTCCACCCTCCTCGGCCTCCTAAAGTCCTAGGATTACAGGCATGAGCCACCGCGCCCAGCCATGAACTGTTCTCTGAAGTGTGGAGGCAACTAAATAGCTCCATATGAAATTTTTATAATTCCAATAGCATTATTAGTCTTAAGGTAATACATATTCAGGATTCACAGCTTCTCAATTTGCATTTTCAAAATTAAAATATGACAGTCTTTGATCACCATCAATCCCATTCCTTCTTTTTTTGTTGTTTGCTATAATCATTTGAAAGATTATAAAAGATATAACCTTTTTTATTTCCAGCTTTTCTATCAGAAGAAAAAGTCTTAATGATAAAGAGCAAATGTCTGACAAAGAGGAGGAAGAGGAAAACGTCTATGATGTGGATCTGACTAGCCCCATTTTTACGTTAATGCCCACTCTGGGTAACTAACGTCCTTCTGTCCCCTCTGAGTTGCCTTCATCTTTAGGGGAGTCTGGGAAGTGACGCTGGAAATAAGAGCACCAGGATACGAATCAGGACACCTGGGCCCTGTCCTTTATCAGCCCTTGGTGCCCTCTGAGGTCTTAGGCACTGGCTGCAGGAACAGGTATTGATCGAGTGTGGGTAGAGAGTCCGCTAAGGGCTTTCCACATCTTAGCTCACTTCATTCTTCCCACACCTCCATGAGCTAGCAGCTTAGAGGTAATTAAGCAATTTGCCCCAAGTCACAGAACTAGACTAGAGGGGCTCATGTTTAAAACCAGGTGTGGGCTGGGCATGGTGGCTTACACCTGAAATCCCAGCACTTTGGAAGGTCAAGGTGGGCAGATCACTTGAGGTCAGGAGTTCAAGACCAGCCTGGCCAACATGGTGAAACCCTATCTCTACTAAAAATACAAAAATTAGCCTGGCGAGGTGGTGCACGCCTGTAGTCCCAACTACTCCGGAGGCTGAGGCATGAGAATCCCTTGAACCTCGGAAGCGGAGGTTGCAGTGAGCCATGATCACTCCACTGCACACCAGCCTGGGCAACAGAACGAGACTGTCTCAAAAACAAACAAACCAAAAAGCCAAGTCCGTCTAACTAGTGAGACCAGGCTCTTAACCACCAGTCTTGACTCTAAATCACTTTATCTTTATTGTCTTCATCTGGAAAATGAGAAGATTGGATTAGATTAGATTCTATAAAATGGTTTATTCTCCTTTTCTGCTCTAAAATTCTCTCCCTCAAGCTTATGGTTCACTATATATAACTTATAATTGCTCCCCCCCACCCCCACCAAAACCTCTCCATGTTAAAGTTGTTAGCAAGGAGTAAAGGGAAGATGGGTCATTTTTTAAAAAATCACTCAGAATGAATTATATTTATCAATTCAGAAGTAACAGTGGATTCATCTATCACTTTATCACTTTATAGTTTACTAAGAGTTGTGTGTCACATCACCTTTCATTTTTATAGAACCAGAGGAGATTGCTATTATTATCCCCATTGTACAGATGAGGATGCTGAGATTCAAAGAGGTGAAGTGACAACTCAAATTTTGCATGGCTAACAAGTTAGAGATCTTAGACCTGGAGCTAGTCGAATATTTAGACTTCCAAGTCTAATGTTCCTTCTAGTACCTAGCATCTTCTGAGACTTAAACATTTCTTATTTATCCAGTCAACACACCCTTCTTGTGTTGCCTGTGCAGCATATGAACTTGAACTAACCTTTGCCTCTGAAGAGCTCTCAGTCTAGTTGAGGAAAGATTTACATTTTCGCCAACAGGAGACTAAGGAGAGTGCTATAGGATCACATTTTAGCCAACAAGAGAATAAGGAGAGTGCTATAGGAACTCCTGGCAAGGAGTCAAGGAAAGCTCTCAGGAAAAGATGACATGGAAGCTGCATCTTAAAGACAGATTAGCAGCAAACTAAGGAAGGAGGAGAAGGGCCTTTAGGCAGAGAGGTTGCAGTTACTGCAAAGATAAACCTGTTAAAGCCATGTGGAGAGAAGCCACATGTGGGTGCAGCATAGTAGAGTTGTATGTAAAGGGTTAGAAAGGCAGGAGATGGGGCTGGAAATAAAGGAAGAATGTGGCCATCATCTACCACAATGAGTTTAGACCTTATTCTGTGGGTAATGGAAACCACTGAAGACAGTGATGTCATCACGTCAGTATTACAAAAGTCAATGAAGGATCGTGTGGGGAGTAGACCAAACTTAGGAAGAGTGTAGAATGGAGATCACAGATTCAGATGCCTAATTGGCCTCTAAATGGTCATCTAGATGGGTGGCTCAGGGTGAGTGGGGCTGTGGCAGAGGGAGCCACGCCTCTTTAGAGGGTGCAGCCACCACTTGGCACCAGCAGGTGGCGATCTGCAATAACAAAGACAGTCCTTTCCAGGCTTTATTGTTTTTACTGGACGAAGGCAGAAATTCAGATATTTATTGTGAAATATCCCGATTTTTAAATGTTGAACTAATTTTAAAACTTTAAAATATTATGCAGACCAGTAGGAATAAGTTGGGCTGGTTTCCACACCGGGCTGCCATTTGCAACCTCTAGGTGTGAGGTACCTGTTTCAAAGTACTCATAAGGCCTCAGCAGAGATGATGAGGGCTTGGACCCTGGCTGGAGGTGAAAGGAGCACAGGGATTATGAAATCCTTTAAAGGTAAAGATAAGAGAATTGAGAACGATGGCCTCAGTAGGAAGAACAAAGGAGGGAAGAACAGTTGGATGACTTGAGGTTTATCAGTACATCCCCCGTGGTCCATTCTCATTCTGGGCAAACGTTTTCTTCACAGGTAGTGAAATCGGTTGAATTAGTTCAGCATGCCAGTGCGTTAATAATGTTACATGCAGGGTCATGCATCTGAGTGTAATTATGCATTTGCATGCCATGCCTGAATGAGCAGAGGTAGCTGTGACAAGAAAACATTGCATGAAGCTGTTGCTTCAATTTGCTTGACAAATAAGGGCATGGAGAGGGTTTGGGGAAGTACAGATTTCAGTCAAGTGTTGAAATAATGATCAATGAGACCTTTCATGTCAGAAGAACGAAGCTCTGAATCAGAGACCTGGAGGGCAAACACACCTGCTTGGCACCCACTTCCGACTGGTTTTATGGTCACCTTTATAGAGAAAACCATGTCAGGAGAATTTTGGGGTGGGGGTGCTGTTAATAGAGTCATCTTTATGTTTGACTTGTTGGCATGGCTGGTTACTTAGAAGTTGTTCTTTGGCATAGGTTAAATTATTCAAACCACCCAGTACCCTCCAGCATGTGTCTGGCTAGACCTAGCATCCTGATGGAGGTTCAGAGAAGCATTCTCCAGTGAGGGATTGCAGACCCTCCATCTGGGCAATGAAAAGTTTATCTTTTACAGTTCAGCGGCTCTCTCTGTTCTTAGGACATTGCTCCACATACGGCTAATGAATTATTTAGCATCAGTCCGCTGGTCCACTCTGTTCTGAAGCTTCTTGCTACAGGAGGTGATGGTGAGGGCTGTGGTTAGACCACAGTGGTCCAGATGTGGTAGTTGCCTCTCATGACAAGTGTGTCTGCTTTGGTTTGTGTGTGAAGGTCTCAGACGGACACTGAAGGGAATGTTACTGCCGAGTCAAGCTCAACGGGTGTGAGCATGGAGCCCAGCCACTTCACCAAGACTGGACAGCCTGCTCTGGAAGAACTCACTGGTGAGTATGGAGCCTCAGAAATCTGTGTCTGTTGGTGATGAGGCCTTCCATGCAATACCTGCTGGAACAGCATGAACCCAGCTTGATTATGAGTTGCATTATGTTTGCATTGACTTTGAGCTAAACAAACTTTCTTTCTTTTTTTTTTCCTATTATTTTTCTTCTTGTTTTTCTTCCGTTTTCTCTCCCTCTTACAGTTTCTTCCCTCCTCCCCAGAATTGTAAACAAGTTTCTTACTGGTGTGCAAATCCTATTTTTAAGATACATTCAGTTTTATTCATTTAGGGGCTCTGGACCGCACTGATACTTAACTTTGAATCTTCTTGTTTACTCTTCAGATAAAGTTGCTTTTCAACAAGATTTAGAATTCTAAAATAGTGGATTTTGTTCCTGTATGGAAGCACTGATTTAAAATGTGTTCTTAGAGTCCTACATGAATTGGGGGGGAAAATTGTAACATGCTTCTTTTTACCAGAAACAAAAAAATATATAAATTTTATTTAAATGTAATGTAGACAATGATGTTTACAGGTACAATATACTGTATGACAGCATAAAATCCACAGTTGTTGTATAGTTAATTCTGCAAGCATTTATTTTTGGACACTATACTATCACATTCTTAATTAAAGAAGAAAAGTCACACCTTAATTAGAATTCTTACTACGGTGGATTCCAGGCTGCTATCTTCTCTGTCTCTTTTCCCCATTCCCCAACTCTGTGTCCCATGCTCCAGCAACTTCTAGTCAGGGAAATGAGTGGTAAGCCATGGATTTATTAGTGGCTGTGTCATTCTTCTCATATCTTACCACTTCCACAGTCGGGTTAAAACCTGAATCCAGGCTTAAAATCCATTTATTGAACTGAATATCCCTGACTACAGCATTTTAATAGCCACATTACAGCTATGGAATTGATCTGCAGCCCAATGATTGAACCTTACCCATCTAGCAATTAGCCCCAATGATTAATTTCAGAGGATTCTGGTTCCACTGCCTGGGCACAGTGACGGTGCAGAGATTCTTCAAGCCATTTGTAAGCAGTCCATCTTAGAATGATTTGGGCCCCACATTTGGGATCGATTTTGTTTCCTTCTCTTCAAGGTTTGTAGCTTTTTTTCATATGAGTACATGGATAGCACAGGAAAAGGACCAGCAATGAGAAGGGTGTGGAGTTCAGATGGCTGCTCAAGTCTCTATGCACATTCCAGATTGTGTTCTGATGTGCAGACATCAAAAGAGTGAGGCCAACGCTTCAGATCCCAGCATGGTTCAGATGTGTGGCCCGTGGAGCAGTGTGGATTCCTGTCAGATGCTGAGTCTCAGCAAAATCCACATTTGAAAAGCAAAAGCAGGAGCCAGAGAATATTCCAAATATTACTTAGATTTCAGAGTGACAGATTGCAGTATGTGATCTTCCCCTAATTTTTCTTTTTATCTCCATGTCTCCACTGTACCAGGCCTTAAGAGCTCAGAAACCCTGAGATGCTGTCAATTGGCTGCGGGGAAGAGACTGTGCAGCCAGTAGTGCTTGACTATGCACTCTTTGGTGTCAAATCAAATGGGGTTGGTCGCTAACGAAAATTCCTTATCAGGGTGACATGTCTTTATATTCAAGCAGTAGAAATCACACATGTGACTATGTTGAATTTTTTTTTTATGGAGACACTGAATAATAAATAGCATGAGATTGAATTTAACTTACCCACAGCCAATCCTTTGAAATGACAGTGAATGGTAGGACTATTTAGAAATGGACATTTACATAACTATTTGATCAATTGCTTAGTTCTTCCTCTTACTTATGCAAATGGGTGGGTTTTCCTATGATGTGTGGTCATGTACAGAGCATTACAGTTGAGAAATGCATCTTGCATGATAGAATTGAAGGAACCACACACACCTGCTTATCATCCTGCTCATGAATTCCTTCTATAGCTTACTGATGACTCATCTTTCAGCCTCTGCTTGAATATTTCTTGGACAAAATGTTGTTCCTTCATAAGGCAGCCCTTTATTTTTTTGCTGTTGTTGACGGCTTCACCAGTTAATGGAGTTCTTTATTCTTACATTTCCAATCACCGGATATAATTCAGCCTTCTGAAGCCCCAGTTTTCATTCTTTTTCATGTTGTAACATATCCCTTAAGGTTTCTTTATTTCCAAGTAAAAATCCCGGATTTTTTCCATGGTCCTTTTGTAACACTTTGATATCCTCCAAACTCAGTCATATTTGGTCACAATGCGATGCTCTCCCAATCATGACTAGTGGCTTGAGGTAGAGCCCTCCTTGGCAAAGTCCAGATCGCTACAGGTAGACACTAAAGTTTTAAGACCTCTCCATATCTGTGAGCTGAAAGCTCCCTGCTGCTTCCACTGGAGCTCGATTGTGTT
Source organism: Pan paniscus (assembly GCF_029289425.2). Lineage (NCBI taxonomy): Eukaryota > Metazoa > Chordata > Mammalia > Primates > Hominidae > Pan > Pan paniscus. The sequence goes on from NC_073258.2 coordinate 22,240,837, forward strand.
TTTATTGTGTTCAGGCTGTGAGTTAGTGGGCAAATTCTACATTCAGGTCATTGTCAGAGGAGGCATAATTGGCAGTTCAGAATGTGATCACCTAAGCATGTCAGATGGGTTACTGTTTTGTGTTCCTACATTGCCCTTGGGATCTGATGTAGAGCCCTGGAGGAGGGCAAATATTTCCCAGCGCGAACCACAAGAGGGAAACAGGACACTCATATTTACTGAGCCCTCATTTTGTGCTGTATGCCATATCACCTGACTCTCACCCTAACCCTTCTAGCGAGAGGTTTTTATGACCACTTTACAAATGCGATCCAGAGAGGATAAGTGACTTGTCCAGGATCAAGTGGCTAATAAGCAGCATTGCCACAATTTAAATATTTATCTGTGGATAAGTGAAGTCCATGCTTTTCCTACAACCCCACACTGACCAAACGTGTTGCATAATAAACATTTCTTAGACCTCTATAAATTGTGGGGGGGTTACCAAAAGGAAAGATGAGACACCATCCCCAACTCAAAGATCTTTGATTTTCTGTCTGGGTGCAGTAGCTATACCTGTAATCCCAGCACTTTGGGAGGCCAAGGTGAGAGGATCGCTTGAGGCCAGGAGTTTGAGACTAGCCTGGGCAACACATAGAAGACCTCATCTCTGCAAAGAAAACAAATTAGCCAGGCATGGTGGTGCATCTCTGTAGCCCTAGCTGCATGGGAGGCTGAGGTGGGAGGATCTCTTGAGCCCAGGAGTTTGAGGCTGCATTGAGCTGTGATCACAGCACTGCACTCCAGCCTGAGCAACAGAGCAAGACCCTGTCTCTAAAAAATAAAATAGTTGAATTTCTAACGGAGGGTTAAGACCAGCAACAATATGTCATTAATAGAGTGATGGATAAGTAAATATGGCTATTATATTTTGTGCGTGTGGTTAAGGTAATCAGTTGAGGTAATTTGAAAACCTATGCCTAGACTTAGCTTCATAATCAATATTTTCTAAAGGGCCTAGAGCTAACCTAAGAATCAATATTTTTTTAACAGGCTTATATACATAAAATGTGGCCAAATTGGCAGTAAAAGATTTCACTGATGACCCAGAAGGTAGATGCAGTTACATTCCTCCAAAGTCATTAGGGGAAGGTATAATAGACATTCATCTTTGCTGTTGTTTAAAAACACATACATATATATGTATTTTAAAGCACTGGGAGGGAAATGCAAGTTTGACCACTTTTCAGATAAGAGAAAAATGCCTTCCAAATTTCTTTGGGTTAAAAGGTGGAAGGAGAAATTGGAAAGCACTTGCATTTTCAAGTAAATTTCCTCCATGAAATCATGGGTATATCATTTACTCCATCCCAGCCTCCAGGCACCACCATGCCAAGAACGACCTAAGAAAGTTGTCATCTATCTCAGAAGAAAAGTCAATTCTATTATATTTCTTAGCTGCCTTGTCCCCTGTTAATGGCAATTGTTGGAAGTTCAACTTGGTGTCTGATGTCAATTCTACTTGCTGCTGCTTGATGTCTAATGTAAATTCTGCTTGTGCTATGTTCTAGATGGAGATTTCTTTGAAAATATTGCTCAACACTTGAAAATAGTCCTAGGCTTTTAAAGACCCATGATTGTGCTTCCTCAGTCTTCTCAGCTCTCCCTAAAATTACTCTGAGGGAGAAAATATATAATTCTATTAATCATTATTGTAGTTATTGCCCCTCTCCTCTTCCCTTTGTAAGGCTAAAAGAAACAGAACTAGGCTGTGTGCGGTGGCTCACGCCTGTAATCCTGGCACTTTGGGAAGCCGAGGTGGGTGGATCACCTGAAGCCAGGAGTTCAAGACCAGCCTGGCCAACATGGTGAAACCCTGTATCTACTAAAAACAAAAAAAAAATTTAGCCGGGTGTGGTGGCAGGCGCTTGTTATCCCAGCTACTCAGGAGGCTGAGGCAGAAGAATCGCTTCAACTGAGGAGGTGGAGGTTGCAGTGAGCTGAGATCGTGCCACTGCACTCCAGCCTGGGCGACAGAGCGAGGCTCTGTCTCGAAAGAAAGAAAGAAAGAGAGAGAGAGAGAGAGAGAGAGAGAGAGAAAGAAAGAAAGAAAGAAAGAAAGAAGGGAGGGAGGGAGGGAGGGAGGGGAGAGAGAGAGAGAGAGAGAGAGAGAGAGAAAGAAAGAAAGAAAGAAAGAAAGAAAGAAAGAAAGAAAGAAAGAAAGAAAGAAAGAAAGAAAGAAACAGAATTGCCAGAGAAGGCAAAACAAGACTGCACTGTGTCCTAGCTTGTGTGTGGCATATTTCTCATGGTACACTAGTGCCAGGTCAGCTCAAATGCTGCTCAGCCAAGTGTCTTGTGGAAAGTTTTGCCCAGGGAATGGAATACTGTGGTCCTGACAAAGAGGAACCCAGCTGTCTGTTTTCTTTCCTTTTCTTTTCTTCTCTTTTCTTTTGCTTTCCTTTCCTTTCCTTTTCTTCTCTTTCTTTCTTTTCTGTTCTTCCCCTTTCCTCTTTCCCCTTTCCTCTTTCCCCTTTCCCCTTTCCTTTCCTTTCCATTCCGTTCCATTCCTTTTCTTTCCCTTTCCCTTTCCATTTCCATTTTCCTTTCCTTTTCTTTCTTCTTTCTTTTTCTTTTTCCTTTCCTTTTTTCTTTCCTTTCCTTTTCTTTTCTCTTTTCTTCTCTTCTCTTCTTTCTTTTTTTCTCTCTTTCTTTCTTTCTTCCTTTCTTTCTGTCTTCCTTCCCTTCCCTTTCTTTCCTTTCCTTCCTTCTTTTCTTTCTTGGCTGGCTGGCTTTCTGTCTGTCTTTTCTTTCTTGCTTGCTTTCTTGCCTTCTTGTCTTTCTGTCTTTCTCATCTTTCTTTCCTCCTTTCCTTCTTTCCTTTCTTTCCTTCCCTTTCCTTCCCTTCCCTTCCTTTCCCTTCCTTTCTCCCTTCCTCTCTTCCTCCCTTCACTCTCTGTTACCCAGGCTGGATTGCAATGGCACAATCTCGGCTGACTGCAACCTCTGCCTTCTAAACTAAAGACATCGTCCAACCTTAGCCTCCAGAGTAGCTGGCACTACAGGTGTATGCCATCAGCCAGGGTTTTGCCATGTTTCCCAGGCTGGTCTTGAACTCCTGGGCTCAAGCGATTTGCCCACTTTGGCTTCCCAAATGCTGGGATTATAGGCGTGAGCCACTGCACCTGACCCCCAGCTGTTTCTTGCAGGCTCCCTGCTCTAGAGCACCAGCTGGCTTCTGTTGAGTGCTTATGGTGGGCACTGTGCTAAGGGATCTCCAGGCCTGATCCCAGTTTATCTCCACAAATGTCCTTTGAGGTCAGTACTACCACTGCGTTCCTTTTAGAAAAGTGAAATCTGAAGGATGGAGAGGACCAGCACCTTCCCCACAGTCACACAGCCAGTAAGTAGAGGAGCTTGAATTTGAGGTGACATAATACATCTAACAAGGAAGAAGGCAACCTTTCTCTGTATAAATATTTGTGATTAACAGGTGCAGATCTTCTAGCTACTGCAAGCTATGCTTGCACAGTAGGGCCTAAGATAGCTGCATATATCACCAATAGGTGAGAAAACAAAATGCTTCACTCATTTTTGCATGGGTAGAAAATGACTACCTGGTTGGACCTAACCTGAGCATGTCTCTGTTGGAGACACTGTGGAAATGTGTTTACATCTCAGACTAGGCACTTGGCTTCTCCCACATGCTAGACTTCACCTATTTAAGGAGGCACCTGAAGGAAGAATCTCCCTGGACTTCACACTTCCTTTGGGCTTCCATTCACACTTCCATTCAATCATTCATTCATTGTCAAATCCTTATTAAGCACCCACAGCAAAGCACGTGCTGAGCATGGAATATGGTTATGGTCATAGACATGGATGCTGCCCTTATGAAGCTCATGGTTGGTCAGAGAATTAAACTAGTCTTAACCCTCATCTTTCTAGGGGAAGATCCTGAGGCTCGGCGGCTGCGGACAGTGAAGAACATCGCTGATCTGCGGCAGAATTTGGAGGAAACCATGTCCAGTTTAAGGGGAACTCAGGTTACACACAGGTATCTGCAGTGTGAATTACTTTACTGAACTACCTGGTATCCTAATTTTCTCCTGTGTTTGTTCATACCAGTAGCAAAGCGATTTGGTTATAATGGATCATAGCCTTGCTTTCCAAATGTGCCGGAATTCACAAAGAATGCCATACGACATGCAGAAGAGAGTTATAGGAAATAAAAAATTAGTATAGACAGATTTTTCCCAAAAGCAGAAGGTTGCTAAATCCATTCAACAAAGGATACTGTAGACCAGCTCTATTTAAATTTCACTTTACCTGCATTTTCTATAACTGTCTGGTGCTGTGGAAATGAGCAGGTGAACTATATTTGACCTGTGTGATAAACTGAATAGCTTGAATTCCTACCCAATCTTCTGATATGCAGCACTCTGTAATATTGTTAGTCATGCACATACGTAAAACATGTAAGGAAATATTTATAAAAACTTATGATCATGTTTTAACTCTGATTTAGTTGGATGAAATCTAGTATTACATTGGAAACATCAGGTGCTTTCATTGTTGAACAAGAAGTTGAAGAGGATGCAACCCTGGGATGTCTTTTGTGATTTGGGCAGGAGGAGGTTTTATAGTTGCAGAAATCAAGGAAAGTTCTTGTTGTCCCCACTGAGCTCCCAGGGAGTCTCCTTTGCTTCTCCAATTTCAGTTTCTTTGATAAGTGGCTATGGCAAGGAAACCACAGGGCTTCCCCACTGTCAGCAGTTTTGGAAGATTGGGGTTAACCACTGTGGGTTCCATCTCCAATAGGACCGAGGCCCAAAACAAGGGGTCCAATCTGAGAAAAATAAGGCCACTTCCAAGATCAGAGGAAAACAAAAACAGCTTAAGGGACCAAATTGGCTCTTCCAGAGGAGAGTGAACTCGGGGGTTTGGGGGTGGTACCCTCTTAAACCTTTAGGTATCTGAATGAAGGGGAGTCAGATATTGGATCTTGTGACTCTACCATTAGGTGTGAAACATCCCTTTTTCCACCATCGTCACTGACACTGACTTAATGTTGGCATAGCAGTTTGACGGTGGGATGGTAATTATGACAGGAGGGAAGACTTCAGTGGTTTCTTCTGCAGGGAAGAATCTCATTCTCTGCTCAGTGAGGAAATTCCAGTTTTCCTGTGAAGGTACAGACGATAGTCTTGACTGGGCTGCAAGAAACTGCAGCGCTGTGAAAACAGTGGAAGACAGACTCTGCCAAGAGATTGAGCTCATCCTTGGGCAGATTCTGGTCCATGTAACTTGATTGAAGAGGGAACTCAAGCCCAGGCATTTACCAATCTTTCCAGGCTTTTTGGATGAAATATGAGAAAAGCAACAGTCTGGGGGAAGTGAACTTTAGAGGGTTAAAAAATTAGAACTGTGTCCACTGCTCAGTTGGGAGGGAGCTGAGGATGTAAAATGTGGTATTAGGAACTCCCGGTGGGTGGAGAATCCCACCCTTAGGAAAAGAGGGCTGTGATGCAACATCCTAGAATGAATGGGCAAGCAGGAACCTTCATGCTCCATCCTAATCAGTTCAGCATTTTCTAGTATTTTCTTTCCCAGATTGGAAAGAAAATTCTTATTTTTTTTTTGCCGGGGGGAGGATGGAGTCTCACTCTCTGTTGCCAGGCTGGAGTGCAGTGGTGCAATCTCAGCTCGCTGCAACCTCAGCCTCCTGGGTTCAAGCGATTCTCCTGCCTCAGCCTCCCGAGTAGCTGGGACTATAGGCACATGCCACCATGCCCAGCTAATTTTTGTATTCTTAGTAGAGATGGGGTTTCACCATGTTGGCCAGGATGGTCTTGATCTCTTGACTTCATGATCCGCCCTCCTCAGCCTCCCAAAGTGCTAGGATTACAGGCACTGCATCTGGCCTGGAAAGTGAGCCACTGCATCTGGCCTGGAAAGAAAATTCTAGTAGTTGAGGCCATTTAATTAAAGTAATTCGTTTCTTGTACCATGTTTTAGCAGGGAAAGCCTCCGGTAGGCTTTTCAGAATGTTATGTAGATGTGTAGCTTTCCTTTCTCATTTTGAGCAGAGGAAGCAGATCAGGTGGTACATGGGGGCTGGCTATTTTATCCTATTTTATATATGAGGATTATTTCATAATTCTAAATAATTAAAGATCATATAAACTGTGAAGGATACTAGGTACCTTTGAGTCTAATCAGGTTGGTTTTGTTTCTAGCACATTGGAAACCACGTTTGACACCAATGTCACCACGGAGATGAGTGGCCGTAGCATACTCAGCTTGACAGGGAGGCCCACGCCTCTGTCCTGGAGACTGGGCCAGTCCAGCCCTCGGCTCCAAGCAGGAGACGCCCCCTCAATGGGCAATGGGTACCCCCCTCGAGCCAACGCCAGCCGGTTCATCAACACTGAGTCAGGTCGCTATGTGTACTCCGCCCCTCTGAGAAGGCAGCTGGCCTCCCGGGGCAGTAGTGTCTGCCATGTGGACGTCTCAGACAAGGCAGGAGATGAGATGGACCTGGAAGGCATCAGCTTGGACGCCCCCGGCTACATGAGCGATGGGGATGTTCTGAGCAAGAACATCCGGACCGATGACATTACAAGCGGGTAAGTATCCGGGGCCGCCCTTTCTCCCAGAGAGAAAGAGGGCTTGGCACCTGGCTTCTCCTTTGTAGGGCTCTATTTGAGTCTTCCGGAGGAGGTCAAACTGCCCACCTGAGTTTCTGCTGTCCATATCAAAGGCTGTGTGACATGGAGGGAAACGCTGCTCGGCTGTGAGTCTGAAGGCCTGGGTAGTCCAGGCTTGGCCAGTAAATCACAACAGAGTAATACCTGAAAACAAACCATGTCGCATCAGTCCCTTAAACCAAACCTTGCACTGAGGATGGACTACTTGCAGGTTAGACGGCCTGCCTGGGCCTATGAGATCTGGCCTGTACCTGCCTCTTAGATCTCATCTTCCTCTCTCCTACCTATTTCCCTGCTGCAGCTGTCCCTTCCAATCTTCAGTCTTGTCAAGCTCTTTCCAGCCTCACGGCCTTGCACTCTGTTTCTCAGCCTGGATTCTGCTTCCCAGATCTTTGCGTGGTAGGTCCTTCTTGCTGCTCAGCTGACACCTCCTTGGAGGGGCCCTCCTTGACCATGCAATTTGAAGTAGGTGTGTGTCCTGCCTCCTGCCCTAGGCATCTCCACCACTCTGTGGCAGGCTCCTTTGGAAGATTATCACTATTCGAAATTAACCTGATTATGTGTATATCCTCTGTTGCCTCCCGGCCCCCTCCTACTTGCAGCAGTAAGTACCATAAAGCAAGGACTTGTCTTGTGCGTTCACCGCAGAATCCCCAGTGTGTTGTGTATAATAGGAACTCATAAATATTGCTAAATCAATGAACATGTGAATCAGTGAATGAATGAACAAACCTAGCCTCCCTGTTTCTCCGTGTGCTCATATATGAAGTGAAGAGGAGTGATGAGATGATGTCTAAGGAACCTTTCAGGTGGAGCCTGCCATGACTGTATAGCACAAGGCCTGGCTGGTAACTTGTTCATGCTCCCCTCTCAGATCACCCTGCAGACTTAAGGTGCAGTGAGTTATTTCACTTGCCTGGGACTTCTTCCTTCATCTGTTAACATGACTTGCCCAGAAGTTCTCCAAGATCTTTTCCACCTTGAATGTTCTAGCTGTTAAAGTTACAGATAAGAAAAAGCAGAAATACTAATTGTGCCACTCATTTCCATGAAAATAATGATCAAGAACCCAATGCATGAGTCAGTATTTTTATAATTTAAGTAATAGCTAACTCTCCTATATGCCAAACACAGTGCTAGGTGCTTTACTTTTATACTCTCTTGTTCTATCTCCATAGCAATCCTTTGAGGTAGATGATATCATAGTCCCCATTTTAGAGATGAAGAAAGTGAAGTCCAGGAAGGTTAAATAACTTGCCCAAGGGCTTGCAGCTATTAGGGACAGAGCGTAATAGTGTACCGTCTTGCCAACATTTTATTGCTGTATTGAAATACTACAACTACTAGAGTTTATTTCAAAATGAATTTGATTTTCCTCTGTTCTACCTCTGTGACTAGAAGTGTTCTTTTATTTCATTAAAAGCTGAGGCATAGAGGTGCTTTGGTTTTCAGCCCGTTACTTTTAGAACTATCTTGGGTAGTGAAATCTTTGAAAACGGGATCCACCAAAACTTTTGCAGGGGCAAAAGGAAAATTTCCCCTTTACCCTCTGAAGGTTCACTGGAAAATCAGCTCACGAAAGGCAGATTCACTGGAGAAAGGACATACAAATTTACTTAATGTATATACACAGAAGCCTTCAGAATGAATACCCAAAGATATAGGGGAGATTGTCCAATTTTATGCTTAGGTTCTACAAAGTATGGACAGCTGTGTAGAAATATGATTGGGCAGAAAAGGTATGATCTAATGCTATTAGATGGAGTGGGGAAACCAAGCAAGGTTCTTCTTGGCCCTTCTGAGAAGCATTCCTGCCTTCTGGGTATGGGGCAGAGCCCTCTCTGTAATGGAGGTTTCTACAATCAAACAAGGTGGGTCAGATAATTTCCTTATGCCCAGGCTTCACACAGAAAGGAAGAGGGAAAATTAGAATAATGTTTGGAGGTTTTATGACTGGCTTTGGGGAAAAAGGGTTCTGATTTCTATGGCCTACCTAGGGGCACAGGGATTCTAGTTTCTATGGCTGGCCTCAGGGGAAATAGGATTGAGAGACCAGACGGCAGAAAAAGGTCAGAGAAAAACTTTCGCTTCTGAGGCCTTTATTTTGTAGTGTTTTCTGAGCCCCAACACCTTACAGTACAACAAATTTCTGCTGCCTGGAATGGCTGGCGCAATTAATGGAGTGAGAAATTAAATGACCTGGTCAATTTAGAGCATCCTTTTTTTTCTAGTTTTCCATAAACATGAAAAACAATAGCATACACCTATTACTACAACTGAATTTCACATAATGTAATCTTTGTATTATTGTTTAGAAGACTTTTGGTATCTAGCATGGACTCAGATTTATTATTATCAATTCCCATTTTCATATACTACCAAACAAATTGTGGCTTGTTTTGAGGCTTTTGTATCCTGTAATAAAGAGTTGATTTTATTGTCGAACCAGTCTTTCAATTCTAAAAAGATGGCCAGTGAATTCATTTTGATGTAGTGTTGATTATGTCCACAAGGTGGAGACATTGAAACACTCTAACCTGAATCTTAGTGATAGCCGATTGAGAAACTCCTGGTTTCTTTAACCATCCAAACCAGAGCCTTTACCTTTGCTTAAAAGCACCGATGTTTACATTTCAGTTCCAGCTTTGCCAAGCTTACGTTTTAGCATGTGTGATAGCACTTAGAGCAAGTGTAGATAAAAAGTTCAGAAATGTAAGCAAAGCACCCGATTACTGAAACTGGAGAACTTTGATCTGGTTTCTCTTCCTGTTCCTTTTAATGTAGAAATGTACCCTCAGCATGAGGAGAGGTAGCCCAGATGGAACCTAATGCTCCTTCTAGTTGTAGCATTCTAGAACACTTGTTAAGCATGTCTCCACTCTGCGGAAATGCATGTGAATTTCTGCTTTGAGGCCAAGTTACCAGTTTGTGTTTACAGGCAGAGTTCAGGGCAAGACACTTAATGTCTTTTCTACTCATCATATTCTTCCTATAAACTGGCAAGGTTGTAAATATTGAAAGGCTGGTTATTCTGTGCTTCAGAATGTGCTGAATAAGGCATTGTTGAGGCAATTGATGTAGTGAAAGGGAAATAGGCTGGGATATCATATTGGGCAGACCAGGGCTTAAACCCTCCCCACCCTCTTGCCAGCTCTGTGACGTTAGGCATGTCATTTGACTTCCCTGAGCTTTGAAGTGCTACAATTAATATGGTTTTTAAACCTTCAGCTGGATTTCTGTTTGCAGTTGTATCTGATAAAGACCAAAATCCCAGTCGGGGTCTAGATGCCTTATCTCCCTCAAACATCCAGGCGCTTGGAAACAATGAAATGATTAAAGCTTTTGTCCAGATGTTTATTTGGCTTAGTAGAAATGTAGCCTTGATGTATGAGTAATATATCAATCTGTACAGAGGCTCTTTGAGGAAAGTTCTTGTAAAAGTTTATAGCAAGTTTATTTAGAAAATCTGATATGGAAGTAAATTCTGGTTTCTAAAAACCTAAGACCTCTGTTTTCAAAGTGATGCTGTACTTCGGCTTGGCATAACAGCTATTTTTTGATGCCTCTAGTTCATTTTCTGTACTGGTGTGTGCATGTGCACCTGTGTGTATCCTTCAATTCTCCCTATGGTAGGGCTGAAATTACTTTATTACCATATTACCATGTAGTTTAGCTAAGAATTAAGGGCAAATGCCTTTTACACTTTGTGTGTGTGTGTGTTCTTATATTGTGCCTGGTATATACCAGACATGTCTAAGTACTTTACAGGTTGTTATCTGATCTCACTCATCCCTTTTATTGGATTGATAAATTGGGCATTGGCTGTATGGGGAGGAAATTAAAATAACAGATGAAATTTCTCTTACTAGGTTTTGATCTGTGAAGTCAATCTTCTACTCATATTCTAAAAATTCAAAGTGCCATATGGTACAGAATAAAATTAAAGGGGCAGACTCCACGTCCATATGTTTGAAATGATTTTTTTTTCTTTTCAAAGGAGGCACTGAGTTATGTAATGTTCCAAAGTATAAGTAGATATCCCTTTATGGACAAAAAAATGACCCTTCAGATATAACATCAGAAGTTTCTCCCTCTCAGAACCTTTGATGGCTTCCCATTGCCTGTGGGAACAGATCTGAATGCCGTAACTGACTGTGGAGGCTCTTCATGGCCTCTGCCTCATCTGCCTTCGCTGACTTACCCCCGGCCACATTTCCCTTCACACACTCCAGACTTCCCACTGCTCTAGGCTACCTGCCACCACCAAAAGCTGGTTCCTGCATTTGCAAAGCCCTCCCTCCTGGGACATGCTGCTTTCTTCCTGGAATTCCTTTCCCCTCATGCCCATCTGACTAATCCTGAAGAAAATGTCTCCCCTGTGATGTCCTCTGGGATTCCCCCAGTCAGAGTTAGCTCAGTCTCACGTGTTTCTGGTAGTCTTGGTTCACACCTACCCTTATGTATAAGCGTTTCGCTTTGCATGGGAAGTGTTTGAAAGCCACTAGATGGTACTGAGGAAAGAGTATGTTCTTAAAAGGCAAACAGACTTGAGATTTAATCCTGGCTCTGCCAAGTGAACTGGAACAAGTTCTTAACCTTTGAATATTAGAGATAGAGCTTGAAAAGAACAGGCAAGAATCTGAGATGCACAAGAAATGTGCACGTGTGTGTGTGTGTGTGTGTGTGTGTGTGTGTGTGTGTGTGTGTGTCTTTCTCCACTAAACTTGGAGTTCCTAGCAGGCAGACAGCACTCATTATTTTTCTAAACCCAGAGACTGGGACTTAGCAGGTATTTAATATTTTGAGAATGGTCTATTCTTGATGCCTACTCTGGCAGGACCTTATGCTTATATAACTCGCTACCACACGCTATGAAGCTCAATGGTTCTATTTACAGAACACTTGGAGAAAGCCAGCTTAGCCTGTGGTGTCCATCTAGTGGTTGATAGAGGCTGTGGTCTCAATTCCTTTTCACTGTGAGTCATTGTGTTGGTTTAAAGCTCCTGGTTGGTGATATTTAGGGCTAAGGATGTTGGCTTTTGAGAATGAGGCTGATCAATAGCCTAGTGTGGAGAGAAAACAGGGTGTAAGCATTTGGTCTTCCACAGTGGCTTTTTAGGGGCTGCTGTCTTCCCTCCTTGGTGGCAGGAATTACTCCATCAACAAATATGGGCACAGATGCCTTCTGGGAGACTCCGTTCTTCAGAAATTGAGGAACTCATTCATGCTGAATTAATTAGTCATCCCTCAGTATCCATGAGGGATTGGTTTCAGGACCCCCAGAAAATACCAAAATCTGTGGATGCTCAAGTTTTTCATGTAAAATTGCATAGTATTTGCATATAATCTATGTACATCCTACTATATACTTTAAATCATCTCTAGATTACCTATAATATCTAATACAATGTAAATGCTATATGGATAGTTGTTATACTTTATTTTTGTTTGTATTATTTGTTCATAAGAGGATGCTTCGTGCTCTCAGGCATCATTTGCATGTATAATGCCTTGTATCTTTTCCTTTATTGCCCGTCAGGTCATCTCCTCTCTGATTCCATCCAAGCAGAGGTAGTGACCTTTCTGTATGCTTCCTTGTTACTTGCTGTATCTGTATTAGCACTGGTAGCACCACATCAGGATTGGTTTATTAGTGTTTGTATGTATGTATGTGTGTATACGTGTGTGTGTATATGCATGTGTGTGTATGTATGTATGTGTATATATATGTGTGTGTATATACATTGTGTGTGTTTGTGTGTGTGTGTGTATATGAGATAGGAAAGACAAAACCCAAACCTGTTGTAAGTTCTAAAGGTTAGGGTCAAATCTGTCTTGAATGCTCCTGTATCTTCATTGGCTGGCACTGTGCCTGCCTGTTGCATAGTAAGCAGTCAATAAATATTTGTTGGCTGGGCATGGTGACTCACATCTGCAATCCCAGCACTTTGGGAGGCTGAGATGGGGGCATCATTTGAGCCTAGGAGTTCAAGACCAGCCTATACAATATAGTGAGACCTGTTGCAACAAATAATTTAAAAGCTGTTCATGGTGGCATGTTCCTGTGGTCCCAGCTGAGGTGGAAGTATCACTTGAGTCCAGGAGGTTGAGGCTGCAGCGAGCTGTGATTACACCATTGCACTCCAACCTGGGTAACAGAGCAAGACCTTGTCTGAGAAAAAAAAAAATGTCAAATGAATGCTACAACTAACTTTAGAAATGGCAAGGCCAACCATATTCCGCTAAATGAATTTGTGCCTATGATTGTAGCACCATTGAGTTTGAGGACGTAGCCACATGTCTTTCTTCTTCTGGGCCCTGTCAGTTTGGACTGCCTCTAACCCTGTGAGCTTGACATTGTCAATACAAGAAAAAGAGAGAACTAGGGGCATTTGCCATGTGGACTGATGGAAGATAGACATGCCCCTGTTCATCTCTTCCTTCTTTCACTGAACATTATGGGACAAATGTGTGAGGTATTTCTCACCAAGTCAGCATAGAACATAGCAGACAGTACCCTGAATCAAAGGGGGTAGATTAATAGCATGAAAGGCTCTTTCTTATCTGGTGAATATGTCCAGACCAGACCTGGAGTGACCTTGATAGGCTGTTGTTTCTGGCAGACTGATAGGAGAGAAAGCCAGAGTGCTCCTTACAGCCTAACACACCCTGGAGCCAAGATAAATGAATTTAGGAGAGGCTGTCCTGAAAGGCACTGATTGATGGCAGGTTCCAGCAGGGTGTGGCAGGCATCTCGAGATTTGGAAAGGATAGATTCTTGTTTCTCTAGGCCGATCCCACTGAAATGATCTTGGCTTTTGGCGCTCTTGGAACGCTTGGGAAGTTCAGGTTGCCAGCCAGCCAGTGGGCTGGTCTCAGTGGGATTAGGAAGACTGAGCTGTCAAGGAAAGGTAAAGACTCAGCTATGTGGACAGACCTATCTGTAGGGCTTGGAGCCAATGAATGGAAAGTCTCTCTTCCCAACACTCAGACACTAAATATGTGGGTTGCTTTCCCCACACAACCAATTCTCCTACACCAGCTGAGCATCCTATAATTCAATTCAATTCGGACACAATCTACCTAGAGTTAGCCTAGATGCCACAGGTTAAGGGCTCAGTTCTACAGGATTGCCACACCCCCGACACACATACACACACATACACACACACACACACGCGCTCTCTCTCTCTCTCTATATATATATCTACAGATGCCAATCACAAGTCATAGGTCCCAAGGTTACCCACACTTCTGTCCAACTTGGCTGCAAATCAGGAGTTCCCATGACCTCCCTTACATTCAGAAATTTGCTAGAATGGCTCACAGAACTCAGGGCAACACTTATTTACTGTGGCTGGTGTGTTATAAAGCATATGGTAAAGGATACAGTTGAACAGCCAGATGAAGAGGTGCATAGTGCAAGGTGTGGGGGCGGTGCAGAGCTTCCATGCCCTCTCCATGAGTGCTACCATCCCAGCAACACTGTGTGTCCACCACCCTGGAAGCTCTCTGAGTCCCATAGTTGAATGTTTTTTTGGAGACTCTATTATGTAGGCATGACTAGTTAAATCATTGGCCATCAGCAATTAAGTCCATCTCCATCCCCGCCTTACTGTCTCCTTACTGTCTTGGAGGTCAGAGGGCAGGAATGAAAGTTCCAATGCTCTAATCACATGGTTGGTTTGTCTCGCAACCAGCTCCTATCCTCCAAGAGTCACCTCAGTAGCATAAGCCCAGGTATGTTTGAAAGGGGTTTGCTATGAATAACAAAAGATGCTCCTCTTACCCCTATCAAGAAATTCCAAAGACTTAGGAGCTCTGTGCCAGGCACTGGGAGCAGAGACCAAATGTGCATTTCTCATTATGTCACAGCAAGTCACTTGCCCCTAATGCACTGCCATCCTCTTAAAACAGACAGACTTAAAAGATGCAATGAGGCTCCAAGATGAAGGAACAGGCCCAGGGTAGCCCAATAGGTTGGTGATGGGGCTAGGCCAGATCCTGTCTAGGGTTCTTTCTGTGCCTCTCTGCTTCCCTCAGTGTCTACTTGCTGACAGCTCTTAATAGTGTATGAATTCACAGAAATCATAAATACTTTTCCCTGTCTGATATTTTCCTTGGTGTTAAATATCCCAGGCAAGTACAATGGTCTCTTTTCCTAAGCAGCTCTCTAGGTAGAGTAAGCAAGCGCAGAGTCATGCAGAGGGCAAGATTAATTTCCCCAAGTGCTGCAGAACAAATGACAGCTTTCCCTGCATGGTTGTGATGTTGTCTGACGTGGGTGGTTTGGCAGATGGATGGCTCTGGCTACCAATATCAGTCGTCCCTGATGGCTGGGGCAGCATCAACTGAACACCTCTTCTCCCTCCACGGTGGACCCACTTGATGTACTGAGTGCAGGAAACCTACTAGCCCTTATCGGCGTCTGGGTAGGCAGTCTCATCAGAGGAGAAAGAATAACTGAGCTGCTAGCCCACTGGAGGAGGAGAAATTCTCCAGCACTCCCATGCGCACTCTGTCCACTGCTGGTGACGACAGACTTAGCAGGCTGAGACCTGGATTAAAAAGAGATTTACTGGGGGACAGCCCCATGGAGAAATGAAGTGTGGTCCAGCTTTGACGTGGGCAGCCCAGACTGCCACAGATGTCTAATGGCAAATGCTGGCTTAGTAATTTATGGGGAAGAGAGAGAAAAAATAAATAAATGGGTGTCTTGTCTTCTCAGGAAACTAGGGTTGGGCCTTGATTTCTTGGGAATTTCCTATCTAGCTTTGAGGCTTGAATCCCTTCCTGCCTCCCTCCCACCCCTGCATCCTGTGGGAAGGAAAAAGAAGACGGGAACAAAAGTGGGTGCTTTGGGAGAAGGAAGTCTCAGGCCCTTGTTGAGAGGCCTCCAAATGGGCTGTTCCCTGCCTGCCACCCACCCTTACACATGTCCTCCTCCCATAGCTTTCCAAAGCACAGGCTCTTCTGGCCTTGGACACTGGAATCCTTTCCTTTGGCCTACCTTCTGGGAAGGCTCCAGGCAAAAGGCAGTAAAATCCCGTGTAAAAAGTGTTTATTGAGTTTGTTATATGTTAAAGACTATGCTAAAAGCACTGAGACCAAGGGAAATGAGTAAGACCAGGTTGCCAGGATCCTAACGCTGTGAAGGGAAGATCATGCAACAGGGCACTGTGTAGGTCAGCATAAGAGTGGTGAGTGAAGGAGGCCAGTGAGGAAGTGATGGCTTGTGTTGGGACACAAACACCCTTACCATATGGTGAGGGTCAGTGGGAAAAGTGTGGGCTGTGGAGTTTGACCTGCAGTCCAGGCTGGTTCCACCACTCTTAGCTGTGTGTCCTTGAGTAACCTATTTAATTTCACTGTGCCCATCTCATAGGTTTGATGTGAGGTTTCAGTGAGATCATGGTGTGTACTCTCAGCCCAGTGCCTGGCATGCATGCTTTAAGCACTCAGCAGGGTTCGCTACCATATTGTCCACCACTGTCACTACCAGCAGCAGCGGTAGCACCTTGAGGACATGTGAGCTGGGCCTCACAGGACAAACAAGGGCCCAGGCAGACCAATAGCCTAAGGACATACAGGCATTGTCATGTTATTATGAGGTTGGTGCTTGGGTGAGTTGCAGATTCAAGATGGAGGTTGGGAGGCAGTGGGCTCAGGTTAGAAGCTATTCCAGAGTCCACGCAGCAGAGCCACAGGGCTGGGTAAGGCCAGGGCCAGGGGAACAGATGCACAATGAGTTTAAAGACACTTTTTACATTAAACTCAGCCTGATGTGGGGGCCAGTTACACAGGGGACACAAAGGAGACAGAGAAGATAAGGATGGCTCCCCAGCTCCAGCCTGTGTTGTAACTGCTGGGAAATAGTTGATGTCTGTCCTCAGCACCCTTTGTCATTTCCTAGCTTTCCCTCTTGCATGTTAGCACCCACCCTGTGCCCCCAGATTGTCTCAGGCCTTTCAGGCCACCCCCAGACCAAGGTGGGTTGAATGTTTAAGGAGAGTGTAGAATACGATTCCAGGAGCCTTAGGAAAACCCAGTCCCACAGCCTGCCAACTCTTGTCCCCGGAGGAACTCAGGGCGCAGAGGGGAAGAACACCCTGCGTGTCAATAGGTCATTGCAACCCAAGGCAGATGGTGGTGAATGTTAACATGAAGAGGCAAAATGTGGGGGCTCCAAAGTGGATCTGAAACTAGAGCAGGTCCTGTGGAGACCTTGTATGTTCTCACTTTCACATTCTGGGAAGCCCACTGTGCTCATCTGCAAATGAGAATAATAATGCCTGGAGTTATGGTGACAATTGAATGAGGTGACACAGGCAAAGTGCTAGTCCAGTTCCTGGGGCATTGCAGACCCCACCAAACTGTCCTCATAATGAGGGTGTTTCCTACATTCAATCTGATATAACCAAATTCAGCGCATGGTGCAGGATAAAAGTACTTAACATATTTCATGCTCTTCCCCCCATGACTCCTCCCCAAGCCCCAAAGGGTAAGAAGCTAGTGAGCCCTCTCCTTAGACATAAGACCATAACTGATGTTCATGTGGGAAGCATGAACACGATACCCTCCAGCCGACAACTACCGTGCTGGGCGAGAGAAGCCCGCTGTGACTAATCATGCTTAGCAAGGTGCTCCTTCTTCCCCCATCACCATCTGGACTGTCTGCTGTCTTGTTGGAACGGACCTCCTGCCCTTCCGGGGCTCTTCACTGGCAAGCAGCATCAACAAAACACAGTCAGCATTTGGGTGTTACTGAGACTGGCCCAGATGTTTAAGGGAAATTCCACCTTAAGTCCATTAATCAACATGATCGAGACTCTGCATGTTAGTTGAATCAAGTTGGCAAGTATTTAATAAGTTCTAGTCAGTTCCAGGCCCCTGACTGTGCCCTGGGGCTTGATGGACAAGAGGAGGAGTCAGTTATTTGTTCTCAAAGCTGGATCGTTTGATACTCTACTTTTTGTGCCAACTTTTGATCATTCAAGGTTCTTACCAGGGGCCCATGAGCTCACACTTAATGAAGTGTGCTTACATGTACAGGAAAAACATATTCCATCCTACTCTGGAGCTCCGGGTGGCTTATGGGGGCTGATATGTGTGGCATCCCTTCTGTGTGCTAGGCGTCTTATCTAACTCCCACACTCTGGCTTTATACTGTTTTTATTAATAAAGAAAATGAAGACCCTAGAGGGTAATTGTTACTTAATTGTCTTAAGCCCATGGAAGAGTTGAAAAAGATGGCCTACCATCTTATTGTCACTTTCCCTTTGTATCCTGGGATTCCAGTGTGACTTTGGTGCTCTTGTTGCTTTGCTATAGTTGATGCTGTCCTGCATCCTTTAGGGCCACCCTTTTTTTTAATTTTATTTATTTATTTATTTATTTTTTGAGACAGAATCTTGCTCCATTGCCCAGGCTGGAGGGCAATGGCACAATCTCAGCTCACTGCAACCTCTGCCTCCCGCATTCAAGGGATTATCCTGCCTCAGCCTCTCGAGCAACTGGGATTAGAGGCACATGCCACCATGCCCAGTTAATTTTTGTATCCTTAGTAGATGGGGTTTCACCGTGTTGGTCAGGCTGGTCTCAAACTCCTGACCTCAAGTGATGCACCTGCCTTGGGCCTCCCAAAGTGCTGGGATTACAGGTGTGAACCACTATGTCCAGCCCAGGGCCACCCTCTTTGCTGGAGAGTAGTGGTCTGCAGGCATCTTCTTTCTCTACTCAGTGTTATGCAAATGGACCTGGAAGACAGAAACCCGAGGGCTCACAGACAGTCCCTGAGCCCCCCTGTTTTTCCTGCTAAGCCTTTGCATAGTTCTCATCTAGAAAACCAAATCCATATTTCTTTTCTTTTTTTAATTTAAATTTTTTTTCTCTTTTTATATAGTGATGGGGTATCACTAGGTTGCCCAGGCTGGTCTTGAACTCCTGGGCTCAAGCAGTCCTCCCACCTTGACCTCCCAAAATGCTGGGATTATAGGTGTGAGTCACTGCACCCGGCCCATGTTTATTTTTATCTTAAGCATGTAGATCACTCAAGTTGAAAATACCCTTCCCAGTATTTTTCAAGGGCCAGCAGCTAGAGTGGCTCAACAGATTTATGATGGGAAGGTTGGAGAATACCAAGTTCGAGTTGAGGTGAATATGAAAAGAAACATTTGGACGAGGTTGGGAGTATTTTGGCCCTGAGACAGTCAGCCCATGTTGAAAGACTCAAAACAGAAGGCGATGTGTGCCTGTGCTCAGATCAAGATAAGAAGCTTAAGTTTTGTTGGGACCTCATGAACCTCTCATCAAGCTGTTCTGGAAGAAATGTACAATGAAAGAAACTTTAGAGATGGAGGCAGAAGACCTGACTTCACATTTCTTGATTGGCAGCTGTGACCATAGGGAAATTTCTTCCTTTCCTGAGCCTCTGTTCCCCATGTGTTAAACTGTGGCGCACCTCTCAGGTGTGTGAGGAGGAGTAGAGGAGATGGTGTTTGTAAAGTGTTTGGCACAGGTAGCATGGTGGCTCCTTTAGCCCTATTGGAGTTACTACATCTGCTTGCCTTTTTAGTCTTTTATTTTATTTAGAACATTTACAAAGATGATATCAGGCACAACATCTTATTCTTGAGCACAGTGACCAAATAGCTCCTGGCTGGATCAGAGTTGGTCTGTGCATTAGTCAAGGTTCTCCAGAGAAACGAAACCAATAGGGTGTGTGTAGGTTTGTGTGGGTATGGGTGTATGCATGTGTAGAGGAATTGGTCATGTCATTGAGCAAGTCCAAAATCTTCAGATGCCCTCGTTGCAGGCCAAGAGGGCATTCTACCTTTAGACTGTCTTTAGACTCGAGCTGCAACATCAACTCCTCCTTGGGTCTCTCAGCCTATTGGCCTGCCTACTGGCTGAGAGATCCAGAGTAGAGTCAGTGTGGCAGCTCAAATCTAAAGGCAGTCTTGAGGTAGAATCCCCTCTTGCTCAGAGGACAGCAGTCTTTCAAAGCCTTCAACTGATTGGATAAGACCCACCTACATTATGGAGGATGATCTGCTTTACTGAGAGTCTACTGATTTAACCGTCAGTCTCATCTAAAATATTCCTGTGCAACAATATCTGGACTCTAGTGTTTGACCAAATATCTGGGTATTGTGGCCCAGCCAAGTTGACACATAAAATCAGCCATCCCAGCCTGTAAGCAGGCCTTGCCATATGATCAGTGGGAGTGAATCATGTAAGGAGGAGGCAACTCACCTGTGGCCCAGGGTCAACACATCAGCTTTAATAAACATCTGCAAGGGCTCAAAGCTAACGCACCCTGCCTGGGATGTGACCACAGATCAAGACTCTATGCCTGCCTTGGAAGAATCATTGCATCCCTTCCTTCGTCCCCTGGGTCCTGGTAAGAAA
The DNA here is from genome assembly GCF_029289425.2 of Pan paniscus. Lineage (NCBI taxonomy): Eukaryota > Metazoa > Chordata > Mammalia > Primates > Hominidae > Pan > Pan paniscus. Next base: position 22,260,936 of record NC_073258.2, read on the forward strand.
TCTCCCTGAGAAATGGAGGTTTTGACCTTTCCTCTTAATCCTGAAATAACTGCAGAGTGAGACAGACACACTGGCATGGACACCTCCAGAGAGCTGATGATTTTTGAGACCCAAAAATGAAATAAGATTCTGAGCCTAAGGAGAGGCCCCAAGTTTGTCTCCAGAGCCTTCTACCTATAAATCAAGTCCACATTCACTTCTTGATCTTGGGAACAGTGGGAGAGAGGGTCTGTGGTTATCTCCACTGCATCACTGGAGTCTTGTATCCCTTTCCCAGAGCTTTGTGCTTGTAATCATCCAGTCATCTGTTTCGAAATTAGAAAGCTCACATACTTGAGCAGTGAAGTTTAAAGGGTGAAGTCAACTCAAGTTGTCAGAAACATGGGACGAAATAAATGTGGTGTTGGCTCTATAGAGAAGGGGGAAGGCCACAGAGGACTCAACAGCGCCTGCTAACCCATGACTTTCTGCCAGTCCTGCTGTGGTGGCACTGTAATTCATAGTCGCTAACTGCTTTGGAGAGTTTATTATGTGCTAGGCACTGTGTTGAGCTCTTTACATGCTTTTTCTCACTTACTCTTTCCATTAGTTATTTGCAATAGAGACTGTTTCTCGTCCCGGTTTTACAATCAAGGGGGCCAAAGCTCTGAGAGGTGAAGTTACTTGGCCGGGCCACACAGACAGTAACTGGTGGAAGCAAGCATTCAGCCAGGCTGATTCAAAGCCCGGGATCCCAAGCACCCTATAGGATGGCAGTTTACTATAGCTAGTCCCCACACTCTGAATATCCGAATATATGGAAGGCAAGACCAAAAAGGAAGAGTGTGCACCTTCTGAACATCGGAAGCCCTGGATAATCCCAGTGCCATTTGAAGGAGCTATGAAGGTACTTGAAAGTGCCATTTGGAAGGGTAAGGCACAGAGGAGTGAGTTATGTAGGAACTGAAAAAAAATAGCTGGAGAATGCTTGTGCAAGGACCATGGAGGCTGTGGCAGGGGCAGCGGCAGATACTTCTCTTTGCCTCGAAAGCAATATTATGTGTTTAATTTCAATTAAATGTCACAGGTCTTTACTGTAGCATGAGAAACACTTGTGTCAACATTCCCCAGTGCTTATGCAGAAAGTGAATGGGGGCAAAACTGGTTCTGTGCGTGCTGGAAATGAAAACCGATGAGGTGCTCAGAGGCAGGAAAGTTCAGATCAAGAGCCAATTCTGCACAGTGATTTACCGAAGGGCCTTACCGCAATGTGGCTTCCTGTTGTTAAATCTCATGAAAGTGGGCATTTCAGTCACCTATGGTTTCTAGACGTGATACCCGAATTTCTCTGAGGAAATTCCACTCCCTCAGCCCCTCACCCACTGCAAACCCAAACAAAACCCACAATTACAAGCTCAGCGCCACCCTGAGACCTCAGAATTGTGCACGGCAAGTTAGAGCTTTATTAATCGAGTGACTTTTGCCTTACTCTTTGGGAGTTGTTAATTAAAACCACTCAACCATTGAGTTGAGAGAGAGGGAGAGAGACAGAGATTGAGGACAGCTAACAGACTGGATTTTCTCCCTCCTTTGCAAGCTGGTGTAGCTATTTCAGAAGCTGACACGGACGTTACAGTTGACTAAACCATGCACCAGATTTGTATGTGAGGCTCCTTGGGAACAGCTTTCATTTAATGCCCTGTAGCCAGGCCCTCAGGGTACAAAGAACCTGCCTAGCCTCTGACCAAGTATATATAATGGTTAATAATAATGACCATTGTAATAATATTAACACGACTAGCTATCGTTTATTGAACACTTTTAAATGCCAGGCACTGTGCTTTATATACATTATCTCTTTTCATCCTCATTTTTTTTTTTTTTATGAGACAGGAGCTTAGGAGCTCTGTTGTGCAGGCTGGAGTGCAGTAGCATGATCATAGCTCACTGAAACCTCGAATTCCTAGGCTCAAGCAGTCCTCCTGCCTCAGCCTCTTGAGTAGCTAGGACTATAGGCATGTACCACCACACCCAGCTAATTTTTTAAAAACATTTTTTGTAGAAATGGTGTCTTGCTATGTTGTCCAGGCTGGTCTCAAACTCCTAGCCTCAAGTGATCCTCCTGTCTCAGCCTCCCAAAATGTTGGGATTACAGGCATAAGCCACCACAGCTGGCCTCATTCTACTTTTTTTTTTTTTTTTTTTTTTTGAGATGGAGTTTCACTCTTGTTTCCCAGGCTGGAGTGCAATGGCACGATCTCGGCTCACCAAACCTCTGCCTCCCGGGTTGAAGCAATTCTCCTGCCTCAGCCTCCTGAGTAGCTGGGATTATAGGTGCGTGCCACCACACCTGGCTAATTTTGTATTTTTAGTAGAGATGAGGCTTCTCCATGTTGGTCAGGCTGGTCTGGAACTCCTGACCTCAGGTGATCCACCCCCCTCAGCCTCCCAAAGTGCTGGGATTACAGGTGTGAGCCACTGGACCCAGCCTCCTACTTTAATCTCTATGTTCTAGGAACTCCTCTTCCCATTCTCCTGTTGAGGACACAGGGATTTGGGGGGGCGGGGCCACTGGTAACTTGCCCAAGGTTGCAGAGGTGGTGAGCTAGGGAGCTGGGACTCAAACTTGGACAGCCTGACTTCAGAGCCTGAATTCAACCACTCATTTCAGGACTTTCACTGAAGCTGTGTACACATGTCTAAAATGTAATCGCTCTTCTTTCCCCTAAACCTGTTTTTCTTCTGTGTTTCCACCATCCATTTTTTTTCCCACACCCAGAACCCAGAATCTTAGACTCTTCCATTCTCTTGTTCATGGAACGCCAGTCACTGAATTTGATGGATTCCATTTCTTAAGTATCTCTTACTATGGTTTTTCTCTCATCTTGCTGCTAATATTTCTCACCCAGATGATGACAATTCATCCTTTCACTAATTGCCTTTCTTCTGATCCCAATGCCCATCCAACAAATCCATTCCACACATTGGTGAGAGAGATCTTTCTAGAGCACAAATCTGATTATATTCTCTGCTTACATTCCTCAGTGGCTCTTCACTGCCTGCTGAGAAAACTCTGTGTTTTAGTTACTGTTTCTGTACAACAAATTACTCCATAATGTAGCTTCTTGAAACTACCATTTCATTATGTTCATGGGGTCTCTGCACCAGGAATTGGGACAAGATATGGCAGAGATGGCATGTGTCTGGTCTGCCATGTGTGGAGCCTCTGCTTGGAAAACAGCAGGGCTGGCATTGACTTGATAGCTGAAGGCTAGAGTTATTCCAGAGTTTGTTCACTCCCACGTCTCACTCCTGGGCTGGGATGACTTGAAGGTTAAGATGGCTGCAGCCTCTCCACATGGCGTGGCTTCCTGGGGATTGGCAAACTTCTTACATGGAGCTCAGGGCTCAAGGGCAAAGGGTACAGTGAACAATGCAGAAGCTGCCTCACCTTTTATCATCTAGCCTTGGAAGGCAGAGACTGTCCGTTCTGCCATACTGTATTGGTCAAAGCAGTCACGAGCCCTCCAGATTCGAGAGGAAGGTGCATAGATCCCACCTCTCAGTGGGAGGATGGCAAGGTCACCTTGCATGTGGGATCAGAGATGTTGCTGTGGTCATCTGTGGCAAATACAGTTCACAACAATATATCCCCATACCACCCAGTGTGATATACACGGCCCTCCCTCCATAGTCTCACATTGGAGTGTCTGCTCCATGGAGACACAAGCCTTGTCTTTCTTGTACACTATGTATCCCCAGTGCCTAGCACAGAGCATGGCGCATCATAGGCCCTCCTTTTGCATTTGAGAAGCTAACAAATGATCAACTTGCCTAGCCTCATTTCTTCATTTCCTGCCATCTCCTTCATCCCCTCACTGACCACCCGTCCTCTCCCCACCCCGGCTGCCATCCTGTTCCTGCCACTCTGAACCACAGACGTTTTCCTTGATACAGACACCATGTTCTTGTAACTGAGCCTTTGCATCAGTCTGCTCTGTCCATAAACTCCTCCCCATCAATTACCACCCACCTGCCACAATCCTTCAAGAGTCTACTGCAGCTAGGAAGCCTCCGCTGATGCACATTGATGGACATTGATGGTCTCCCTCCTCTGAGTTTCCAAACACCTGGTAACAGCTCCCAGATGGCTTCTCTTAGGTTCTTTGGGCTTGTTTGTCCCCCAGGCCAGAATATCCTTGAACAGAGGGATTGTGTCTTTTTACTCTCTCACATTTCCAACTTCTTCTACCAGACCTGTTGTGTATGCTTGGGTAATATGAGCGGAATGAAAAGAGAGAGAAAGGGGGTGATAGTAGGAGCAGTGCTGCTGCTGCTGCTGCTATTAATAATACAGGTCGTATTCATTAAGTACTTTTCATGTGGCAGGTACTTTTCAGGCATTATCTCATTGAATTCTTGTAGAAATCCTGGAAGGCCTATAACGTGATTGTCCCCATCTTACAGATGTGGAAACTGAGGATGAGAGAAGTCCCTTGTCCAAGGTCATACTGCTACTAAAGGGCGCGGCCAGTTTCAGGAAGCTTGAGAGCCAAGCCTATTCTCTTGGTGCTGCCGCCTGCTGCACTTTAGGCTCTGTAGACCCAAGGATTTTCCTACCTTTCCTTAGAGCTCTACAAAGCCTAACCTTCAACTGGATTCATAGACTAAGAATATGGGAAGCAACAGAGTTTCTCCTAGCTAGACAATATCAAGCTCTGTTTTATTCTCAGTGCTAGGTTTTAAGGGGTTCAGAATAAGGCAGAGGTTTTTTTAAGAACAGGTAACAAGGTGCAGGATTCAAAACCCAAAACATAATAGAAATGTTTGTAGAAAGTACAAATATTGGCTTGGCATGGAAAGTACTTAGAAAAGCAGTAGGTTCCAGGGGACCAAACTTGAACCATAGGTGGAAGTTAGACTTAGGTTTTTTATTGCCTAGACACCAAGGTGACCATTAATCAGCATAAGGAAAAATGTGCCCAAAAGTAGACCTGTTGAAACTAGAGGCAGTTTTGCAAGGACAGGAGCCCTGTCATTCCCTGTTCCTGGGAATATTCACTCAGAATCTGGAAAACTGTGTATCCCAGATATTACAGAAGGGGTTCCTGCGTGAGGTGAGAAGGAGACAAAGAGGTGATCTTTCAAAGGTCTTTCAGTTTTATGATTCAGGGTATCCAGGTGCCCAGAGGAATCATTACGGCTGGATTATAGACTGAGCAGACTGGGTATTGTATTCTGGAGATAAGGGTCTCCTTGGAACGCCACGTTTCCACAGGTCATGCCAGCCTGGGGGTGATAGTAGAGGCACCAAAGACATTTCTTCTGAAAAATGTTTAACCCATGACTCCTTCTAATAAATACAAAAATTGTGCACACCTCCCTCCTGCCCCAGGTTCTGATCTGGAAGATAAGGAAGTGGACTGTGGCTACAGTCCAGATAAGAGTATGAGGACCGCTGGAAACACAGTGTCTGCACACCAGCTGAGATGTTCATGAACTTTACTACCTAGAGTTCATATGATGAAAACAAATAGGGTGTTGTTGTTGTTGTAGTTTTGTTTGTTTGTTTGTTTTGAGATAGAGTTTCACTCTTGTTGCCCAGGCTGGAGTGCAGTGGCGCGATCTCGGCTCACTGCAACCTCTGCTTCTGGGTTCAAGCTCCTGGATTCTCCGCCTCCTGATTCTTCTGCCTCAGCCTCCCAAGTAGCTGGGGTTACAGGCACATACCACCACACTCAACTAATTTTTTGTATTTTTTTTTAGTAGAGATGGGGTTTCGCCATGTTGGCCAGGCTGGTCTCGATCTCCTGACCTCAGGTGATCCACCCACCTCGGCCTCCCAGAATGCTGGGATTACAGGCATGAGCCACTGTGCCCAGCCTTAATAATAGGTCTTTAAAGTGTAAACATGTTTTACTGTTGAATGTGCTCTCTCAGTATGCAGATCCTAGGGAATTCTGCTTTGCTTTCAATCCCATTTGAATTATGATTTTAGCTTATCTGTCTACCTTCTTGTGGAAGTGGAAGCGTTTGAACAAGTTAAAGAGTGAAAAAAGTCAGGTACCCCATTATTTGGTCTGTGTAGTAGTATCAGTCACTATGACCAGCTCCTGGTGCACTGATAGAAGGTAATTTGAGTGTCCTATAGGCAACTGACCATAGCTTGGCTCCTACTCTGGAGGTCATTGGCCTGTGTTTCGGCGACTTCTCAGCCTGTCTTTCCCCCCAGAGTGCTCCGGCTGCTGCTAGGGCACCCCTGCCACACCCTGTTCCCAACCGCCTTGGCTTCTCCTTGTCCGCAGGTTGCCTGGGTGTTTGGCTGCTTGGCTTCTGAGTGTCTTATGCCCAGGTTACCTCCAGAGCTCCAGCAGCTGCCTTCCTACAGGGAGAAACGTGCTCATCCACACAGTTTGTGCCACACCCTGTCCCTCTTGTGAACACACCTGTGGTACTGTCCTGACCTGTACATATTGAAATTCTAAAAGAGAAACACAGTTCTTTTGCCTTTCAAACTGAGCTCCCCACTATACTGCTTTCACTTTTCTAAGAATCAAATACAGTGGGGAATTTGGCCATGGAGAAATGAAACTCACTTCAGCTCAAGTTCAGGATGCTGTAGGGTGTGGCAGTAACATTGTTCCCAATACGGTGGACTCTTTGCTGGAGCCATGCTGTCCCTTAAATGAGACCCGGAAGGCCCACATCTTCCTGGAAGTCCTTTTTGGACCCTTTCTGTATCATTGTCTACTATTGATAGTATTTGACTTATCTCTAAAGCAGATGCAAGGATGCATCTTATTTCTCTTTGTGTTCTCCAGATGCTTAATGCATAAAATATACATACACTATTCCTCCCTTTTCCATAGGAGATATATTCCAAGACCCTCGGTGGATGCCTGAAACTGCAGACTGTGCTTAACTCTATATAAACTATGGGGTTTTTTTCCTATGCATACATACCTGTGATAAAGTTTAATTTATAAATTAGACACAGTAAGAAATTAACAACAGTTGGCTGGGCGCAGTGGCTCACACCTGTAATCCCAGCACTTTGGGAGGCTGAGGCGGGCGGATCATGAGGTCAGGAGATCGAGACCATCGTGGTTAACATGGTGAAACCCCGTCTCTACTAAAAATACAAAAACAAAATTAGCCAGGCGTGGTGGCAGGTGCCTGTAGTCCCAGCTACTCAGGAGGCTGAGGCAGGAGAATGGCGTGAACCCGGGAGGCGGAGCTTGCAGTGAGCCGAGATAGCACCACTGCACTCCAGCCTTGGTGACAGAGCAAGACTCTGTCTCAAAAAAAAAAAAAAAGAAAAAAGAAATTAACAGCAGTAACTAACAATAAAATAGAACTATTGTTACAATATGCTCTAATAAAAGTTATGTGAATGTGGTCTCTCTCTCTCTCAAAATATCTTATTGTACCATACTCACCCCATGTCAGACCACAGTTGACTGTGGATGACTAAAACCATGGAAGGTGAAACCACAGATAAGGAAGGACTACAGTGAAAGCAGTTTTTTGTTTTTATTGAGACAGAGTCTTGCTCTGTTGCCCAGGGTGGAGTGCAGTGGCGTGATCTCAGCTCACTGCAACCTCCACCTCCTGGGTTCAAGTGGTTCTCCTGTCTCACGCTCCCAAATAGCTGGGATTACAGGCGTGCGCCACCATGCCTGGCTAATTTTTGTATTTGTAGTAGATATGGGGTTTCACCATGTTGGCCAGGCTGGTCTTGAACTCCTGGCCTCAAGGGATCCATTTGCCTCAGCCTCCCAAAGTGCTGAGATTACAGGCACTGCACCCAGTCCAACAATTTAATTGTTGATTGTTATTTATTCTTTCTTCAGTATACCAAGAAACACTTGGTAGGTACCTATCTCGAGAGTTGAAGGCACAGTTATAGGGACTGGGGATTTTGAAGCAAAAGTATTGGTTCTGAAATAATAATAACAGAGCTACCTTTATTGAACTTGTTGGGTGAAGGCTGGAGCACAAGAAGAAAGACAAGCCAACAGTTATAATAAATGTGAAATAAGGGAGCCAGGCTTCAATTTTATCATAAAAGACAGAAAAAGGATTTATTGAACACACAAATACATTTAAATGAAAAAAACCTTAGTGACTACTTTCTACTTGTATTTTCTTGGACAAATCACTCCAATTCTCTGAGTCTTCATTTTGCATCTGAAAAATCATTAAACCAAGTAATCTTTGAAATCCCCCCAGATCTAATGTTCTGTAGTTCCATGAAACTGCCTATCATGAATGTTTTTCTCAATGCTCTGTTGCACTTAAAATGAGGTTTTAGAGTTCACACCTTCTCAGTGTGGTGTCCTCAAGTGGGAGGTGGGGGAGATGATCTAAAAGACATCCTGTATTTCGACATTAATATGCTAGATGAGGCAGAGCATCATGGTGTGGGAACACTGCATGCCCAGGTGAAGATAAGCACAAGTGTTTTAGTCATTGAGAGCACATCAACTGGTTTTGGGGAGTTTGTGTCATGTCTGGCCCCACAGGCACGTTTTTGAGTAGGACACACTTTTGCCAACCTTAGTAGAAAAGGGCATTTTTCCATTGCTCACTATGCGAGGGACGGGGGTTATGTGGTATGTGCCAAGCTGAAGAGGTTAGAGTGATTGTTCTCTTTTCTTGTGGCCTGTGGTTTGCATGGGGTGCCTTTTCACTGTGGGATTTTATCTTAAGACTTTCTACCATGGCCTGTTTTCTTTTTAGGGGGCAAGGAGATGGAGAGATGGGTTTGGGACCTATTTTGCAGGGTATAAAAAAGCCTTTCTACACCCCAAAGAGAGAGCTGTGAGATTTCCCTTTCCTGGCTCAGGGCATGGGTGGGCCCCCCTGTAACACCCCAGCCACAGCCTTGTTTCCCCCCATGTGAATGTATCATATGCAACTTTTGTGGATGTACAACACACTTTTGGATAGTTCCTGTTAATATGGAAATCTGGTACCTTAATTAGTTCAAAATCTGAACTCTCCAGGAAGACAATGACTGATTTCCATCCTCACATATTTTAACTCAATGTTTTTCAAACTTTTTTCTGTTTTGAGACGGTCTTGCTCTGTCACCCAGGCTGGAGTGCAGTGGCACGATCTTGGCTCAGCAACCTCTGTCTCCTGGGTTCAAGCAATTCTCCTGCCTCAGCTTCCCAAGTAGCTGGGATTACAGGCACGTGCCACTATGTCCAGCTAATTTTTGTATTTTTAGTAGAGACGGGGTTTCACCATGTTGGCTAGGCTGGTTTTGAACTCCTGACCTCAGGTGATCCACCCACGTTGGCCTCCCAAAGTGCTGGGATTACAGGCATAAGCCACTGTGCCTGGCCCAAACTTTTTTCTTTTTAGATGTCATGCCCCATCCTGAAAGATCTCACACCCTGATTGGGGGGTGAGGAGGTGCAGAGCTGGAGGGTAAAATTAGATGTGGCTTTTCAGAATCACTGTATCTTTAATAGCTCCACAACAACTCAAATTTTGTCAAACTTTAGCTACAGAATGCATTATCAAAAACATTGGGCCTTGAACATACTTTTCAAATTCCTGCTCCCTCCCTAGAGATAGGATCATTCCTACAGACAACCAGTGTTCTCAGCTGCCTGTGTGCAGTTTCTGAAGGTGACATCTGCACGAGTGACCAGGGCCAGCATTTCATGTTGTCAGCTGTCATGTCTACTGTTCTTGTGGATTCAATGGCTGGTAATTTGAGCATCCCATAGTCACCTAGTTTTGCTTAATCCTCTACCCTTGAAGGCCAAAGGTCTATATATCTGTTTCCTTGGTATTGGTGGTTTATTTTTTGAATCCCATTTAGAATAAGTGCCCAGAATAATCACTGTCTTGATGAAAATATCACCTGGTAGAAACTTAGCATAGAAAACCATACACCGAGTTCACTTTACATGTTGGGTCCTTTGTGTTTGTACATGCGTGTCTGTGTGAACTACCTGATCTCCCTCCCCCAAGCCAATATTGCCTGGCAGACACCTTCAAGATGCTATGGGAGGCTTTCTTTCTCTAAGGAGCCTTTTCTGGCCTCTGTCTGTGCTTTGGCCTTTACTGAACCCCATGCAAATATTTACACATCTGCTTGCCCCAAGCTGACACTAAGCCCCTCAAGCTCAAGGACTGAGTCTGATTCTTATGTCCCCAACACCCAGGCTAGTGCCTGCCTCTCAGTAGGTACTACATAAATGTTTGTTGCACAAATGCCACCACCTTAAACATAGGCCTCCTCTGGGCAAAGTCCTACATGTGACTCTATGTGAGCCCTTCCTGCAGCCTCCCTACAGTGCTTCCAGAAATCTAGTTGTTCGCTGAGGTTGAGTGATGTTCCCAAGGCCTGCTTTTTGCCTTTGTCTACAGCAGGGATTGTCTCACAATTACAAATTAGTCGCCTTCTCATTCTATCTATTCTCAGTACACCGTGGCATTCTTTCAGCTGCAGTCTAGAAAAGACAAGGTGAAACTTGCATGAACCTAAGCCAAAGTGCCAGCTGATTTCTCCCCAGTTTGGTAAAGACTTTGGTTGTTACCTGGGGGGGTCTACATGAACCCAGAAGAGAAACAGACACTAGATGTCAGATTCCCACCCCTAAAGGCTCTAGTCATCTTCCAAAGGGAGCATACAATCCTCAAAGCCAACAAAAATTCTGCTGACTGAACGTGAAAAGTGAGCCTGTGTCTCAGAGCACTCTGAGGCTTGGGGAGCCGTAGCAGAAATCGCAAGAATGATAAGACTTACCAGCCCACAGATGATGATTGGCAGGTGTGTTTCAGTGCATCAGAAGTGTTCGGGAGAATGCATTTTCCAAAAGACACACGAAGCTTGGTAGTATGTTTTACCACCACACAGAAATTCTCTGCTTGATCAATCTCTCTGCTAGGAGATTGGTGAAAGCCAAGACCCAAGCAGTGGTGAGATTGAGCCTGTGTGCTAAAATTCAGGGTAACATGTGAATTGTAGCATTGCCATGAGCCACTGCTGAATTGGTTTATAGCAAACAGACAAGTCTTGCAATGTAGAAACCATTGCAGAATACGATGAAGGATCTACTCAGCCAGGATCCACTTCTGTCAGATTCTGTTGACAATGTAGAAGGCTTTTCCAGAGGAAGAGCATCTGATTATGATGCCCCACTGAGCTACCTGTGTGTTGTCCATAATGCTTTGAATTCAGCATGCCTAATACTGCTCTCTCTTGCCACTTGCCAGCCATCTGAGTTTCCAACAGTCAGACTGTCCTGAGGCCGGTAGGCATTTAACTATGAGATCATGAGTCACTTGATATTTTAGAAGAAACTTAAAGTAGTAACAACTTTTATCAAGCCTTGATTTGAGATGGAGGAAACGTTGGGGATCAGCTTCAACCTAGGTTAATGTGGATATTGTCCCCTAACACAGAGGGGGCCAAGAGTAGTTACTAAGAGGATCTGAAGTTTAAATTACTGTTACAGTGTAGCCACATTATAGTCAACTAATTCTTAGGGAAACTGAATCCAGTCTAGCTCACAGTTCTTCCGCCCAGGTCTCATGATTTAAGGCAACATTTCTCACAGTTTTGGCCTGACTACCTGCAAGAGAATTACTTGCATGTCTGTTAAAAATGCAGACTTGGGGGAAAGGATGAATAGGTGGAGCATGGGGCATTTTTAAGGTGGTGGAATTATATTCTGTGATACTGTAATCGTGGGTAGGTGACATTCTGTATCAAAACCAGTAGAGCTGTAAGACACAGAGTGAACCCTAATGTGACTTTAGTTAATAATAATGTATTAATATTGGTTCATCAGTTGCAACAATGAACCACACTAATACAAAATATTAATAATAGCCCAGGAGCAGTGGCTCACGCCTGTAATCCCAACACTTTGAAGGCTGATGTGGGAAGATGGCTTGAGCCTAGTTCAAGACTATCCTGAGCAATGTGGCAAGACTCCATCTCTACAAAAAATTTAAAAATTAGGGCATGGTGGCGTGCGCCTGTAGTCCCAGCTGCTCGGGAGGCTGAGATGGGAGGATCCCTTGAGCCCAGGAGTTTAGGACAGCAGTGTACACTCTACCTTGGGTGACAAAGCAAGACCCTGTTTCTAAGAAAAAAGTGTACATAATAATAGAGCAAAGTGTTGGGGGGAAGAGGGGATATAAAGGAACTCTGTAATTTCTGTACGGTGTTAGAGAAATAATTTCTTAAAAAGTAAAGTCTGTTTTTTAAAAATATGCAAGATTTGGGCCTTACTAAATACATCTTGCATGTATGAAGCTGAGGCCTTGGAATAAGCATTTTGGTCAGGCTCTCCAGAGGATCTGCATGTATTCTGAGGTTTGAGAATTCCTGGATATCAGTCCATCTCCTTTCACCATCTGTTTCATTCTAAGAAAGAGCTTAAAGGGGCTTTGTCTAGAGAACTGTCTCCTGTGTGTTAGGATGTGTTTCATCTTTCAGAAGGTGGACAAAAAGCTTCCTGCTAATGCTAGAAATATTTGCTGCAATTCCACACTGACAGTTGAACCACAATAAAGACAATTCAGGCAAGACCAGTTTCAGACACAGGGACTGTCAATTTTCGAACGTGTGCAGCCTTTCTTCAGAAGTGTGCCCTGCCTGCGTCCATTTCAAACAAGCGTAGCCATGGATTATAATTAAAATTTTACATATGTCTATTGGTTTAAGGGTGATAAGTACACTATTGTTATAATCCTCGGCTCTTTGTGCATCGGAGTATGTATTTTATTAGGGCTATTATAGGCCTTTCAAATTAAAATGCTCCTGGACTTTATATACGTATAGATCTTTTTCAACCAAAATGCTCTGGAAATTAGTATTAGATGGAATTTTATTAAACTTGTGGAAAGTCACACTGCATTTTGCAAAAGACACACAAACCTTGGTAGCCTGTTTCACCACCACACAGAAATTCTCCACTTGATCAATCTCTCTGCTAGAAGTTTGGTGAAAGCAAGACCCAAGCAGTGGTGAGACTGAGCCTGTGTGCTAAAACTCAGGGTAACGTGAATTGTAGCAATGCCATGAGCCACTGCGGAATTGGTTTATAGCAAACAGACAAGTCTTGCAATGTAGAAATCATTGTAGAGTATGTTGAAGCATCTACTCAGCCAGGATCTACTTCTGCCCTGTTTTAGCAAAGTCACTGCTAAGGTGGGGCCTCGAGGTCTGTGAGCCAACTCATGCTGGATGTGAATTTTGCACATATGTGAGATGAGGTCCCTAGCTTTCACTAGTTTCTCCAAAGAGGTTAATAAGAAAGTTTAGGAATTTCTGATTTAGATAATGGTCTGTAAACTGGATTTGGTTGTAGTTGTTTTTAAAATATATATGTGCCATGCTATTGAAATATTGCATATACTATATAGCGTGCAAAAACATAGGAATCAGAAAGATCTTGATGAGAAATAAATATACATAGAAGCACTTGCGTTTTCACTCCTGGATCATCTGTGCTCCCCTCTACAGAGACCACTGCCTGGGTCCAGTGCTTCTTTTTCTTTAGTGTGCACACAAATCACCTGGGGAATTTATGGAAATGTTGAGTTTGATTTAGAAGGTCTCGGATACAGCTTTTTAAAACAGCTTCCAGGTGATGTTGAAACTACTGCTCCATGGCCCGTATTTCAAGCAGCAGGTAGATGGAGAGGCATGTGTTGAGTTGAGCTGCAGACAGCGACTCCCACGCTATCTCTTCTGTCTCTTTCTCTTTCAAGCAGTCCTCAGCACTGGCTTTAGGAAGTAGAAATGGCAAAAGTCTGTGACACCAGTTTTCCCTGGCGAGGCTGGCAGGGGGCCCCTGGGACCTTTTGACTCCTCTTTAACTCAGGCCCACCTTTTCCTGCTGCTGCCTCTGTCCCCATGGCCTGCTAGATCTGAGCCCTTGTTTGATTAGCTTAGCAACATCTTTGCAGTACTCCCCAGTGAGGTGTGCTCTGTTGACTGGGACTAGCCAGAGTCAGCTCCAGAACTCCTGAGTGAGTTCACTTCTGCAGCAGCCTTGACTTCCTGCTGTACCTTGACCAGAGGATTGATCTGGGTTTTCCTGGTTATCTGGCTCACTTTGCAGCAGAGAAGCAGGGGCTGGTGCCCCTTCAACTGTGTGTTCTCCTGGGGGATGGCTCGTGGCCATTGAAGAAACTTCGCAGCAGTGCTGTCTATATGCCATGGTCACGTCATCCTATGCTCTGAACCAAGGTGGTGTGTGTTGTGGCCACAGGAGACTATTCCAGGCTTGAGTGAGATAAGGGAAGATTTTACTCACGATGTACATTGAACTCCCAAATCCTCCTAAAAAGAACAAGTCGTTATCAACTTGGTGACATCCTGAAGAGCTGACAGTCCTGGAGGACAGTAGGAAATCGCGTAAAGGGTGCCCCAATTTTGCATCAAGCAGAAAGGTAGGAAACTGGTTGGATTCTCTAAGTCACATTTCCCACTGGCCTCTGCCAGTGGTTGTTGGAAGCATTCCCCCAAAGGCATGAAGGCCAAAGATGTGTGGGTCTGTTAGAAGAATTGCCCACTAAGTCATAAAAATGAAAGATTACATTTCTTACCCCTCTTCCACCTCACATCCTCTTGTTTCTTAACTGTGTGGATTGTGCAGTCTGTCTTATTTATGGTTAAAGTCCTGTTACCACAGGGAACCCCAACTGAGAAAGGCATTGTCACCTTGGGCTTTCTCTCCAAAGGTTGCTGTTGGTTTTGTTTCATCTTGTGTCAGTTTGGGGTGACCCATAATCAGGAAGAGGCAATACTGTGTTCTTCGCTTGAATTTCACCTTTATTTGATTCTAAAATATGTAAGAATATGCTGTGAGTAGGATATTAGAGTCACTGCAACATGTCTCTGAACTTGTCATGGGGGACAAAGGTTTTGATAAATATGCCACATTTGCCTGAACATTTATGCCTAAAAACTCATTGAGGACAAAGTGGTTTCCATGTGTTTCCTTAGCAAAATTTTAAGTATTCACTAAATTTTAGTGCTGCAGTTTTATAATTCGCACTGAGAAATTAAGCCCATTTTTTTTCCACTCATATTTTTGCATTTCAGAGCATTCTCTTCTTCCTTAAGCCAATGTGGCCACTGCTTTTCTTTTCAGAGAGGTCAACTTTTTTCTTTTCTTTTTTTTTTTTTTGAGACAGGGTTTCACTCTGGTTGCCCAGGCTGGAGTGCAATGGCACAGTCTCGGCTCACTGCAACCTCTGCCTCCCGGGTTCAAGCAATTCTCCTGCTTCAGTCTCCCGAGTAGCTGGGATTACAGGCGCCTGCCACCACGCCCAGCTCATTTTTTTTGTTTTTGTTTTTGTTTTTGTTTTTAGTAGAAACGGGGTTTCACTATGTTAGCCAGGCAGGTCTCAAGCTCCTGACCTCTGGTGATCCACCCACCTCAGCCTCCCAAAGTGCTGGGACTACAGGCGTGAGCCACCACACCCAGCAAGGTCAGCTTTTTTTCAAAAGGATGCAGGCAGCTTTGTTAGACTCGCTGGCCGGTGCATCCTCCTGCGACCCGGAGTGAAGTTGATTCATCTGTCTTCTCAGAGGCCCTAAACTAAAGGGATTCTTTTCCAGGTCTGTCCAGAAACTCGATTTGCATCCTAATAAACTCAGAGAATGAATGTCACGCTGTATTATAACTGAGTAGAGGGGCCTGTGAAAGCATATGATGTTTGGGGATCTGGATGTTGATGACATTGCTCAACAACAAGGGCTTTTCATCAGCCCCCATTAGTTTTTTCAATCTTATGCAACAAAGTATGTGTTGATATATACGTCCAGATATTTATATTGTTATTGGCAAGGAATATTACACACACATTTGTAATTATTCCATGTTTCTATGTCCACGTTTCAACCAAAAGTGTGTCCAAAAAATAAAGACAGGCTGACATGTCTTTGAAGAAAAGTAATTATGTACGATTGATTTGTTTTCTGTTTGTTCTTTCATTTCTTGCATCTGAGAGGTTTTTTTTTTTTTTTAATGTCATGCTCTATTAGAAATGCACTTGACTAGAGCAAGTCGGTACGTATTTCTTTCCTTCTCTGTCCCCTCTCTCCTCACACAGTTCTTGACAGAGGTGATTTCTGGTGAGATTAGTGGCAGTCAGTTTGTATTACTTATGCAGGCCATGTTGAACTGTGAACTTTGGAAATGAGAAGCCACCTTTCGCCGCTTCTGAAGGTGACTCACAAAGCCAGTTTCACTTGGTTCCACATTGTTGCATCATTACATTTAAAGAAAGGGAAGAAATCTGTTTACTAAATGTTAGACTTGAAGTCTGGAGTATTTGTTCTAACAGGTCCTGTTAGATTCCACAGCTTTTTCATAGCTAGTGTCAGTTACCAACCTATTCTGTAGAGAAAGTTCCTTTCGTAAAAGGCATGTTGCCTTCACAGGTCTGTCTTGACTGGAGGGATGGTGAGGACTACCCTTCAAGTCTGGCCAGCTCCCAGAGGTCTGGGATGACTCAGACAGGACTAGGAAATGGTGTGTTCTGAAAACTCTGTAGAAGAAAATACTGATGAGAAAATGCCCACCAAAAATTGAATACAGAATGTTGGAAGAATCGAAAAGTCGACGTTCTCTTTGAAACAGAAGCCAGAGCCTGTTACTCATTAGTACCTTCATGTATCCCCCATCTTACAGGCAAAGGCCTGGCATCCAAGATGTTCAAAACCATCCCCCAGGTCCCATGCAGCCCAGTTCCTGGCTGTGATCCCAGTGTTCTAACAATAGTGAACTACTTACCCTTCTCTGAACATACCTTCCCCTCTGCCATTTCTCTCTGCTTTTGCATATGTTATCCATGTGTCTAGATGGATCCTCTTTTGGCTGGCAAACTCCTCCGCA
This sequence comes from Pan paniscus, assembly GCF_029289425.2. Taxonomy (NCBI): domain Eukaryota; kingdom Metazoa; phylum Chordata; class Mammalia; order Primates; family Hominidae; genus Pan; species Pan paniscus. Next base: position 22,277,798 of record NC_073258.2, read on the forward strand.
CTCTTTAGGGCCAACTTAAACAGCGCTCCTCTGCGATGCTTTCTCCCGTGTGTTCTCAAAGCCAGTCATGCATTCATCTGTTATACCACTTTTATGTAGCAGTAGAGCTATTTGCATGTCTTAGTCCCTAGTAGGTTTTGAGCTTCACCAGAGCAGGAACTAGGTCTTGCCACTCCTGTAAGCAGCTAATGATTAGGAAGTGCTCCCTATATGCCAGGTACTGGGCATTCTAAACATATGCACTGTCTCATTTAACCTGCCACAATCCTGTGAGGGAACTTAAACTAGAAGAAATTGCACTGAAATGCGACAGTTGGGATTTGAACTCACCTGCCTGCACTGGGATCTTAACCACAGCTCTGTTTTCCTCATCTGAACAATAGAGATGATAATAACACTTGATAAGATTATTTTGAAGGTTGAATGCCATGATTTATGTGAAGCACTTAACACAGTACCCAGTGAGCATTTAGTACCATTAGTGCTTACTAACAATGATGTATACTAGGTCCTTCAGCCAGCAAGGGGCAGAGAAGGCATTTGAACAACTTGGGTCTAACAACAGTCATGTTCCTTAACCCTGATGCTCATGGGCCACCCCAGGGAAGCAAGAAAAACACCCCACAGACACCTTGTCCCTTTAGCAGAGGCTCTGACTCTTTCCATCCAGGGGTCTCTGGGGAAGCTTAAGAAGGTGGATGCGGAGAGCCACCTCCACCCACCTATCATGGCAGAACTCGGGAGGGTAACGGGGAGATGGTTCAGTAGCTTAGCAACTGAGGCAAGAGTCCACTCAGAAGACATTAGGATGTTACCAGCACCTCATTAGGCTCCAGCACTAATTATTTATCTCTCCAAGGAGAAGGAAAGTGTGGCATGGGTGTTCTGAGATTCAGTTCTTGGATCAGCTGGTTCCTTTGCTTGTGACCTCAGGCAAGTCATTTCTTCTTCACCCAGTGTGAGCCTCTTATAAAAGCTCCTCAAGTGGAGGGTGAGGCCATCAGTCCTCTGGCTCCCTGAACCTTCAGAAACACAAGCTTTTTTAACACCCCTGGGCAAAAGCCAGTGTTTCAGATAAACACACCCGTGGCTGCTTCATCTGTAAATTATGCTTTCTTAAGGCTTTCACTTTGTTAAGGCAGTCTATATTGATGTATACAATAGCCAATTCCTATACAAATTTTGGTCCAGCAAACCCAAATTTGTATATTTTTCATTGACTATAATACAGGAGTTATTTAAAAATATATACAGAGCTGTTTGTAAATCATTGTAATTGGTGGATAATAATTTAGAAACATTTTAAATTAGTTTCTTGAGTGTGAGGCTGGCTCTAACCACAGCTCTGTCTCTGGTGCTGTGCCGTCTCCCAGGGAGAGACATACAACAGAATTTATTTCAAAGAATATTATTGTTTAAAAAACAATTGAACATGTGTTTACATACCTCTAAAAGAAGAGGTAAGTTCCCCATTTTCCTTATCACTCTGCCTGCCCTCCCTCTACATGCGCACGATAAGTGAAATAGACTTGCAGTCTTGAAACTAGATCATTGTCAGACTAGTTGCATTCACCTCCCTGACTTTCATTTCTTCCTACAGTTTGAGAAGGCAGAAGATCCTGATTTAGCTTTGCCTTTCCCCTCCCCTCTGCCAAAACAAAGTCAGAATTCCCAACAGCAAGCCCAGCTCACATGTTCAGTTCCATTTCAGTCCCATTTCTCAGAGGCTTTCCTGCTTTTCTGGGGTTGTCGTTTTCTGACACATCCACGTTGCACCCGGGTGTAGCTGGGCTGGGGCTGCAACGTTTCTCAGCATTCCGTGTCTGGAATGCTCACCAGGCCCCACCGTCTGGCTTTAGCAGGAAGCCAGGGTTCTGTACATGTGGGCCTTGTCTACATGCCTGTGTGTGTGTAATTACCCAACCGTGTGTGTTGTTTCACCAGCAATAAAAATCCAGCAGGGAAATGAATGCTAAAATTAGTTTGTTTGTCCTTTGACAAGATCTCCCCAGTTGAAAGAATTTTGTTTATCTAACTGGCTGGGCAGACTTTGCTAAAATCAAAATTAACTGCCTTGCTTAATGGTGTAATAGATTGTATTTTCAAGAGCTTCCACTGAGTTCTCCTTGAAAGGACATGGGGTCTAGAAAGTCCAGCCTCTGGCAAAGTTATGGCATTTTGGTGTAGGTGTTTTCTCCTCCTTGTGCTACTTGTAGGATGGATGCCCATAACCCATTACTCTACCCTGAGTCACTCTATCTGTTGGAGGGTGGCTGGATGGATGGATAATGGGTAGGTTGGCAGATCGACCGTTTAATTTGCTTGTCATATGTCTTAAATGTAAGTTTGTTAAAGCTTAAGAGGAAAGAAAACCTGTAATCAGTGTTCTTGCAAAAAAAAAAATTTGCACAGCCCTATGGCTGTGTCTTTGGGCTTCATTCATTCATGTGTTCATTCATTCAACAAAAACAGTATTTAATAAGCACCTAGTATGTACTAAGCTCATGGGATATAGATTTGAACAAAATAAGAATCTCTGCCTGCAAAGAGCTTACTATTTAGTGTGAGAGACATGTATTGAAGGGCAATTAGACAAATAATTATTTAACTATAGCTGTAATCATTTTTTATATTTTTATTGAGATTTAATTCATATATCATAAGATTCACCATTTTATTTATTTATTTTTGGGGTTTTTTTTTGTTTTGTTTTTGTTTTGTTTTGTTTTGTTTTGTTTTTTGAGACAGAATCTCACTCTGTCGCCCAGGCTGGAGAGCAGTGGCACGATCTCGGCTCACTGCAACCTCCACCTCCTGGGTTCAAGTGATTCTCCTGCCTCAGCCTCCCAAGTAGCTGGGACTACAACAGGTGCATGCCACATGCCCGGCTAAAAATTCACCATTTTAAAGCATACAATTTGATGGTTTTTAGTGTATTCCCAGAGTGGTTTTCAAAATGATAAAGTTGAGTGAAAACTTCAGTCTCTTCTGTTGCATTTTCAGCACAAGCACAAACACTTACTCTGATTTACTCCAACAGATTTCTCATTATGTTGACATTGTGACCTCGGGGATCATTAATGTCATAAAGGGAGGAGCAGGGAACATTGGAGGTGTTGAATTTAGCCACAGTAGCTTAGAAGCTTCCTGGGTTCCTCTTACCCATTCTGGAAGGTGCTTTTCACATGAGATAACTCCAGTGAGAATTTTCTTCTCTGCCCCTTACTTGAACTTCCTGGTCTGGGCAGCCTCATCTGCATCTCATAATTCTGTTCTTGAAAAATATATCCTAAAAAGGTCCCCAGCTACAGGTAGAAGAAATTCAAGAATTGGGAACCCTCAGGGTCGACTCCATATATGCAAAAGTTAAAATGTCAAGTGCAATTAAGCTTTCCATGATGTAGCTCAGCTGACCCTGTTTCAGAAAAATAATGACTCATTGGTCCTCTGACTACATATTACTTGATTTGAAATGTAAAATGCTTGCATTTTCAGATACCTTGCAGGGTGATCTGATGGGGCCCACAAGGGATTGAAGGGATCCAAGTTTGGTTTCTGGCTCTGCCCAAGTTTTGCTTTGCCTCCCTGTTCTCCTCTGAAGATGAGGGAAATGACAAAACCAGTCTCCTTTATGGGGGCTGTGAGGAAGCCAAGGTAGATATGAGGTACAGCTGCCTTGGACTGAGCTACCTCCTACTAGTGGCTAAGCTTTCAGGAACTTGTCTGGTTGGTAGACAATCAGCCATCTGTACAGAAAGTTCCAAACATCCTCCCTCTCAAGAACAGCACTGATTTCATCAGAAGACAGCTTTGTAGCATTACCAAAAAAAGAATAAATTAGCATTAGTGTTGTTCAGAGTTTTGTGACAACCCCCTGAAAACATCAGTATCAAGGGTGAAATTCACCTCATGATCGTGACTACCGTAATGTCTTCCACTTATATAGCCTTACACAAATTGCAGTGCACTTTCATATTCCTTATCTCACTAATTCTCATGCCCATGTTGTGATATCCCCACATATCACAGGCTGTGATAGTCCTATAGCCTGGGTGAAAAACTCACCATCCAGGGAAGTGACTTGCCTGTGATGGCAAAGGTCACTCATCTGTCCTCTATCCTTTCTTTCCCCCTCTCTCAAAAGCTTGCCTGCATTTTCCACTCACTGTTCTGTAATATTATTGCCTATGATTTGCTAATGATTTGTCAGTTCCATTTCCATTACTCAGGTAAAACACCTGCTTGTATAATCGCTGACATTAAAAAGAATGTCATGAATCCATCTGACAGTTAATTTTATTCCCTAGTTCCCTTCTGCGTCGTAGGTACCTGTGAGTTTGGGTTAATTAAGCTGAGTTCGCTCTCTTTTTTCACTTTTTTGTTAGCAAGCTGGTGATCCTCTAGGTTGGATCAGCAGCTGAGTTATCCTTGGGCTGTGATCAGCACCAGAGCCTCAGGGAATCCTCAGTTTCTTCCCCCTTAGAGCACTTGGTGGCTGTACAGGCTTCTGGATATGAATGCAAGCCTGGAAGGCACTTGCTTTGGACATTCATGTGCATCATCTTCTTCTCCTTTTAAAGATACATGACTGATGGTGGACTTGGCCTCTATACTCGTCGCCTGAACCGGCTCCCTGATGGGATGGCTGTGGTACGGGAGACCCTGCAACGAAATACCTCCCTGGGCCTCGGAGACGCTGACAGGTAAGCTTGCTGCACTTGGGGCTGGTCAGATGCAGAGGTGATCCCAGGGTGGCCTGAGAAATGAGGGTTATGATATTGGGAGAGTGAATGGAGACTTTAACCCACAGAGAGGGAGGGGAGGCCTGGAATCTGTACCTGGGGTTAGGAGCAGGTACAGCAGGTAGGAAAGGGCTGCCGAGGGTTCTTGAGTCCTGCTTCTGTGTAGGGTGGTGCTTCTGGCAGCAGTAACACAGGGAGTTCAGGCTTGGGTGGTTTTTGTTATTGTTTTGCTTGTTGCTACTGTGTCTTTGTCAGTTCAGCAGGCCCTAGGGATGTGCTTTACTTCCTCTCTCATTAGCCAGCTTTCTGGCTAATGAGGTATTGCACCTTGTGGCACAGAAGGTCTGTGTGCAGAAGGGATCTCTCCTAGCCTTGGCTGAGCAGCCTTCACCAAAAAGCCTCCTGTTGCATGGTAATAGGAGGCAATGCTTAAGGACATGGGTTTAGACACCACATGCTAAGTAGTTGACATCATAGAGGCTGATCAGGCATCACTGCCACTGCTGCCAGAGAAGAAAAGAGTTTCAGAAAATACTGTGATAATAAAAGAGGACTATTTGGCCTCCAGGTTCTAGTTCTTACTCTGACAAACTGATTCTATGACCCTGAGCAACCGATGAAGTGAGCAGTTTGGACTATATGATTTCTATGATCCCTTCCTGTTCTAATGTGCTATAATTCTGGATTTCAGTGCAGATTTCAAATACCCTTAATGATCTGGCTGTTTAAGGATTTGCTGGAACACGTGACCTCTTTCCACATCTGGGTTGATGAGATGTAACATGGAATTTAGATGCAAGTGGTTTAAAATGACCATCGACTTTTCGGGTACTAAACCTTTTATGTCAGAAAGCCAAATAGTAGCACAACAACAGCTTCCTGCTGTTCCCAGGGCATGCTTTTTACAAAGAGCTAAGTGACTTCTGTAATTGTGTGGCTTTAGAGAAATAGGGCAGCACACCAAAGAGACAAATACTGAAATCACACCCAGAGATGGAATTTGCTGAAGAAGAATCTTCATGTTCTCTCAGGGAAGGCTGGGAAACACTGAATGAGTTGTTAGGAACTTGCGATCTGGCCCAGTCTCTACCACTAACTTGAATGTGTCCTCCTTAGAGTCCCCCCAGTGCCCAGGCTTGTGATTTATATCAGGGATGTTAAAAGGCCTTCCACTAGGGTTCTAGCTCAAGTCAGATTTTTTCCTGTAATTAACAAAGAAAGGAATGGGTTTGAAAATTCCATAGAAACATGAACCATTTGAGAAAAAAAAGTTTTTTTTGTTTTTTTGTTGTTGTTTGTTTGTTTGTTTGTTTTTGAGACAGAGTCTCACTCTGTCATCCAGGCTGGAGTGCAGTGGCATGATCCTGGCTTACTGCAACCTCCATCTCCCGGGTTCAAGCAATTCTTCTGCCTCAGCCTCCCAAGTAGGTGAGATTATAGGTGTGTACCAGCATGCCCAGCTAATTTTGAATTTTTAGTGGAGACGGGGTTTCACCATGTTGGCCAGGCTGGTCTCGAACTCTCAAATTCAGGTGATCCACCTGCTTCGGCCTCCCAAAGTGCTGGGATTACAGGCGTGAGCCACTGCGCCCAGGCTGAGAACTGCTCTTACTAAGGAGAAACTAAACTCTCTGTAACTAAAATCTTCATAGTAAATAATAACAGTAAAAAAAAAATCAGTTGCTACAACACCCCCACTGGAGATTTGACAATTTGCCAAATTATTTTGCTTATTTGTATTCTTCTATACGTTGTTTAGTAAATCTATCTGCATAAAATACAGGCCTTACAAGATACAGTTTTCCTTGTAGCAGAAGAATCTATGCTAGGCAGTTTAATTTAATGCTTCATTGTAAGATTAATGGGATTACTATAGATCACAGTTGAGCTTGTTTCCTGCTTCTGGAGATGGAGGATGAGGGTGGGGTTGAAAAGATAGGTAGCACTTGTTAGGTTGTTTTAGTTCAGCCTGTATGGTTAAACCAAATGGACAACAATGTCCTTTGGTTCTCTCCAGACTGGAATGCTCCAATATGATCATTTATTTAAAACTGAATGAGTCCGGGCATGGTGGCTCACGCCTGTAATCTCAGCACTTTGGGAGGCCAAGGCGGGCAGATCACCTGAGGTCAGGAGTTTGAGACCAGCCTGGCAAACATGATGAAACCCTGTCTCTACTAAGAATGCAAAAATTAGCCATTTGTGGTGATGCACACCTGTAATCCCAGCTACTCGGGAGGTGGAGGCATGAGAATTGCTTGAACCCGGGAGGCAGAGGTTGCAATGAGCCGAGATTGTGCCATTGCAGCCATTGCATTCCAGCCTGGGGAACAGAGTGAGACTCAGTCTCAAAACAAAAAACAAACTGAGTGGATAACTGACAAAGTTTTAAAGAAAGAACTCAGATGGCTTTTTAAAGACATAGGATTTGTAAAAGACTACAAATTTGCCCTTGTTTTACATAAGTTCTGGCCTATAGGCAAGGAGATATTTTCCATTATTCTAGAATATGCTAAATTTTTATAACTTCCAAAGTTATTATGAGCTGACCATAGTAATAGTTCATCTTTGGCTAAGTTGAAATAGTACATTTGTTTCTGTAAAATTCTTTATGTAAATCGCAAATTTAGTCTCATGTAGTTACAAAATCTATATTCTAAATGAGTGTTTCCCAAAGTGGGAGGCTATCATGGTGGTATAGGAGATAATTTTAGATGGCAGATAGGAAAATACTCCTTTTTAATAATTACATTTTAATTTTAATATTTTTTTAAAAACTTACAACTAGCACATCAAACCTGTGATTTTACAAGTGCTGCTTAAGGTAAGGATAGTGTAGACTTGAGGCAATTTAATGTGAAATATCAAGGAAGAATATCACAGGTGGTATGTAGTTATATCAGAAAACAAAGGTAGTATGCAAGTGGCTGCAATTTCGATAATACTGTTCTTGTCCCTGTAATTGGAAATATGTTCTTTAAACAACTTAGATAATTGACCCGAATTCTTTCCTTTAAACCTGAAAATCGAAGGTCCCGGAGCTAAGGTTTTTCCAGGAAGTTCTGTATAAAAAGATAGCCCGGTCCTTTTTCCATTCACACATAAGCAATAGACCACATGAGTTCTACAAAGGAAAGAGGAAAAGTACTGAGTGATTAGACCTGATTAGACCTCAGCAAATGAAAGAAAGGCAGATCACTGTGTGAATAAGAAAATTAGTAACCACAGCCAAGCAGCTGGGGAGAACAGCTCTTCCAGGAAAAGACCTTAAGGGACGCTGGCCTACCAGGCAGAACTTGCCTGTTTGCAGCAGAATGTGGCTGGGGTATCTTCAGGGTTATTAAAAGTAACTGATAAGAATGGATGCCTTCAGAGCCTGGGAGATAGAGACTGTGTCAGTTGGTGAGTCTGGTATGTTACCAGCCAGCTTCTAAGAAATAATAAATGAAGATAGTAAAGTGTGCCCTTGATCTCTTGTCACTCTTTAGGGTTGCCACTCCTGGGCTCCAGGTTTTTCCTGATAGTGATCAGTGTCTACTTCCAGCAGACTAGAGCCAGGTGTCTGAGAAGAGAGGATCAAAAGGGACAAATGGAGTGGCTTATTACACATCATAGGCTCCAGATAACAGACAGATAAAAGGAGCTTTGGCATGGAGGTCTCCAAACTGGCAGACTGGGAAGAAGAAGAAATATGGCAAGGAGGGCCAAGACTAGGCTAACAGACAGTCAAATGGCTCATTGAACTCCTGCCAGTTCCTACATGCACTGCTGTCCTCTCAGAACCCATCAAAAGTTCCCGAACTCCAGCAAGTTGAGAGCTTTGATAGCGTAAAGATCAGCTCTGGGAAAGTTCTAAGTCCCTTTCTTGGTGACTGCAAAGCCACACCATCCTCCTCATCCTTTTCTTTACCAACCTGTGTTTTAGCACAGAACGGGCTGAGCCAGTTAGATGCTCCTCTCGAATGTCATCCCAAGATCACATAAATGCCATTGAGAGCACAACGAGGACAGAAATCAGGCTTGGTGTGACATTAGATCAGGAGGAGGACTTTGGAACTACCTGGTAACTTTCTTCTAAGCCGTTAGAATACTTACTGAATTTCAGTGCTTTTTATTAATTTAGATGATAAGGCCATATTACTTCAAACCTTCTAAAGACAAAAAAACAAATGCTGTGTGGTAAAGAGTCAGCCTGAAACTTGAACAAAATGAAAATCACCCTCCACCTTTGTGCCAGGAAACCAAGCAGAAAGGAGAGATTTTTCTTTTCATCTTGTTATAAGTTTTTCATTACCCTTTAAATTCTGAATGTTTTAAGTACTGAGATTGCTGTTTCAGTGAAGGATTCAGAGTCACTGTACAGACTTTCCAGGCTGCATCCAGGGCCTTGGCACTCAGAGGCGTCCCAGTTTCAGCTTGAATTGGGAGGCCTCTCTCAAGGAGAGTCTCATGGTGCGAGAATGTAACTATGCAACCTGGTATTTGAGCAGCCTGCCAAGCTGAGCCCTCCTTCCTTGCTGGGAGTGTCATAAGAACTCCAAGAGCCCAGGACACTGCTTGGCTTTGTGATTCATATGGAACAAAGCAGGCCTCCTGGCACCAAGCAGTGCATTCATGGATTCAGGTCTGATCTGGAGGAAAGAGTTTAATCCAGGCCAGAGGTCCCCAGCCTGCAGATGCAATTGGCACCCTTACCAGGTGGTAGGTCCCCAACAAGCCAGTTATTTCTGAAGCATAGTCCCTACTGAGAGCCACATAAGAGAAGCAGCAAAAACGGGAAGAGGCTGCTCCCCTCACGCTTCATTCTAAGCCTGTGGTAGGTTTAATAATCATCCCCAAAGATGGCCACATTCTAATCTCCAGAACCTGTGGATATGTTAAGTTTCATGGCGAGGGGAATTAAGGTTGCCAGTCAGCTGACAGGGAGATTACTCTGGCTTATTCAGGTGGGTCCAACGTAATCACAAGGTCCTCAAAAGTGAAAGAGGGAGGCCAAGAGGAGGAGGTCAGAATGATGTGATGTAAGAAGGACTCATCATGCCATTGCCAGCTTTGAAGATGGAGGAAGAAGGCTACAGCCCAAGAATGCAGGTGGCCTCTATGTAGGGGAAAAGCCATAGGAACAGATGCTCCTAGAGCCTCCAGAAATGAATGTAGCCCTGCACATACCCATCATTTTAGCCCACGAGACCCATGTCAGCTTCTGACTCACAGAACTGTGAGCTAATCAATTTTTTTTGTTTTTAGCTACTAAGTTTATATTAACTTGTTATGGCAATAGAAAACTGACATAAACTTATGTCAGCAATAGAAAACTAATATAAACTTATATCAGAAGGTAATAAAACCAGTAATAGTTGCCATTTCCTGATGGGTTGCTCTATGCCAGGAACTGTGTCAAGCACCTTACAAATATCTCATTTACCCCTGACCCTTTGAGAGGAGATGTTATCCTGGTTTCATAGATTTGAAGCAGTGGTCCTCAGAGAGGGTGAGTAAACGTGCCCAGGGTTACACACCTAATGAGTGTCCAAGCTGGGGTTCAAACCCAGGCCTGTCTGATCACCCCCCAAATCCTCCAGTCACCTAACATACTGCTTCTTTTAGGGAGCTCTCCTTGTAGAGATTCCCTAATTTTGAGTTCTTACCATGGTATCGTCTCTTCAAATGAGCCCTTAGCCACTGAAAATACAAGCAATGCCCAAACAGCTGGAAAAGTGAACTCTGTCCTTCAGAGACAATGCAAAATGATTCACATTAAGAGGAAAAAGGGAATAGTTCTTGACTTGTCTCCCTCCCAGACCTGTTGCACATGGACCGTGCGAGTGGGCTTGCCCTCACCCCTTTTCTCATCACTGTTCTCAGACTTCAAGGAAAAGGTCCTTTCTTACACAGAGCTGGGCCAGTTGCCTCCTCGGCCTTCCTGCAAGTTTAGAAAAGGGATGCCCATTTGTGAATTCTGACTTATTGCAATTTTTATATTGTTAGTTGAGGGAGGAGCCTGCAATGTCAAGATCACAGGTCAGAGGTGATGCTTCCCTTTAGTGAGCTAGGAATTCCAAGGCCACCAGATCTGCAGAGATTCTGCAGTCATTCAAAAACTTTTCTCTCCGGGTCTTGGCTAACCACTACATGGACCCTTAAGCAATTGCTAGAGGTTCTCTACCCAGAGCTTGGGGATCTGTAGGGCCTCCAGAGGCTGGGACCATGGTTTAAGAAGGGCACCCTAAAATACCTTCCCCCTCCCCCCATTACCTCCCCTCTCTACTTGTTATGTACGGTCTGTTCCTAATCTTCCCACCGTCATCAAGTAAAGCAAAGGTGAGCTCTCCTCTTTGACCACTAATCCCACTTCATACAATCTCTAGCTGCCAGTATTTGAGCCTTATCTCCCCTACATACATGTGGTAGAGGTGAGAGAATCTAGATCTGTGCTGCCTACTGTAATGGCCACCGCTATTTAAAATTAATGAAAATTAACTAAAAGTTTGGTTTCTTAATCACACTAGCCTCATTTCCAGTACTCAAAAGTCTCATGTGGCCAGTGCTCTCCTAGACACAGAACATTTCCCACACTGTAGAAAACTCTTTTGGACAGCACTGATACAAACCATCACAGTTATATTGCCAAGGCAGCTATAAAGAAAAGATGTGAGTTTTGCTGTAAACATGCCCTAATTCCAGTCTTCACTCTCCATGTCACTTAACTCCCCTGAGTTTAGGTTTTTGTCTCTGAAATGAGGGCAGTATTCATACCTGTCTCACAGGACTGTTGTGAGGATCAAATGAGGCGAATGAGGGTGGTGAAAGTGTTTTTGCGAAGCACCTAAGACAAATATTTTATTTTTATTTTATTTTTTGAGACAGTGTTTCACTGGCCCCATCACCCAGGCTGGAGTGCAATGGCGTGATCTTGGCTGACTGCAGCCTCCACCCCGGCTCAGGTGATTTTCCTGTCTCAGCCTCCCAAGTAGCTGGGATTACAGGTGCATGCCACTGCACCCGGCTAATTTTTGCATTTTTGTAGAGACAGAGTTTCACCATGTTGCCCAGGCTGGTCTCAAAATCCTGAGCTCAAGTGATCTGCCTGCCTCAGCCTCCCAAAGTGCTGGTATTACAGGTGTGAGCCACTGTGCCAAGCCTCCAAGATAAATACTCTAATTCTTAGGTCCTGCAAGCTACTTAGGACAATCTAGGCTCTACCTCGTTGCAACTCACTTTTCTTTATATTTAATTAATTAGCTCATAATTAACCCCTTTTATTTCTATAACAGCTTATAATAACTGCATTTAATAAAAAGAACAATTATAAAATAAATGAGTATAGCATTAAGACTGTGGGGAAATGTAAGTTTGAATATGATGTGCAAAAAAAGGTAAAAATAGAGAACACGGATTGATGAAACACAATCCGTGTTTCATCCCACATGGTTGCATTTTTTAGTAATTCAGCATTGAGCTTCCTACTGGCCCAAGTGAGAATGAACTTGTCCTTGCTTTTCCCTCCTTCCTTCATGACTTCTCTTGTATTATTTTGTCTTCATCTTTTCTTGCTAGGGTCAATCAATTGACCCTCTCTCTGACTCTCTGTCATTCTTTACCTCTCATTCCCAGCCCTTCCCCTCTCTTCCTCTTTCATTTTCCTTGCCTTCTCCTTTTGTCTGCCTTATAACTTTCTGTTATACTATTAGTGCCCCTGAGCATTTTTCAGTCCTGCATTCAAGAGTTATACTCATTGTCTTGGGATGAGAAGATGCTTCCAGCACAGTGGCCAGCATTAACGATCTTCACTGGTTTCTTTCCATCCCCTTTCCTCTTCTCCTAGTTGTGTATAACAACTAGAAACAAAGTAAGAGACAGTGAAAGTCATTTTCATTTTAAAGCTCATAAAAGGAGCCTTAGAGGCAAATGCCTATTTCCTCAGTAGCAGGGTAATAATAACTACATTGGCCTTGCCCAAGAGGCTCTTTTATGCTAGTGCCACTACCTGTGGGATCAGTGGCTGGAGCCACAAGTGCTGAACAAGGGATGGTGCTGACAGGAAGTAAACCATCTGTAACTTAAACCACGGAGGAATTCTACCAGGGGGTTGTAAAGAGAGGAGAAGGAATAGTCTGCAGAGTATCATTCTTGTGCATGCAGTGTTTTCACTTTAAAAAGGAAAGAGCTGTATGGTGGCCTCATGGGAATCGCTCATTCCCTAATGTTGCCCAACTTCATAACTTTGTTCCATAACTTTTTTACACTATAGTAAAAGCAGACCTGAGGGTCAGAGAGAGTATAATCATGCTCCTGAAGTACTTTTTTTTTTTTTTTTTTTTTTTTTTTTTGAGATGGAGTCTCGCTCTGTTCCCCAGGCTGGAGTGCAGTGACACGATCTCAGCTCAATGTAACCTCTGCCTTCCAGGTTCAAGCGATTCTTCTGCCTCAGCCTCCTGAGTAGCTGGGATTACAGGTGCACACCACCATGCCCAGCTAATTTTTTGTTGTTGCTTTTTAGTAGAGACAGGGTTTCGCCATGTTGGCCAGGCTGGTCTTGAACTCCTGATCTCCGGTGATCCACCTACTCAGCCTCCCAAAGTGCTGAGATTACAGACATGAGCCACTGTGCCCCACCTGAAGTACATTTTCTATAAATGGTAACTGTTCAACAGTTGTTGTTTAAAGGTGATTGTTTAAACTTAATCATTGTTCAAAGTGTGGAGGAAAAGATGTCTAGCAATATGAAAGCAAGAATAAGAGGCCAAAGAGAAAGGCCAAGATGGGTCACCTTTCTCTATGCCAACTCCCCTGGTCACCCAAAGCATAGGCCCCAATCCCAAGTCAGAATTTGACTATATCTGTGCCCTGCAATAGAAAATAACTTCATGTGTTTTAATCTGGGTACCTGTGAATGTTTTTGTATGAGTCAGGATAGCATAGGTTATGCTGCATAACAAACAATTCTCAAAAAACTCTATTTGGCCATAACAGGTCAGTGGAAGGCTATGTTGTACATCATTCTCACTCTGGGATCCAGAGTTAGAGGAACTACCATTTAGAGCACTGACAGTCTTCACTGCAAGAAGAAAGAGAGCATGGTGAACCACACACAGTTTCTTAAAGCTTCTGTCTGGAAATGACCCACGTAACTTTTCCTCATTATTGGCCAAAGGAAGTCACATGGCTACACTTAAATTCAAAGGCGAAGGGAAGTACAGTTATACCATATGCCTGCAAGGAGAACAGAAAATATGTAGTGAACTGCACTAATGACTATCATGCTTTTATCACATGCAAGTGAGTGCCTGTGCTTGATGTTTCCCCTCTCCCCCCGTTATTTAACCAACGCCTTATCATGCAGTTCATCACGTATTTACTGCATGCAGTAATATCAGATGCCAGGCATTATGCCACCCAGTCTGATCACATGGCCTCTGGTAGCTCCTCTGGATGGGGAAGAGTGAGCAGGTAAAATTGTCTTCTTGGTAGATGAAGGAACATAATGGTTGAGTTGGTTAAGGAATTTTATTCAATGCTATGAGTCAGTTGTATTTCAACAAAGTATTTGGACCATGTTTTCATATGTAATGGCTCATAGAAAATGCTGGTGATTGTTTAGAATTTACTGAGCACCTACTATGCAACGGGCTCTTGGGATCCAAAGATGAGTGGGATGTAGTCCCTGTACTCAAGAAGCTTACAATCAAGTAGAGAGAGAAAGACCTAAATAAGCCATTGTAACGTGATGTGCCAAGTGCTATAGAGACTTTAACCATGTGCCTTGGGTGCAGAGAGGACCAGAAGCATCGGGGACTGCATATGGTCCTATACTGGGAACTTGCTGTTATCCTAATAAAATGCAGGAAATTTCCTTTTCCTGCCAGTGATGATGTGAAAGATCCTTTAGAAACATTACCCAAGTGTCCAATAGTCCTGCTTATCTCATCAACCATTTGGGATTTTCGTTTTATTTCCCTAAGTATCTTTTGTCATGTTGAAAGGTCAGCCTAGGGCCAGGCGTGGTGGCTCATGCCTGTAATCCCAGCACTTTGGGAGGCTGAGGCGGACGGATCACCTAAGGTCAGGAGTTCGAGGCTAGCCTACCCAACATGGCAAAACCCCGTCTCTACTAAAAATACAAAAATTAGCTGGGCGTGGTGGCGGGCGCCTGTAATCCCAGCTACGCAGCAGGCTGAGACAGGAGAATCGCTTGAACCGGGAGGTGGAGGTTGCAGTGAGCCCAGATCACGCCTCTGCCCTCCAGCCTGGGCGACAAGAGCAAAAAACTCTGTCTCAAAGAAGAAAAAAAAAAAAAAAAGAGTAAAAAAAGAAAGGTCAGCCTAGCCATGATTTCTGTTACTGAAATGTAAGATCTGATTGAAATAAGCCCAGAATATAAGGCACTTACGGTGGCCTATGGAAAAGGGTCCCTGGTTTCACTATAACCTTCACATGCTGGACAGCTGTGACACCCAGAGTTGTAGTGAACTGATGTTTCTATCCAAGGTTACTTTGTATATAAATGTATTTTCCCAGGGCTGTCTCTCCTCAGCCAGTTCACACCAGATAGAAGCTTTCAATGTCAAGGTTGGGTTTGTTCAGAATCATCAATTGTAGCCCTGTCATTTTGCCAATGAGGAAATTGAGATTGTTAGTAGCCCAGTGACTACTCTCTGTCCTCTAGCCTTCGGGGGTAAGGTCATCTCTTGGGTTTGGAAAGCATGAACTCTAAGTAACTCTGATGAAGGCACACATTATTTATTTGGTGATGATTATGAATGCAATCCAGGCGATAAGGAAAGGAGTGCAGTAGGAACCAAAAGACCTTGTTCTATACCTGGCTCTGCCACTAGTGAATTACCTTGGGCAAGATGCTTCCCCTCTCTGCACCTCTATTTGTTCATTTGTGTGGTCAGCCCAGCTGATCTTTAAGGTCCTCGAGCTCCTGTAAGTCAGTGTTCTTGTTTATTACTTGAAGGGCAGAGTTAACAGAATGACTCATGGGTATAGCTTATCCATGCAGGGCAGGGACTCTGTGAACTGTTTGTCTCTGACGGTGATGATGACATGTGTCTCATTTGATGGTATTTCAGTTAGGAGTGAGGTTCTTGCCCAAGGCCCTTCATGTGTACAACTCCAGCAGGCTGAGTGGCTTCTTGCAGCTGGCATGCCGTGGGGCCCCCTCTTGTGCAGGCAGCAGAGGAGAAGGCCTTAAGGTGTCCATTCTCGCTGTACTTCAAAGCTAAGCCTAGGGTAAGCTGTAATGCACTTCGAGGTGTTTGAGAGAGGTGGATAGCTGTTGTTGCTGATGGCAGGTAAAGAAGAATGTCTGGACCTGAAGAACCAGAATGAAATCTTCCCAAGGAGAAGTGCAAGGAGGACAGCTGCGGTGGAGAGTGGTGGGGTCTTGGACTTTTCTAATGCTTTGGAGAGTATCTGCTATTATACATTGCAATGGATTTTGTTCTAATTGGAGCTTCATCAAAATTATATTCAGAGATGACACTCATGAAATTGTAGTCTTGTTTTCATTGAGATAACAAAATTCCAAGTAACTGAATTGTTTTTATTTTTTTTGGGTGCTTTGACTCAGGATTTAATCAGACTTGGATGTACGTTGTTCCCTAAATCAGCACTAATAGTGGGTGCTGCCTGTCCTGAGCAGGGCAGTGGTCAGCCTGGAGAATGGGCAATGTCAGGTCATTTGGAGGGACTCTCCTATGCTGTGATTTTTCATGCAGTTGACAGGCTTTGCATGGTACTCCTGAGTGCCAGAGGACAAAACAGCTCTTGGAATGAGTTGTAAGTTACACAAGGAAAGGATAGGCTTACAAATAAGGAAAATGAGGCTCAGAAAGGTGACATTTCTTCCCCAAAGCCACAGTGCTATAAGGGGCAAAGTTAGGATTTGAATTAAGGTCTCTCTGGCCACAAAACTTCTGCTTTTAATCATTGTGCTTGCCTCCCTCTTTGTTTAAAGAGTCAGTTGTTATCCTTCCAAAAAGCAAACCTTGTTTAGACCTACATGAGTAATAAGTGAGCATCCCCTAGGGCCTAGCACCAACTGAGGTGCTTGCAAAGCCACTGCCTCTGGATTTCTGACCTTTAAGCCAGTCCGCCTTCCGGGTATCATTTTCCCCATCTGGGAGGCTCAGCAAAAAGAAAGCCCAAGAGTGTGGCTCAGGCTCAGGCCAAGCTCTGCTATTGCTGAGGGAATTCTATCCTTTACTTAAGAAGATCTTAGGGATGCTTGAAGCTGTGAGTATAATATTTTTCTCTAAAGGACATTTAACTGTTTTATTGCCAGAACCCCCAGCTGAGGCTTCAGAGTTTCCCCTGTCGTGTTGATCACACCAGTTGACCTTCAGGGTCTGTCTTCCATTGCCTTCTCTAGGAGCAGCCTCTGCTGTAAACCCCTGTGGCTGTTTTGCGTCTCAGTAATGCAGAAAGAAGAGGCTAGCCTTGTGTGTTTCAGCTGCAGTCCTGTTATTTTCGCTCGTCCACTGTGCTCTTTGATTTATCTTCCTCATTAATCTGTGGTGCTCAGTACTGTAAAATTGCCTGAAACGAGATCTGAAGAGAGACCCTGACATTTTGAGGGATGTTGCAGGATTGTGTGGAGGAGATTAAATGGGGACAGAGGGAAATGAGGTGGCTGCATGGCTCAGTGGGCTCAAACCTCCAACTTGAGGATTTCTATTGGTACCTCTTTCTTTAGCTGACCCTGAGGTTTGGAGAGAGAGACTCACAAGCCTACGGTTTCTGTACTGGCAAAATAAGGCTTGAAAAAAATTCTCCCTGGCTGCTTATTTGAGTTGCCTGGACATTGCTTGTGGGCAACCTATGAGTATGCAGTAATTGAAGCCCTAGAGAAGATGTGAACAGAACCACAGGCCATGGTAGTCTGGGTAGGAGTCTGTCATGTCACCTCCTATGGGGTGCAAAGTTTGACACTAGAAGGTGAGTGCAGGGACGACTTTGGGTGCCCTACACCTAACCAGAAGCTGGTGGAGCACTATGTGGGGAGATGTTGGTGGGCCTCCAGGGCCCCTCCAACTTGTGGAAGAGTTTTGTGGAGAGAATAGGTTCATTTTTCCATTGTCAGTGTGGTAGCAACTCATGAGAGCTCTGGGTACACCAGAAACAGAGGCTCCTTGGGAGGCTGCTTAAACTCTACCGTAGGACTCTTGACAGTTTGGGATCTGTGGTCCTAGTCTGAATTTCATCATCAAAAACAACAATTTTCATTCACTGAGCACCTGCTATGTTCTAGGTGTTCTCCTAGGTACTCTACATATTAGCTTTAACCTCCCAGAGGACTTACCACATCAGGAATTATCCATATTTCACAAATAAGGAATCCTGGCTCAGTGAGCTTATGTGACTTGCTCAGGGTTACATAGGCAGAGAGAAGCAGAGCTTGAATTCTAACTTAGGCCTGTCTGGCTCTAAAGCCAGTGTTATATCAGAGACACCAGGCTGCCCCATCTCTAAAAGGGGAGGGCAGGCCGCTGTTGACTAGTCGGTAGATCCAGCACCAAGAATAATCAGGAAAAGCTTCCTGGCATCCTTTACGTTATCCAGGGAATCCCGACTCATGGTCCATGGCTGGCTATAGCCCCCTGCCTTCCACACTCCTCCCTCCACCCCAGGTAGGATCCTCTGGGGGCTCTCATCTATCCGGGGTCTCTCCATAACCATGTTTTGTTCTCTGGTAGCCCTTAACATGCCTTTGGAACAATAGGCTCCTAGGTATGGTCTCCCCCAAGACTGAGAGGAAGGAAGCAGAACAAAAGTGTGTTTTTCTCAGCATTCCCAGGCTTTGCACAGAGCTGGGCATATACAGTAGGAGATGTTTGCTATATTTTAGGTAATTAGTTTTCCTCCCCCTTTTCCTTCTAGTCGGCAAACTCCTCCCAAACAGTTTCAAATCTCTCAGCTTCTCTCTCTCTCTCTGTTTCTCCCTGTCTCTCTGCTTCTCTCTCTCCCTCTCTCCGCCCACCTCCGTCTCCTTCTCTCTCATTTACCATGGTCCAGGAGTCTAGGCTGCTATCCTCTCTCATCTAAGCTCTCCCACTGCAGCCTTCCAGGCCCACTGTACCCACCAGGGCCTTCATGCGGTACGTTCTCCACCCAGAAGCTATTGTAATCTTAACATATACATCAGATCTCCTCTGCCCTTGCCTGAAACCCTCCCTTAGTGCCTTTCCATTGCACCTAGAATAAAGGTCAGACTCCTTGCCGTGGCCTCCAGGGTGGTGTGTGTTCTGGCCCCTGCGCACCTCTCCAGCCTCACCTCATCACGCTTTACCTCCCTGACTCCTGCCTTCATCCATTCCCCTGGACGTGCCGGATCTTCTCTTTCGTCAGAAGCTTTGCATATACTGTCCCCTCTGCATAGACTGTGCTTCCCACCCCTCTCCTTTTCTCCTTATAAGCCTGGCTTATTCTCTTCCTTCAGGTCTCAACTCAAACTTCACCACTTAGAGAGGCTGCTACTGACCACTCAATCTAAAGAAAGTTTCAGCTGTTGGTTTCTTTTTGGAAACTGTTTATTTGACATCTCTTACTTTCATTTGTGTTAATTTTTATTTATTTGCCTGTTATGTCTTTCCCACTAGACTATCAGTATCAATAAGACAGAAACCAGGTCAGCTCCGTTTGCAGGTGAATCCCCTCTCCCAGCACAGGGCCCGTCCAGAGAGGGTGCTTATTACATATACCATGAAGGAATAAATGACTGCCAGGCACTGTGATGCAGGGCTGATGTGCAAAATGTTTAAAACCAGTGTGCTTCTGGTGCCAACCAACCAGAATAGGGCACTAGCCAATAGCCAGAACAGGGCTGTGACCCATTAGAAAGGGGCATCAGTCGGCTGTAAGCCACTCATGCCTGGCATAAATCAACCCTGCTGTTGTGGCACACAGTGAACCCACCCACTCAGTCCTCAGCCAGTCCTCAAAGAGAGATAATCATGGCCCAACTTGCCTTCAAAAAAATCGGGTTATTCATGTTCAGGAACTTCTCTTGTGGGAGACTGAATGGTTTAACCCAGTCTACTATTGCTTTGGGAAAATGTGGGGTTTTTTTGGATGGAGTTTTGCTCTTGTCGCCCAGGCTGGAGCACAATGGCGCAATCTCAGCTCACTGCAACCTCAGCCTCCCGGATTCAAGCAATTCTCCTGCCTCGGCCTCCCCAGTAGCTGGGATTACAGGCACCCGCCACCATGCCTGGCTAATGCTTTTGTATTTTTAGTAGAGACGGGGTTTCACCATGTTGGCCAGGCTGGTCTCAAATTCCTGACCTCAGGTGATCAGCCCATCTCGGCCTCCCAAAGTGCTGGGATTACAGGCGTGAGTCACCGCGCTGGGCCAGGAAAAATGATTTTAACCTATGTGACACTCTTACAAGTTCAGACGCCGACTTTGCTGCTGCGTAGAGGTCAGTTAACCATCCTGAGCCCCCATGTCTTCATTGGGCTGCTGTGAAGATTGAATGAGACAGTGCCAGGCACAAGGTTAGCACAGTGCCTGGCCCAGTCAGTGCCCTTGATCAATGGCAGCAATTTTTATTTAGTCATGATCAGAATGCTGATTTCACAGATAAGGAAAGTGAGGCACAGAAAGTCTAAGATGCCTAAATCTGCCAGGATATACATGTGGGTCCTCTCAGCCCCAGGTCCAGCACCGTGGCCACTGGCCTGTGTCACCTCCGTGGTGCAGTGTCCCCTTCTCTTTGTGATCTGCTTTGGGAGGTCTCACTCAGCTCTTATTCCCTGACTTCTGTCCTTGGGGAACTCTGGCAATGAAAAAAAGGCAGAAGATATTTAAGGCCTGAGACCCCGATGGATAACTGGCAAAACCCGAAGTAGTTAACACGCTCCACATCCTGGCAGGAGGTCTCAATCTTTGGAACTGGCAGACTAACCACCGTGTAACAACATCAGAGGTGCAAACCTGTTAAAATCCCCAGCAAAGGTCTTGAAACAGAACATGAAAGGGTTTATGACCCTGTGGATTTGAACTTCTCATGGAGCCAAGCTATAATTCCAGCTCTGTTTTTGGAAATAAAGATCAGAACCATAATTTGAGGAGGGCCTCAGAGCATGCACTTATTATGTTTCAGGACACAAGCTGTGGGATGAAGCTGCCTGGGGGAGGGCCTGGGGTACCGACCAGGAAGGGGTGTGGAGGGTGGTGTGAGGAGAGTAAAGCAGGGTGTCTAGCTGAGGCAATTAAATGTACTTGCTTCTCAGTTTAAACAAAGGCCTCAAGGAAACCTCCCAGAGGGCTGCATTCTTAATGATCTGGAATAAAGGGGTAGTGAGCAAAGCCAGCAAGCTGGGGGAGCTAATGGGAGCCCTGGCCTTGAATGTCCCTGCAGGAAGTCAGCTAGGGAGGCTTCTGTACACAAGCAGCACTTGTCATGCTAATGACCCAGCCTCTCTGGTGCCACAGAGGTCAGCTCCGAGACTTCAGGTTTGAGCTCCACTGGAGAGCTGGGACGAACGCTTCCTCTCCCTCCCTCATCCACTGCTCTGTAGCACGTCCTTGTGTGCTGCGGTTCCTGGCACTGTCTCTCTGCTCTCACTGCTACTGTCCTGCTGTGCCCGTCCTGTTACCCAGCGCATCATCCCAGCACAGCCACAGTGATCCTCCTGAAATGCAGATCTGATCCTGTGTGCCACCTGCCTGCTGAAAACCCTTTGTGGCTCTGTGTCACATACAGGATAAAGTGCAAGCCTCAGAGATGACCCTCCAGCCTTGGCCCCTGCTATCACACCCGCCTCGTCCCCAACATCTAAGCCGGCTGCGCCAAACACTTGGCAGTCTCTAGCACGCTCCGGGGTATTGTAAACCTCCATGCCTTTGCCCCCTGGGATGCCCTCTCCTGACCCTTCTTTGCCAGGCTAACACATCCTCTTCCTGGATTCAGCTCCAATGCCCACTTCTAGGCATCTCAGGCCTAGTAAGTCCCTTCCTCACGGCTCCCAAAGGACCCCGTGCAATCCTTTATTTTAAGTCTAACCAAATCTTTACCTTCTTTTTTCCTATTTTCCCTATTGCTTGGCTTGAAGACAGGGATTATCTTATTTATCACTGGGTTTTCAGGACCCAAAAATATGATGTCTGCCACATAGTCGGTGCTCATTCAGCACTTACTGAAATGAACTCCAGTTTTAGATGGATGGGTTATCTCTCTCCATCCAGAGACCTTGGCTTTTTCACTATGAACACTGTTGTTTTTCTCACTCTCAGGACTGTCTCAGCCCTTAGCACAGTGGGTGACACAGAGTAGGTCTTCAATAAACATCAGGGCAAGCCACCGCATGTTCTCACTCATAGGTGGGAATTGAACAATGAGAACACTCGGACACAGGAAGGGGAACATCGCATACTGGGGCCTGTTGTGGGGTGGGGGGAGGGGGGACGGAAAGCATTAGGAGATATACCTAATGTAAATGTCGAGTTAATGGGTGCAGCACACCAACATGGCACATGTATACATATATAACAAACCTGCACATTGTGCACATGTACCCTAGAATCTAAAGTATAATTAAAAAAAAAAAAATCAGGGCAAGCCTCCCTGAGATGATGTGGGGGTGTGGCTGTCCCACGTGTTTTAATCCATTCAGGCTGCTATAACAAAGTAGCACACATTGTGTGGCTATAAGCAACAGGCACTTCTTTCTCACAGTTCTGGAAGCTGGAAGTCCAAGGTCAGGATGCCGGCATGGTCGAGTTCTGATGAAGGCCCTCTTCTGGGCTGCAGAAATTCTGACTTCTACTTGTACGTTCACATGGCAGAAAGAGGGCAAGCTAGCTCTCTGGGATCCTTTTTATTAGGCACTAACTTCACTCACAAGGGCTCTGTCTTCATGACTAATCACCTTCCAAAGACTCCACCTCTAAACACTATCGCATTGGGGGTTAGATTTCAATGTGAATTTGGGGCATGGGAAGGGGAATTCAGTCCCTCACACCTGTCATCAGGCATAGTACTTGCTGGGAACTCCTTGTGTAAGAGGTGCTTTGGGGACACAGAGGCCTGGAGTGGAGCCTTTTTCAAAGATCCCAAAGCCCTCTCTCTATCTCAGAGATCAGGTCGTGAGCGACTAAAGGAAGGGACAGCGCAGTCAGGGAGATGTCAGTGCGTTCAGATTCAGAGGGCAGAACAAGAGCACTGTAGCATGGGTCAGAAGGAAGGCTTCCTGGAGGTGGTAGGCTTTTAGCTGGACCTTGGAAAACAGGTGGGAGTTATAGGTGGTGAGGGAGAGAAACAGCAGTCCAGGTTTGGTGGAAAGGAAGACAGAATGTGCGGGAGGGATGGAGAAAAGAGACTGAGCCTGGGGAGTTTTGTTCTCTGGGAAATCCTATCGTTGAAGGCCAACCACTTGTTTTCCAGGCCAGTAGGTGCCCCACTCTGATACTCAAAGCCACTGTAATAGCCACCTCCGGTAGCTGTGTTCCACTGTGCCCTTCAGAAGTAACCTACCCCAGCGCCCCTGGAACTGTCTGTGTCAGGGGTCAGCCTTGTGTTCTTGGAGAGAAGCCTTCCAAAAACAGACTCTGATAGGTTGAAGCAAATAGCTGACTTATTCATAGATGCCCTGGGGCTCACAGTATTAGAACTGGCCACCTCCTAATGATTAAACACTACACAAACACCCAGTGACCAGATTACCCCACCATAAATGGGCTGTAAACCAGAGTGGACAGTGGCTGTTCCACCAACTGGGAGGAAGCGAGGCTACAGAAATGCTTTCTGTCCTAAGCAACTAGCCCTTCAGGCAGAGCCCAGAAAACAAACGCAGACCTTTCCTGCACCCTGGGAGGGAAGTCGGAGAGGGAAAGGTGGGATTCTGAGGTCACTGAGAGTGGAAAATGACAAGTACCTCCCTCCCCTCCCCTGTGCTAGGTGCTCTAAACATGCTGCACATTAACTTACATCATAACCTGGTGAGAACTGGCAATTGATCAGGATGGATTCGGATGACATCTGTATTGAGGGTCTATTTTATCTGCATATCCATTTATGAGGGGAAAACTATTGCCACTACCCTTAAGTTAGTTGATACAGCTGATTCAGAGAGACTAGGTCTTTTGTCCGGAATCACACAGCAAGCAAGTGACTAGAAACAGGACCAGAATCCAGGTCCTCTGACCCTGCAATACAAGCCTTCTCCATTATCTGAAATGATTATACTGAGCGACTCCCAGGGGTAAATGACTCAGCGTGCCAGGTGTGGGACACTGCCTCTGTTGTTCTACCCACACCCACTTCCCTCCATCTCTAAGTTAGTTCTACTTGAGTTCAGCAGGTAAAAGAATCACCCCTGCTCTGGTTTGTTGCCTCTCCAGGAAGGAAGCAACTGGACCCTATTGGTGGGAAAGGTGAGAGAGTCACATCCACCTACCTGCACACCTCCCACTGTTCTGGACAGGCCAGACCAGGGCTGTGGGCATGAAGCAGACCCTCACCAGTCTCTAAGAGCTGGGGATGAGAACAAAGCCCTTCCTTATTGCTAGCCTGAATTATTGGGATCTGTTGCTCTTATTCTTCAGTAAGAAAAACAGCCATTCTGTTCATTGGATTTGGATGTTCTAGCTTCTGGTTTTGTTAAATTGTTAATAATACTATCTATTTCTAGTTACTGCTAGAGAGTATGGAAGGCTCATGTGAGTTCAGGAATATTTGAGAAGAAAACATCTTAGGAAAATTGCATCCAGTCTGCATAAGCCCGTTCTCTTAACTTGCTGGTGAACTCCTGAAAATTGGTTCCCAAACACCAGGGGTCTTTAAACTCCAGAGATGGAGACACCTCCAGACCATCCAGAAGCTCACCTGGAATTCCTAGTAGCAGATGTTATTACACTGGTCCTACATTCCCCTCCATATCACCTCAAAAGGCTTAATTTGCTATTTTGTATGTTCACCAGAACAGTTAGAATTGTGATGCCAAAAGGTGGTAAGCTTGCCAGGCTAAAATATCCTCAGGAGGAACCTTTAATTTCAGAATCCATGTTTCTTGTGTAATCCACACCTTTTTTGTGCTTCAGTTTCCCTTTCTGTCAAATGGGCATGGAAAGTCCTGGTCTCTCCTCTCCCCACTGCCGTAAGTCAATACTGGCGAGGAGCTTACAGCACCCCTAGGAACCCAGGGGCATTGTAAATGCAGGGCTCTGGCCAGAGAAGCCTGGCTTCTCTCTGCTGCCACTGAAGAAGTGACTGCAGTGGGCTCTGATGCTGGGCAGTTTTGGTATTCTGATCAGGTTACAGTGACTTTTTTCAGAGGGGCTCAGTCCTGCCATTCTCATAAATTCCCTCTCCCTCCCAGTGCCTTAGTGTAACTTAAGGGGTTGCTGAAAGAAGATAGCATCTAAATCCACTGGGTTGCT
This sequence comes from Pan paniscus, assembly GCF_029289425.2. Classification (NCBI taxonomy): domain Eukaryota; kingdom Metazoa; phylum Chordata; class Mammalia; order Primates; family Hominidae; genus Pan; species Pan paniscus. The sequence continues at coordinate 22,302,926 of NC_073258.2, forward strand.
TTTCACATTACAAACATTAAGCCCTCATCATGGACTACACTGGCCTTGGTTGTTGTTCCAGACACCACCAGATGTGTTTTAGGGAGTCAGGGTTTCTCGTCTGCCATTCCTTTTTTCCAATCCTTCTTTTGATGCAAGACCTTGAACCCAAGGCAGTATAGCACAGTGGTTAAGAGCAAAGGCTCCAGAATAGGGTTCAGCTCAAATCCCAGCTCAGCCACTTGCTAACCAGTGAATGACTTAGAGTAAATTAATGCAGATAGTAAGAAGTGCTTCTTGGTGGAGTTGTGAGGCTTACTTGCGATAATCCCAATAAACAATAGCTATTATTTGGAAGGAAGTTTAAGCTCCAAGGCAGAGCAGGAACGGAAGTGTCTTCTGATTCATTCTCACTGGCCCACAAGCTCTCTGACAATAGAGACCCTTTCTGTCTGTCTTAACACTTTAAAGCCAAGGCCTGAGAAGAAACTGCCACATGATAAAAGTTCAATAAATGTTTGAGAACAATTTCAATCCCAAGTGATTCTGCTGAGTTTTAATCATATATATATATATATATATATATATATATATATATATATATTTTTTTTTTTTTGAGATGGAGTCTTGCTCTGTTGCCCAGGCTGGAGTACAGTGGCACAATCTCAGAGGAACCTCTGCCTCCCGGGTTCAAGCAATTCTCCTCTCTCAACCTCCTGAGCAGCTGGGACTACAGGCGTCTGCCACCAAGCCCAGCTAATTTTTATATTTTTAGTAGAGATAGGGTTTCACCTTGTTAGCCAAGCTGGTCTTCAACTCCTGACCTCAGGTGATCCATCTGCCTCAGCCTCCCAAAGTGCTGGGATTATAGGCTTGAGCCACTGTACCCAGCCTAGTCATTCTTTAAAAAAAAGAAAAAAAAAGAAAACGAGAAATGAGTCCTATCTATAATAAGACCGATTTTCAATAAGGAGAGGAATACAGGGACAGGGAATCAACATTTCTGTGCACTTCATTGTGCCAGGCAGTGAGCTGAATGCTCAAAGTATTTCATCTCACTTCACCCTTCAGAACTCCTGCAAGGCTGGTGTGTCCTTCACTTTTCATGCCAGAAAACTGAAATGAGGCTCAGAGAAGTGAACTTGCCTGAGGTCGGACAGCTGGGTAAGCTAGAATAATAGTAGAAGTAGTAATAGCAGCAGCAGCAGCTAACATGTATGTAGCATATACTGTGAGCCAGACACTTTACCTAAATTGACTCATTTAATCCTCATGACAACTCAGTGAGATTTCATCATTTTAAAGATGAGGGAACCAGCTGACTGCAGTGGCTCACGCCTGTAATCCCAGCATTTGAGAGGCCGAGGCGGGTGGATCACCTGAGGTCAGGAGTTCCAGACCCTGTTACTCCCTGTTCCTGGGAATATTCACTCAGAATCTGGAAAACTGTATATCCCTGACATTACAGAAGGGGTTCCTGCGTGAGGTGAGAAGGAGACAGAGAGGTGATCTTTCAAAGGTCTTTCAGTTGTATGATTCAGGGTGTCCAGGTTCCCATAGGGATCATTAGGGCTTGATTATAGACAAAGCAGACTGGGTATTGTATTCTGGAGATAAGGGCCTCCTCGGAAAGCCAGGTTCCCACAGGTCATGCCAGCCTGGGGGTGGTAGCAGAGGCACCAAAGATGTTTCTTCTGAAAAATGTTTAACCCATGCCTCCTTCTATTAAATATAAAAATTGTGGCCGAGTGCAGTGGCTCACACATGTAATCCCAGCACTTTGGGAGGCTGAGGTGGGTGGATCATGAGGCCAAGAGATCAAGACCATCCTGACCAACATGGTGAAACCCTGTCTCTACAAAAAATACAAAAATTAGCCAGGTGTGGTGGCAGGTGCCTATAATCCCAGCTACTTGAGAGGCTGAGGCAGGAGAATCACTTGAACCCGGGAGGCGGAGGTTGCAGTGAGCCAAGATCACACCATTGCACTCCAGCCTGGGCGACAAGAGCAAAACTCCATCTCAAATAAATAAATAAATAAATAAATAAATAAATAAATAAATTAGCCAGGCATAGTGGCACATGCCTGCAGTCCTAGCTAGTCAAGTGGCTGAGATGGGAGGATCACTTGAGCCTGGGAGATTGAGGCTGCAGTGAGTTGTAATCATACCACTGCATTCCAGCCTGGGCAACAGAGCAAGACCCTATCTCAAAAAGAAAAACAACAGAGGACCAAGGTACAAAAATGCAAAATAATTTGCACATAATTGGTGGTAGAGCTGAGACTGGACCCTGGTTTCTGAAGATCATTTTCTTCTTTTTTTTTTTTCTTTGGAGACAGTGTCTCACTCTTGTCACCCAGGCTGGAGTACAGTAGCACAATCTCAGCTCACTGCAACCTCCGCCTCCCAGGCTCAACAATCCTCCCACCTCAGCCTCCAGAGTAGTTGGGACTACAGGTATGCACCACCATGCCCGGCTAATTTTTGTTTTTTTTGTAGAGACAGGGTTTCACCATGTCATACAGTCTGGTCTTGAACTTCTGGACTCCACGGCTTTGGCCTCTCAAAAGTGTTAGGATTACAGACTTGAGCCACTGTGCCCAGCCCATTTTTAGTAAGGGCTTTATTGGTGTAGTAAGGACTCCATAGGACTTTCTGAAACAGAAGAATTAGGTGATTAAGTAAAATGGTGGCACTGCTCTCTCTAACAGTTTTGAAAATGAGACTCTGTTCATATGCCCAGGATGTGTGAACAGAATTTTTCCTGGAGGTGCAGGGCAAGTTTGAGAGGACCTTTGAGTGGCCTTGGGGCTTTGCCTCATCTCTCCACATTGATTGGGTTGGCAGTATTTTCACTGAAGAAACTGATCTGCTTTTCTGTGGAGTGAAATGACAGGTTAGAAAGGCTCTCAAAGTCTAAATTTAGCCAGCACAGTGTATTCATGTGCTGTTTTGCACCTGGGTCACCAGGAGAAGATAGATTTGACAGGTTGGCTGGGGGACAAAAGCCAGCCCTTGAAGAAATCAGTTCTCCTTTGAAAGGTAAGTCAGACTAATTATTTTTCTCTATCAAGCCTGGTGTGTGAGCCCATTGATCAGCAGCTGCGATGGGAGAATGGAGTGGTGGTACTAGGAGGCGCAACTGCCACCACTGTGGGGCTTCAGCTGTAATCATCTTCCAAGATCAGCCAGTGGTACAGTAACTGCCTGCTATCCCCAGCCACACACTTTAGATCCTTTGCTTTATGATGCTGTTTTGGATTTGTAAAAACATTTTACGTTCACAAAAACAAAAAATATTTTTATAGAAGAGAACGTTATCATACTTTACCCCTTGTAGAAATCTTGTGAGACTGGTCATTGAGAGAGCTTTGTTTTATAGAGCAAAGTTGCAGAAACCAAATATTTCAGAACTGCCAGCCTGTGTATTTTAAGTTTAAATCAGGCCAGGCACGGTGGCTTATGCCTGTAATCCCAGCACTTTGGGAGGCCAAGGCGGGCAGATCACCTGAGGTCAGGAGTTCAAGACCGGCCTGGCCAACATGGTGAAACCCCATCTCTACTAAAAACACAAAAATTAGCCAAGTGTGGTGGCGTGTGCCTGTAATCCCAGTTACTAAGGAGGCTGAGGCAGGAGAATCTGTGAGGCCGAGGTTGCAATGAGCCAAGATCGCACCACTGCACTCCAGCCTAGGTGAAAAAGTGAGACTGTCTCAAAAAAAAAGTTTAAATCAGTGTATGTGTATGAATGCCTGTCATCTTCTCTGTCTTTTCTCTATCACTTTGACTCTTTTCAGCTACTTCTTGAGGTCCAAAAACTTCCAGAGAGCTTTTCCTGCCCCCTAACAGCCAAACAGAGACTTCAGGGACACAGCAAACAAGCATGCTTGCCATCAGCATCTTAAGCTTGACCCTTAGGATAGAGGCTCAGATGAAAGTCATTCACACCAAAGCTGTGTCCAGGCAACAGCCAACAGACTTTGAAAAAAGACTTAACCAGTATAAGAGATGACTAAATTTAGACTTGTGTATTTCTTTTTCTGTTGCTTGTGTCTTTGATCCACTTGGCAGTTAAAAATTGAAGTTCCTCAGACCTTTTTTTTTTCCGCCTGCTTGTTTTGCTAGATAAACCGTTTGCACAGAGTGGTGTGTGTGCTTGCACATGCTTAATTTCCCTGGCATCTGATAAATGTTTTGAAATAGGATAATGCTGGAAACATTTTTTATTACTTTAAATTGCTTTGCTTAAATAGAATTGATTCTTTTCCTCGACTGCTGTATTGTTGCTGCTTTTGTTTTTAAATGAATAAGATCACTCTAACTACGTTTCCTTCTTATTAGTCCCATCGTGTTCAACCATCACTTCCTGTAGTGCTTACTGGCAAATGAGACTTCCCATCCTCACGTGGCTACACAGGCATCAGTGAGACCTCTCTGACCTTGGGCTAGGAATTTGGAATTCCTAGTCTGTAACGGGGAGAGATGAAGGTGCAAGACAAAAAAGCATAGGTTGGAGGTTGGAGGTCTGAGGTTTAACCTTGGATCTATCCCTAAACTCTGTGACCTCAAGCAAGGTACTTTTCCCCCTGAGCTTACTTACTCAAATTCGGATTTGAGTCAAATGGCCCCTAATTTTCTTTTCAGTTGTGAGCGTCTAGAGTAACTTCAGTTTACTAGATAACCAACCCTGTATAAAATTTGAGATTTGATTATCCAAAATGAAGTGCATGAAGGCAGGTGCTCGTTGAACTCAATGGTGTCTGAACGAGCTCTAGAACCTGTGACAAATGAGCTGTGAGATAGTGTTATGATTTACAGCTTTCCATGGGGTGGACATCATAATTTTTAAAACGCTGACTTTGTCAGAGAAATTAGATAAAATGCAAACAGCGCCGTGAGATTTCTGAATTGGGAAGCAGAGCTGGAGTAATTTTCCTTTGGTACGTCTGCATCTCTGCTACCCATGGCTTTTCCAAAAGCAGCAAATGCCTGTCTATGAGCTTCCGATCCCCCTTGGATAAAGTTCAAACTGTTACCGGGCTTACTATGAGATCTGACTCCTGCTATTCTTCCCCTCCTTCTCCTCTCTTCAACCACACTGAATTACTTGCTTCCCCCACGCCCCAAACCATCCTTTTTCTTGCCTTCCAATCTTTGCAGAGACATTCTCTTCATCCTCACCCCATCCCTTCAGGGCTCACGTTAAATGTCACCTCCTCCAGGAAGCCTTCTCTACCCCACACCAAAGACCAGATTGGGTGTCCCTCCTATTTGCTCCCATGATAGCCTGAACTTTTCCTTATCATAGTACCAAATACATCCTATTTTAAATGTCTGCTACTAGCCTGTCACCTCATCTATACTGTAAGCATCTTGAGGGCAAGAACCTATCTTGTTCACCAGTGTTTCCTCATTACCCAAGCCAAATGAGGAAACTGCTCAGACAGGTAGACTAGCTCCAGTCTGTATAGCTCAGCTTATTAGTGAAGCCAGAATTCACTCCCAAGCCTGCTTCTCTCAAACCCCACCCCCTTCCATTCTGTAAGACTTCTCATCCTGACCCATCTTTCCCCTAATTGTGAAGATGTCTTTTTTCTTGAGATGCCTTCTATGATCTCATAAGAAGGACTGGGGGAAAATGGAATTTGTTTTGCAGACCTTTGATTTAGAGACTCATTTACAAGATTGTCTGCTCCCGTGGATCAGGACTGCAAAGGAGAACACTTAGGTCAATTGGCTTAAATGGCACTGTGTCTGCTGTGCAAATAGGGGCTTAATAATTGTGAGTCTCCTTTTCTCCCTGGAGTTTGACATACTGTCCCATCCAGATGCATTTGTGAGATAAGCGTGACAGCCCCCCACCACCTTTTTTTTAATTTGCGAATTTTGAAATTCAAACACGCCTCTCTGTCTCTTGGATTCCAACGGCTTTAAATGTCCTTGGATTTTTTAGAAAGCGCCCAAGTCTATAATATATGTACAGCTGTGGCTTTTATCAAAATGTAGACATGCCTCTCATTACTGCTAATTGCAGTTCTACCACCGGGTGATCTGGGCTCAAACCTCCTAGTTCTGTGACTGGTTATCTATTTTATAGCATTGGCTACTTAAGATACATTACAGTGTCTTCCAGGCAGCTGCTCTTTAGGTAAATTAATACCTGGGGGTCTTTTTCCTTCTCTAGGAAACTTTAAGTACTGTAACAGGCTTTCATTTAAGCCTGTGCAAGGCTTATTTCACCAGATTGCTATTTAGAAGTTCTAACAAAACACCTTTATGAATAGCGACTGTAATACCCTTAATCCGCTAAACTTCCTGACATTTTAAACTAAGTGGATAGCTAGGAATGAAATCAGGCTTTCCCATCTCTCTAGTCTCTTCCTCTCCGCAGCCCTGCCTATGCATCTTCAGGATCAAGGTGCTGGGGTGCAAATTCTTTCTTGCTGTTAGGCCATCAAACTAGCAAAGACGAGGAAACACAATGAACTTTCTTCAGACTCCAGGTTTTGTAATTACCTGGCCTGACCCATAGCTTTTTTAAAAAAATGAGTTTTGGTGAGGTTTCTGTTTCTGATAAAAGATTGGGATTTAAAAATATTAAATGTGATTTTCTTGTTTTTTTTTTTAGCGTATGTTTAATTTTGGAAAAAAATATTGAAAATGCAGATAAGCAAACAATAGGGATAAAAGAAAAAGGTTGTAATGTTACATGACACAGAGAAATCTATCGTTAACACCGTGGTGCTTTCCAGGTGTTTTTTGTTCATGTAAGCACTTAGACATTTTGTTTTTTGAAAGACCAAACATGTCTTGAATACTTGCTTGCAATGAGTCACACACTAGTTTAAATTCTTTACATGTATTGATTCATTTGGTGTTTACAACACCTCTGGGAGTAAGAACTCATTGTACAGGTGATGAAACAGAGACACATCGCTTAAGCAACGTGTCCAAAGTCACACAGCTAAAAGTGACAGAGCCAGGATTTGTAGCTAGACAGTGTGACTCTATAGTCTTTAATTTTAATTACATTATACAGCCTCTAAAAAATGAGAGATGTTTTATAATCTAATTTTGTAATTGTGTAGTACAGCATGAGCATTTTTCTTTATCAGGATTCATTAACATCATTCTTAATGGTCACACACAGGATTCCATTCTATGTGGCGGAGCCATAATTTGATTAACTCTCTTCCTACTGGTGAATATTTAGGGTATTTCACTTCTTTTGTTCTTATAAACAAAAATGCAAAGACCATTCTTGGACCTAATGTATGCACACTAGTGTGGGCTGCCAATAAAGCTTGTATTGTATATTTCCCTTATAATTCTGACATTTGTGTGTGCAGATGATGCCCTTGAGGCACTACAGAGGAGCATAGTCTCGAGTATCTTCTGGCAGTGGTGATGGGGCTACCCTGAACCATTCACATACTTTTTCTATCCATACTCCATTGTTCCTAGTACGGTGTTTGGAAGAAAGTTGGCTGAAGAATGGAGTTTCTGTCTAGGTCCAGCTAGCTCCCTGCAGCTGAACCTACACATATAGCATCAGTTTACATTGTGCTCTGAATTGAATGAGAACATTTATCTTTCTCTCTAAACTTAAGCAAAAATATAGAACTTGAAACTATTAGGTTGGTGCAAAAGTAATTGTGGTTTTTGCCATTACTCTTAATTGTGAAAACTGCACTTACTTTTGCACCAACCTAATACCATGATGGTGCCTACTGATAGAATCACCCACTCATGGCCGGGCACAGTGGCTCAAGCCTGTAATCCCAGAAGTTTGGGAGGCCGAGGCAGGTGGATCACCGGAATCAGGAGTTCAAGACTAGCCTGGCCAACATGGAGAAAACCAATCTTTACTAAAAATACAAGAATTAGCCGGGCACGGTGGCACACGCCTGTAATCCTAGCTACTCGGGAGGCTGAGGCAGAAGAATCACTTGAACCCAGGAGGCGGAGGTTGCAGTGAGCCGAGATTGTGCCACTGCACTCCAGCCTGGGCAACAAAGTTAGACTCCATCTCAAAAAAAAAAAAAAAAAAAAGAAAGGAGGGAAAAGAGCGACCAGGGGATAGGGTTGTTGTCAATACACTCTTAATACTCAAACCAGTGAAGTGGCTGTCTGTAAAGTCAAGAAAATCATCCCCAATGTGCCAATTACCAGTCTCAAGGCAAAAATCCAGAGGTGATAAAGAGTAGTTTTAAGCATGGGCTTTGAAATCAGAAGCCTGGGGGCTTACCAGCAGTGTGGCCTTGGGCATCTTACTTAACCCACTGCTCCCCAATTTCTTCATATAAACTTGGGATGATTATACCTACTGCATAGGGAATGTCAGAAGGATGAAATAAGACCAGAAAATTCAGCACAGTAAACACCATGATAAGAACTCCATAAATGGGAGCTTAAGAAAGCCCCAGAAGGACACTGATTTATGAATAAGTTGGACCTGGGTCCAGATTTTGGCTTTAGCATTTTTTGGCTATGTGACCTTGAGCAACTTACTTAACCTCTCTGAGTTGTAGATCATCTGTATATGAGAGATAATAAAATCTATCATACTGGGATATTGTGAGTTTTGATACCAACGTTGTATACAAAGTTAGTAGAGTCTCTGGCGCGCTGTTGGTTTCCAGAACCAATAGCAAAATTTGTAAGTACTTTCTGTGTGCCAGTCACTCTATTTAACTTCTCTTCTTCCATTCAAAACAGTTTTTCTCTTAGAGACTAATGGTCAAATGGAAGGAGTTTAATTCTTAACCAGTCTATAACTTTTTCAGCTAGCCTTCCCGCTAGGCAAATACCTAGAATGAGTTGGGCTCTTTGCCAAACTTTTTTTTTTTCCTTTCATTGTAGACAAGACTGTGGTTCAGAGGTTGGGAAAGGTTTTGTGAACCTATTTTATAGTCCCTATAAACTCAGAAGGGAAACAATGAAATGCCAAAGCTAAGGTATAGAACAGGTTTTCTTACAAGGGAAATTACGACCTCATGGAGCTGTAGGAAGGGTTCTGCGGGAAAAGGTATTTACAGCATTTCATACAATGCCCGGTCCCTAGAAAGTCTGCAGTAAATTCAAGGTCTGTCCCCAGTAGGGGACAGATGGATCATGAGTCAAATTCACAAGGCAAATGAATTTTCTTTTGAGAAGGAATTCAGTGGGAGATCTAGGGGTATAGTTTTACAAAACCTTCATACTTGGAAGGTTCTTAGCGGACCTCTGGGGTGGCAGCCTGCTCAGTAAGCAGGAGAGTAATCTGAGAGCCACAGTCAGGAAGTGATTTGGCCAAAGTCAATGTGGTGACAGATGTAGGGGCTCAGCCCCAAGCTTCTGTTCTGTTCCAGTGTTCTCTCCTCTGCCCTGCAGCGCGTCCTACAACATGAGGGCTGCATGACCGGGGCCAGTGGGAAAACTTTGGGTGCAGGAAGTGGAGTGAGATCAGAGTCCCCAACTGTTGGCTTAAGTCGCAGTCTGCCTAGGGACTGCCAATGATGAGCACCTACAAGTTTCCTCTCCAATCCCTTCCTTCTCCCCGATTACACTTCCCCCTCCTCACCCCAGCCACCTGTCCCTCTCCCTCATTATCACCCTGTGGTAGACACAGTCAAGGATGTCCTTGGAGCCGGACTCCCATTGGAAAAAGCCAAAGAGTAGCACTGAAACATTTTTTTCATTCCCCATCCATCTTAATAGAGATAATAGTGCAGCTGCAAAAATAAACATTTGAACTCTCTCTGTGCCCCTACAGCACCCTTAATAAAATATAGATCCTCAAAGCCCATCATGTTCTTTTAAATCTCCTTTAATTTTCTGTTTAAAAGACCATGGCTAGGTGTATTTGGTCATGTCTGTAATATTCCAGCACTTTGGGAGGCCGGGGTGAGAGGATTGCTTGAGGCCAGGAATTCAAAACCCACCTGGGCAACAAAGCAAGACCCTGCCTCTACAAAAAATTTTAAAAGTTAGCCAGGCATAGGCCAGGTGCAGTGGCTCATGCCTGTATTCCCAGCCCTTTTGGAGGCCAAGGCAGGCGGATCACCTGAGGTCAGGAGTTCAAGACCAGCCTGGACAACATGGCGAAACCCTCTCTCTACTAAAAATACAAAAATTAGCTGTGTGTGGTGGTGCACACCTGTAGTCGCAGCTACTTGGGAGGCTGAGGCAGGAGACTCACTTGAACCCGGGAGGCAGAGATTGCAGTTTGCCGAGATCACGCCACTGCACTCCAGCCTGGGTGACACAGCAAGACTTCATCTCAAAAATAAATAAATAAATATAAATAAAAATAAAAATTAGAGGCATGATGGCACATGCCAGTAGTCCCAGCTACTGGGGAGGCTGAGGCGGGAGGATTGCTTGAGCCCAGGAGTTTAAAGTTTCAAGGAGCTGAGATTGTGTCACTGCACTCCTGCTGGGCAATAGTGAAACACTGTCTCAAAAAAGGTAGTTAATTAATAAATAAAAGACCCAATTGCCACATGGATTTGCTTCTTTGGGTTTTTTTCCTGTTTTCCTCTAAATAACCAGATTTATGATCATGACCAAATAGGCAAGATAGCCTCACTTCATACTGTTCCCTGAAATACGTGTCGAGCATTGCCATCTGCTGCTACTCCTTATGGCCTTGGAGACAATGACACAGAAATTTTTGTGGCTGTTGTTCTTAGCCAGGGATGTGTGGGATGGGGTTTTATGGGGTAATCTAGGTTTTGCTATTTAGAAAGCTACATCTAGGGTCAAGTTTCAAGATTTTCACCAAAATTGTCAACTTTCACCATTGCACAGCATTCCTATACAGGCAGCCTGAGTACAGATTTTTCTGACTTTGTGGACAATAATTTCCTTCTCTTCTTCCCTATAATATGTCCTCACAGTTTACTATTTCTTTTTTTCTTTCATGGCATATCTCATGGATTGCGGTTAAATGTATTTGTTTTTTATTTGACTGCTTGGTACCCCCACATACCCCCAATTATAAGCTCCACGAGGGGGTAGAGAGAGACATCTTCTCTTTGACATACCACTGTTTCCCCAGCACAATGCCTGGCACACAAAAGTCAATATCCAGCTGATATTTTAAAGAGAACAATCACTGCAAATATAGGAGGAGCGACTATAGTGTGGAATTTGGTAAATGACTGTATCTCAATTGGACCAAACCCAAAAGTATTAGAAGGAGCTGAAGGACTGTGGGATAACCTGTGGATGGCCCTGGCCCACTAAGTGTCTTAGTGTCATCTGTTGGCATAGTGACCTGGAGGTGTTCACTCCTCTGATGCCGTGTCACGGAAATCAAACAGGATTTGGCTCCAGTCTGTCGCTTGGCAGTTGTATGACTACGAGCAAATCATCTAAATTCTCTGAGCCCCGGTTTCTTTTTCATAACATGGGGATAATAACGCGTGTTAGAACAGTTCTTAGAATTAAATGAGATGAGATGTGTAGGCAGTAAAGCTTATAAAGTTTAATTATCGTTATTGTTGGGAGTAACTTCGACCTCTTATGTCCTTTACTGGAAATGCTGCCATTTTGGAGTTGATATAGCCGATTGGCACCCTTCCAGAAAAGACATCCCTGATGTTGGACTGAGGGTGGAAAGTCTGGATTTGTGAGTTGAGGCTGAAGATGCTGGCACCCACATGGTCCTGTTCCTTAGCTGTCTTTAAGGTTTTGTTAACAATCCGCTGGTTTCAGATTTAGAATGGGAAGGGCATAAGCATGGATAACAGATTGGATACTGTTCCTGCTGAATGAAATCTTTTGTTTAGAGATTAAGGAATATGTGTGCTTTTACATGTGAGTACTCACAAATGTGGAGTCCAGACAATCTCAACAATTAACCAACAAAAGGTAACAGAAACTGCAGCTCTATAAGATAAAATATTTGAAGCTGAAAGGCAGCTCATTCTGTTTTTGTAATATAATTGGAGCACAGTATCACCACTTCACTGGAAACAGTAGGGAGGGAGGGATCCACAATCTGGGTAAATGCAAAGAGTGAGGTCCTGCTTCCCTGGACCCGGTGGAAATAGAGATTCTGCATAAGAACATGAATAGGGCCAGGCGCAGTGACTCACGCCTGTAATTCCAGCACCTTGGGAGGCCAAGGAAGGCAGATTGCCTGACCTCAGGAGTTCAAGACCAACCTGGCCCACATGGCAAAACCCTGTCTACTAAAATACAAAAAAAAAAAAAAAAAAAAAAAATTAGCCAGGTGCGGTGGCGCACACCCGTGGTGCCAGCTACTCAGGAGGCTGAGGCATGAGAATTGCATGAACCTGGGAGGTGGAGGTTGCAGTGAGCTGAGATCGTGCCACTGCACTCCAGCCTTAACAACAGAGCAAGACTCTGTCTCCAAAAAATAAAAATAGAAAAGAAAAGAAAAAGAACATTAACAGGAAGGGAGGCCCTCTTGCTTATCCTTTAGGTCCTAATTCCCAGAAAAGAATAGAGGAAGTGGAAAAGGAATGGGGGGAGATGCAGAGGCACACTGACTACCTTTCAAAGCTCTTTATTGATACTTTTCTAGGATCAGTTGTTATTAATGGTTTGAGAGTTCTCCAGAGGATAGTCTTTCTTTTCCACTAATGTCCCCACACCCACTTACTAAGCTTCAAACATAGTAACCACCTTTCAGCCCCTCCAGCACACCCAGCCTCTCCCTCTGGTCTCTGCACTTGATGCGTCCCCCTTCCACTCCCCAACCCCTTCGTCTGGAACACCTGGCTTTCTCCTTCTGATGGCTGCTTGGTGCCCTCTCATCTTTCATGTCTTCCTTTAAATGTCACTTCCTGGGAATGGCCTGTCCCTACCACGCTATTTAAAGTAAGTGCTTCCTGTGTGACTCTCTTTCACAGCACCCTGTTTATTTCTGCCATCACTTTCCCCGTAACATCCATAATGATTTTGCTTGTTTGTCTCCTCCATGTAAAGAGCTCTGTCAGGACTGGGGCATTTCCTTTTCCTCCGCCTTATATTCTCAGTGTCCAGTCTAGTATCTGGCAAAGGTTTTGCATTGACTATTTGTTGAATGTTGTTCATTTTCTACCCCAAAGCTGCCTAGTTTCCTATAATTCTTGTTGAAAATAATAAACTCCCTAGTATTAACTGCTGTACTTCAAAATCTTTGCTAAAGACTCTCCTTCCCACTGCCTGTTGCAGATCACACCCAGTAAAATTCCACACCAGGCAATGCGATGTGTGTCACATGTTTTAATGTGTCCCATACACACAGATCCTCTTTTAAACCTTTCTGTTTTCCTTCTTGTTCATTCATCCAGGAGAGCTTTCCTTCCTCCCTCCCTCCCTTCCCTTTCTCTCTTTGTTCTGTTACTAGCAAGCAAGAAGAAAGCCACTGAATTGAGTATGATACTGATTCCCAAATTAAGGAAACAAAAAGTCAGTATAAAAGTGAAACTGCCAGGTGTGGTGGCTCACTCCTGTAATCCCAGCACTTTGGGAGGCCAAGGCAGGCGGATCACTTGAGATCAGGAGTTTGAGACCAGCCTGGCCAACACGATGAAACTCAGTCTCTACTAAAAATACAAAAATTAACCAGGAATGGTGGTGCATGCCTGTAGTCCCAGCTGTTCGGGAGGCCGAGGCATGAGGATCGCTTGAACCCGGGAGGTGGAGGTTGCAGTGAGCTGAGATCGGCCCACTGCACTCCAGCCTGGGCAACAGAGTGAGATTCCATCTCAAAAAAAAAAAAAAAAAAAAAGTGAAACTAAAGTGGTATTACAAAACTCAGAAGCAGCTGCGCTTAACCTGGGCTTTATGGACAGGATTCAGGGGATCAGTGAGTCCCTGGAAATTCTGTGTAAAATATTGTTTGTATATCTTTTTTCTTATGGAGAGACGGGCCCCTAAGTGGGTCTGTGACCAAATAAAACCATTGAACTAAAGTCCTTGGAAGTACTACACAGTCCCCAGGAGACTGCATGGAATAATCAGTTCCATTTTGTCCTCCTATGCTTGGTTGATCCAGGACCACATCAGCAGTGATCTAGGCACTGGGAGGATATGGCTCAGAACAAAGGCAAACGGTACACCTGTGCTCGAGGAGCTCCCTGTGTTGAGGGAAAGACAGACTGTTGAAAGACAATGTGTTGACTGGTTGATGCCATGAAGAAAATCATATGGTGGAATGTAATTGGGCCAGGATCTAAGAGGAAATCCCTGAGGAGGTGCCGTTCCAACCAACATCTGACCCGTGAGAAGTGGGCCGCCAGTGGGAGACATGGGGAGGAGCATTCCAGAAAGGAGGCACAGTGCGAGGGCCTAGGAAGTGGGAAGAAGCTTGGTGCATTTGTGGGTCCTGTCTTTGGACGTAATGAAGAGGAGAAGCCAGATCACATCAGGGCTTCTAGGCCAAGGGAACAAATTTGAATTTTATTCTAAGTTCCCTGGGAAGCTATCAGTGGGCTTTAAGCAGGAATGTGACAGAATCTGCTGTACACTGGAGAAAGATTGCTGCCCCTGGGGTGTGCAGGATGGAGCCTAGCAAGGCATGAGGGAAGGCTGAGCGACCCGGGAGGTGGCTGTTGTAGGAAAGAGATGATGGCATCTTGGTCCAAGGTTATCTTATTGCAGATGTTCAGTAGTGATTGGGTTCAAGGTATATTTGGGGACTCTAGGCAAAAGGCCTTCTTAATGGATTACATGAGAGGCGAGAAGGAAGGAGAGAATTAGGACTGTTAATGTAGAGTCATACTCTGAGATACAGAAGACTTTGGGAGTGGGGGTGCAGACACATTGGAAGTTGGGAGCAATAGTTTTGAGTAAGGTAAATTTGATTTCAGATGTGTTGGGTACACAAAGGGGCCAGGCTAGAGATTACAGACTTTAGAGTTGTCTGCCTGCACCTAGTATTTGAAGCCATGGATGAGATCACCCAGGAAAAGAAGTTAGTTAGAAGTGGTAGTTATAACTTAGTTAGAAGTTAGTGAGAAGTTATAGTTAGAGAAGAGGAGGGGTCCAGGGATGGAGGCCCTGGAGTTCTGGAGAGGTGAAGAGGAGGGTGAGCCTAGGAGATTGAGAAGCGCAGTTAGGGAGGTAGGAACCAGGTACAGATGACAGTATGGAAACCCGGGATGAGGCCCACTCAAGAAGGGAGAATCTGTCGATGCTACCTGCTGCTGAAAACTCAAGTAGGGTAAGGACAGAGAGTTGACCATTGGCTTTGGCAAGGAGGAAGCCATTGATGTTCTCAGGGAAAACAGAAAGTGGTCTCAGTGGAGTAGTGGGAACAAACATCTTGCCTGGTGGGTTGAAGGATCACGGAACATGAGAAGTACAGGAAAACACCTCAAAGGAGTGGAGGAGAATATGGGCATGAGGTAAAAAAAAAAAAAAAAAAAAGTTTTTGTTTGATTTGATGAGATTAGTGATATATTTTTCAGCCTGCAGGGAAAAGCCAGGAAAGAGGGTTGAATATGTTGGAAGAAAAGGAACGAAGTGTCTTCACTAGCATTGTTTTCATAAAATACTCATTAGAAATAAGTGAACATCTTTTTAGATTTATCTTTGTGGTTTTCTGTTTTGTCTAATTATGTACTGTGTTCCAAGAATAAAGTTTTCTTCTACTCTTTGATACCTGAGTAGAGTTCATCAACTACATCTTGGTTTTATAGATGGCTCTGTGAGTAACCTGGAAACCTTAACATCACTGATAACATTGTTTCTATGGAGAAAAGTGTTATGAGTTCTGGGAGCCCTTTGGAATTTGGCCTGTTTAGAAGCAAGGGTCAAAAATGACAGAGCAATCCTGGCTCTTGAAAAGCGCCAAAGGGCATCTGCCCTCATGGAGTTGGTTTACTTTCCCTTTTCCTCTCTCGTTGCCTGGGTCTCCCTTATCCCTGCTAATTATTATCTTTCAAACCATGAGAAAACCCTGACTCAATTAGAACCTGTAGCTGCAAATAATTCAGAGCCTCTAACATGAAAGGTGTGATTCTTTTAACCACAGAAAGAAAACTAAGACCTCCTTAAAGCACTATGTCTCCTACAATAAACTCACCCCTGTAAAAATCATGTGTAATCAAAACGATATGTTTAGTGTTGTACATTTACATGAACTTTTATAAAAAGAAGAAACTCCATCTATTAACCATGTATCCTCTCTCCCTCAGAGTAAAAGACAAGCTGCTTACGCTGACTTGCAGGGCCCCATTTAGGCACTCTCCTCTCTCACTGTACCCTTGGACTCTCTGGCCTGACCCCCTCCTCACCCCACTTTGGTTCACCACTCACTGCTCCAGCCACTCATTCTTGGAATGCATTGCAAGTCGTATACTATCTCAGGGCCTTTGCACTGACCATTTCCTCTCTTGAAAGTCCCTTATCCCCAGGTATTCAGATACCCAGCTCCCATACTTCTTTTAGATTTGTAATAAAAACCATGCCCTCAGCAGATCTGCCATAGCCAGCCCATGTAAAATTTCCCACACCCCACCTTGACAAATCACATCTTCTTTACAATACGTTGTTCTCCCGAGCATTTATTGCTAATGTACTGTAAAATTTACATTTTGTCTCATTTATTTTATAGTTCTACCACTGAAGCTAAGTTCCATTAGAGTTGAGATTTTTGGTCTATTTTGTTGACTGCTTGTATCTTCTGCACTTAGAACAGCACTTGCCACATTGCAGATGCTTTATAAATATGGTAGTTGATGAATGAATAAATGAATAGATCAACATTTCCTAGCTTACCTTGATGACAAATCAGAATGTTTACCTATTATGTTTGCCTAGAGCGAGGAAACAATGGAAACTTTTTAGAGCGTGTGTGTGCATCTGTGCCCATGTGCCTGTGTGTCTCCATACACACAATCACCATCCCATTCCCAAGTTAACTCGGATGTTGGACAGATTCTCAAAGAAGTAATATCGTAAAGATACAGTCAGTTCCAGGGACAGCATAGAAGGTAAGGGGTGGTTTGAAGCATCCTTGTCAGCCAGAACTTGGGTCTGTCCCAACTTTTTTGTCTTAATAAATCTAGACACTACTCCTTCCCTCAAACTCACCCACTGCCCACCCCCACCTCTGCTTCCCACTCCCTACGGCAGATGCCTCAGCAGTATTTCAAGTGGACGAGGACCCTGAAGGATGAGATGTGAATGATTAACTTTGGTTGGGACTCCTTCGAGATTACAATCTTTTTTTCATTCACCTGGGAATCACCACCAGACCCTCCTCTCCTCTTTGAGCAGATCTTTTATTCCCTCCCTTTTCAGTGGGGGAGGAATGGCTCTTCATTCCACTTTGAAAGCTTCTGTTTGCTGAGCAAATGCTGACCACACAGAGACCTCGCTTGGAGCCAGTTACTGCTTCCTTCCCTAACCATCCCCCAGGGCCACAACCCCCGCTCCCTGCTTCCACTGGAGAGGCCACCCTGGCCAGGGGGAGAGCCTTTCTTGGGGAAAGTCTTTGAAAGCTACCAGGAACCAACTGGTAGGATTTTTGGAGAGGGAGTCAGGGTTTTGGAGAACATCTTAATCCTTCGTTTTCAAATAAAGCTTGTGGCTATAACATAAGTTTGCTTTTGAGTTCTCAGTAGTAATACAGTTGTTCATTGTTCATAGCATCTGTTTACATAGTTCTTTCTGAGTGCCTTGATTACAGGTTTTAATAGGGATTAGTCCGTGCAACCCCTTCCCATCCCAGAGCTGGGGCTCTCTCCCACCCACCTCCCCTTCCAGCCTCTGTACCATAATGTTTAATGTAGCCATGCCTAGACTGAGATTCTTTTTCTTTTGAAATAAGTAGCCTGCGGAATTAATGCATATTTTTGTTGGCACTGCATCAAAATTGACATCACCGGAAATAATGTATGTGTGTCGTTGTTAACTGTACAAACAGGTATCATTTCCTTTTTAGGTTCAGAAATTCTCTCTGTAGGCTAATCATTTCAATCAAATGCTTTGCCTTCAGACGTCAATGGAATGAGCTAAGAAATGTTATAGTCAATGATTTTTGCATCATTAAAAGT
This sequence comes from Pan paniscus, assembly GCF_029289425.2. NCBI lineage: Eukaryota > Metazoa > Chordata > Mammalia > Primates > Hominidae > Pan > Pan paniscus. The sequence goes on from NC_073258.2 coordinate 22,320,906, forward strand.
AGCACTTAGGGCTGGAATGACTTTCTACAATGTTTCTGTGCAGTCTGTGAGGATTTAAAGTAGTTTTTCATTCTTAGATTTTCTTCAATTTGACCCGCTGTTGCAAACTCCCCTGGGACCACATGGAGGGCCCTTCCATTCAGTGCTTTACGGTAATGGTTTCAGAGTTTGGTGTTAGCTTTTGCTTTGCTGAAACTTTTCACAGCTGACTTGATACCAGCACTGAGGCCTGACCTCTCAATCCTTCAGCACTTCAGAGGTTAATTTTGTTGGGGGATCGGATTTCTTTCCTGGCCTGGGGAATGGTGATCCCTGCTAGCTAGTCCTTTAGTTACAGAGTTGCTGGGTGCCTGGGATTCCCTGGCCCAGTGTGGGCTGGCTCAGCTGGCTAAAGGACTTGCCATCCTGTGAGATTCATTCAGCTTCTTTGTCCGCTGTTCTCCAAGGGCCGCAATGTAGTGAAATGCTCTGGCCTAGGAACCTTACAAGGTAGGACGATTTTCTAAAATTTCTGGGGCCAGGGGGTGGGTGTGGTGCATGTACTGCCTTGTCTTCCTTGGCCGGTATTGAAAAGCCTGGTGGAGCAGCCTGTGGTGCAGCTGCCTAAATCACTGTGAGCTATGTGGTGGTGTGTGAGTGGGGGCGGGAGGGGGCGGGGGGCAAGGTTGCTGGTCAGGAAATTCACCTCTTCTCCTCTTCCGCCCCCATTGATTCTAACCTTGATGGTTTCAGAGGAAACTGGGGCATTACCCGAATGTCCTGGGTCCACCTAGACATTTGGGTAATGTCAATATTTTCCAAACCGTCTTATCAAATTAGGCTGCTGAGCCTGAAAATCTGGGTGTTGATCACCTAGCTGTCTTAAGTCGTTATTCCGGACTTTTCAGCTGGTGGGGGCAGTACAGAGGGGTGAGCCGGAAAAAGGCAGTGTGGCCCCAAGCAAGGGCTGCTTGTGGTTCAGAGGGCCCTGATTAAAAAGACTTGCAGTTGGAGGTTTTGTTTGGAATTTAAGGATCCTGGTGAACTTGTGGTTGTGTTTATACAGCAAATTACTGGGGGTGTGTGTGTGTGTGTGTGTGTGTGTGTAAGTAAACTAGGCTCCAGGAGAGATGGCATGGGAGGTTTAAGCATAAGGACTTTTCTTGCTACCTTATGACCTATAGAGCTGCCCAGGGAAGCACATTTCTGTTTTTAAGCCAGACAAGGGGAGAAGAAAACAATGTTCATGACCACCTACCACATGCCAAGCATCTAGCAGACATTGTGTCATTCAATTTCATTGCAAAGCCAGGGAGATCACATTCAATTTTGAAAATCACCAGTGGGAACCAAGAGAGGTTAAGTAACTTGATTAAGGTTACACAGCTGATAAGAGGCAAAGCTGGGATTGGAACCCAGGTTCACTCTACCACCATGCCTTCCTGGGTGGGCTTGGCATCTGAGCTCGGAATGGTTTTACCTGTTAATTTTAAATGTGACTTCAGCTGGATGAAGGGCGTACTTTGTTGTGGAGGACTCACCGAAATACACAGGATGCTAGCAGCACAGCCTGCCTGGGCTTCTCGGATTCAGCTTGTTTCTGGAAGGAAGAGGGCTGTGTATTAAGAAGCAGCCCTGCTTTGGCAGTAGGACCTAGCTGGGAGTTCTGTGATCTTGAGGCTCCGGGGCTGCTGGATGGATCAGGCTGGAGCTTTAGTTTGTACCTGGTTCAGGAAGACTTGATCCCAAGTGAAGGTCAAATCAGGAAAGGCCAGTGACCTTGGAGCTGGCCTTGGGCTGCTGAGGCTGTGCCCTGGAACTCTGGGTCTGCTTCTTAAGACGCTGAATGTATGGAGTCTTGGAGGGAGAAGATCTACACCCAGCATATTAATGCTGACCAAAGCTATTGGCGCTAGCTGTTCACATGTGTGCTGGAGGTGCCTAATTAGCTAAAGCTGAGCTTCTCTTGGGCTGTAGAAATCTTGACCTGAGGTCCCTTCGCTTTCCTCTTACCCCAAGAAAGAGACAGCTTAAGGGCAAGTCCTTGACAAACTGCAAAATGAGGCCAGCCTGTTTTTGGGAGATAGCCGCCTCCCTTGGCTGCCCTGGGGCAACTGTGGTTCTGTTTTGTGCATTCAGGTTCCCACATCCCTAAGATATATTGGGAGCTTAGTGGAGGGTTGGAGGGAGGGAGACTATGGGGGTATTGAACTCCTGTCCCATTCTACTTAGTTTTAAGACAGCTGGCCAATGCCCTGTCTGGGATTTGTCCCCCATCCCCTTTCCTTTAATTTCTTTGAGATGTTTTAAAAGTAACTTGATTGCATTAAAGTGTCCTGTGTATTTTGAATAACAGTTGGAAGTTCTGAGTTCTTATATGACCATGATCTATTTAAATGCATCTTTACCTCTGTTCTTAACATTGAGTCAATGTGATTTTAAAAAGCTTGGGTTTCAGAATCAGGCAGATCTGTATTCAAATCCAGCTCTGTTTGTTAGCCCTGGCACCTTGGGCAGGTCACATAGCCTCTCTAAGCTTCAGTTTCCACATCTATCCAAAGGGGGCATTAGTAGTTTGTGCCTGATAAGAAAGTGGAGAGGTGTTTAGGGGTTGGTGCTTAGCATGGTATCTGAAACCTATTATTAAAACTTTTCACCTTGTATAAATGTTTACTGTTATTTTCATTTGCTATAATATGCTGAACTCTGTTGATGTTTAGGGGAAATATATCTTCTGGTAAACAGAAAACTAGGATGAGTTTGTTGATATCCTTGGCAAAAGCCAGCCGGCAGTGGCCCAAGGGTAAGCAGCCCTCTCCAGAGGAGCCTTGAAGGAGAGAGGGCTTTGTGTAGCTGAGGTCAGCAGACACGCTGGTGCCTAGTGTAACAATGAGGGTCGAAGGCATCCGGACCAAAGCTCTGGGCTTTCTAACCCGACCAAGCTCCTGAAGCCAAAGGGAAAAATTTCATGCTTACTCAGGGGACCACCTACTTGTCAAGGAATGAGTTACCAAAATGGGACAAAGGTGCGGTGGGGTGAAACTCAAGCCTGATGGCTGCTAAATCCCCTTGGAGCCTTTTTTATGCGGTTTGTGTTTTCCTCTCTCCACCTCAAATCACTGGCCTTGCACCTGGCACCGTCTGTAGACGTTGCTTCTCCCCTAGGACACTATCCATTTATGGCAGTAAGAAGCAAGTTCTTACACTAGAACTTAATCATCTGTTTGAGAATGTAGGCCTGCATCTCCTTCCTGCAGTCCTTGCAGCTTCCCTGGATCCTGTACTGCAACTGACATGCATGGACTCTCTCCCATATACATGGAGAGCTGTACTTAGGCTACCTGATTTGGTCCCACCAAAATGATTATGATAACTGGATGTTATTAGCACAGTGCCACCCAGGAGGTAAAGGTGCCCTGATAAGGAGATGGCAGAGCCAGAATTCAAACACAGACCTATTTTCATTTTCTCTGCAGAGCTGTGGTCCCTCCATTTGGAGCCTCCTGGTATTAGTGGTACTAGATGAGACTAAATTTGCTGGGGTTAGTGACTACATTCTGTCCTTGCATTAATTGAAGCTTAGGCTCTGGATCATCTTGCACCAGAACTGCAAACTATGTAAGCTGGTCCCAGAGCTGTAGTCCAGAGACAGGTGGCTTGCTTATAGTTTTTTTTTTAATTTATTTTTTATTTTTATTTTTTTTGAGACAGAGTCTCACTCTGTCACCCAGGCTGGAGTTCAGTGGTGCAATCTCGTCTCACTGCAAGCTCTGCCTCCCAGGTTCACGCCATTCTCCTGTCTCAGCCTCCCGAGTAGCTAGGACTACAGGTGCCCGCCACCATACCTGGCTAATTTTTTGTATTTTTAGTAGAGAAGGGGTTTCACTGTGTTAGCCAGGATGGTCTCGATCTCCTGACCTCGTGATCCACCCGCCTCGGCCTCCCAAAGTGCCGGGATTACAGGCGTGAGCCATTGTGCCTGGCCAGCTTGCTTATAGTTTTAATTCAAGTAACTGTATCTTCTTTGGTGTGGGAAACTTTGAAGTCCTTCAAAGTCTAATGAACACATGATGAGTGTTCATTAAAATGTGTAAAATGAATAAATAAATGCGATGGTTGAACACTCATGTGTCTGTGTTTAAATCTCAGCCTCAACATTTCTTAGTTGTATGACCCGTGGGACTATTTCTCCAATCCTCAATTGCCTCATCTGTAAAATGGGTATAGTGTTAATATTTATCTAACAGTAACTGGGAGAACATATGTTACATAACAACAGAGCCTGACACATAGCAAACCATTAATAAGTGTTGGTGATTATTTTTATCAGAGTTTGGAGGATTAACTGAGATAATGTATGTAGTGCAGTTAGCACAGGGGCTGACAACTGTAAATGTCGATTAAAGTTGGCTATTATTATGCTTTCCACATAGACTACAAAAGGTAGGACCCTGCAGGAGCCCTGCTTCATTCTTTGAAGGTGGATTTTCTTAACAGGCCCCAGCAATAGTTAGAGGATATGATGCTCCCGAGAAAACCTCCTGGGGAGGAAATAGTTAACATACCTGTTTGGTGGGAAATGTAGGTAGCCAAACCCTTTCTCTTCCCCAGGGGTTACTACTAAGCCTACAGTTAGGCTTGCTCACTCATCCACACCAAAGGATCTCGTTCCGCTCGGGCCCTGGGGTTTCACGGGAACAATTGCCTTGAACAATAGCCAGAAAACGAGTTCCACCAGTCTGGACTTTTTTGCAACTGAATGCAGCTGTCTGGCGGGGGGCATGGGCCAGCCCTGTAAATGGGCTCTGCCTTGATTCTGGAGCAGAACTGGAAAATTGAGCAGGTAAGTCCTGGATGCAGCTGGTCACAGCTGCGCAGTGTGAGCTTAGTCACCTAGAAAGAGGCAGACAGAGGGGCGGGGGCTGGCCCAGACTGTTTCCAAGGACAGTAAGGGCCTCCTGGAAGCAGACCCAGCCTTTGGAGTTTGGGGAGGATTAGGATCCTTGCTTTGTGAAGACTGCTTTTCAGAACCGTAGTTAGAGAACCTCATCTCTGCTCACCGGCTGTGGTTTTATTAGTAAGTAGAGAGGAACTAATATATATCTACAATCTGATTTTTTTACAGCATCATGTAGCATGTCTTTCCCTTGAATAAACAACATTATCTCACAGGGAGTTCATTTGAAAGGTGTAATGATCCTCCCTCCAGATCCTTCAATAACTCCTCCTCCCGGGGTCTTTTGCTGAAAGCAAGGGTGTGTATATCCTAGTGGAAAAATCTGTTTAATCATCCCTGGAACCTTGGGATTCTATTTTGCTTTTTTTGCTTCGTGAGAGATGAAATTGTAAATATCATATCACATTAATTCAGGACCATTACAGATTCTTGCTCCTTTTAGATACCTCTCTGGAAGAGCTTGATATTAAAAATTTGCCTATATTAAATATAGTTTCTCAGGGGTCCCAGTGAAGTCTGGTTTACTTTCTCAGTTCTGTGGAATTCTCACTCCTCACAACAGTGGAGCAAAATAGATGTGTGAAGCTGAAATAATTTATGCTTCTTTCACCTGCATTTTTTCATAGCAAATCGCTTGTCTTGGGGTTGTTAAAATTGTGCTTTAAGCCCTCTGAGTGGCATTTGGATTCCTGACGCGGTGATGTCAGCATCCCTTCTAAGACTGAAACTGGATCTCGTGGTTTAATGGGCCCTTCCATGTTTGAATGGATTTTCTGGTCACTTTTGTAGAGGCTTTTCCCTTCACATCTGTATTTCTCCAAGAGGTAGTAGAGAAACAGCTGAGGCTGAGGCTGTGAGAGCCTTGATTCTGGTTAAAAGGCTACATGTTGGCCAAAATGGGGTCTGTTCTTGATACACTTGGTGGCTGCTGGTAGATGGAGGTTCTTTTTGATTAAGCTAGTTAACAGATTTCAAAGCTGATCTGTATGTACTATAGCTGTGCGCTACAATCTATAAGACACTGCCATCTTTCAGATGAGCTGGAAGGCTGCTTGCAGTCATTCTGCCGTGGTTTGAATCTCATCCTTCTGATGAGCTCTGCGTCCTAAGTCTCCTTTCCATCCGGGGGAAACTGGGAGTGGAATAATATAAATAATGTGCCTACTACAGTGCCTGGCATATTTGGTAACGCTGTCAATGGTGGCTTTAAGTATTAGGCAAGATTGCATCCTCTTTCTTTGGATAAATAGCATGGTCTGGTTCAGACACTCTGTTGTGAGTTGAGTTGTAACGCCTCTATACCAGAGTTTGCCAACTCAAATTGCAGGACCAAGCAGGTAGCACATGTGAACTGAAAGGCTCCCATGGGGATTGTATCAAATAAGAGAACATACTTCTGTCTAAAAAGGGCCGCTAACTCAGGGCTACCTAAAAATAATCTGACAGGTGAAATCAGCAATGAAAAAGCCCAGACATTAGAAAATGGAGTTACCTGTTTGGCAGCTTTTACTGAACCAGGGGAGACCATTCAGTGTGGAGAACTCCAGTGTGCCCACTTGCCTTTGTACCAACTTTTCTCTGAGCATAAATGTAAAGGACGTCCGTTGGAAAGGAACCTTTGGGATGGCTTAGTCCAGCTACTCCATTATGAAGAAGAGAAGACTGGGGCCTGGAGAGGATGTGTCTTGTCTGAACCCTCACGGGTGGTAGTTCTGTGGAAGCCTGGAGCAAAGGCCTGGCTCTCCTTGCTCCTGGCCCTTGGCGTGTCCATGTGTTGAAGAAGAAAGCAGCATAGCTAAAAGCGTTGGTGGGCCCGGGCTTTGGAACTCTGCCAGAAGAGCTCTTTGTGCTCCAACTTGGCTGGTGGCTTTAGGAGATATGGGAGGCTATAGAAATGATGTTTGGAACCAGTGTTGTTTCCACTTGGTGCCCTTTGCTCATCTCCCTATTTTATGTTTTCATTTGTGTCTAAGCTATGTTCTTGTCTGTTATGTCTACTGGATTTATGGTCAAGGCAGGGAAAACTCTGAGTTCTCACTGTATCCCCACCGCCTTGCACAGTGCCTGGCACACAGGGGCAGTGGCTCAATGGATAAGATGAACAAGTGAATTCAAAGCCCTTGGCTAAGGGTCTAAAAATGTTGAGTTTATGAGAAGAAACATAGAAAATGTTTCATAAAATTCCTTCCACCTATACATTGGCTAAAAATATGTGAAGGTTATTTTAAAATCTGATCACTTATAACTCCAGTTATGTTCTTATCTGACTTGACCAATGTAGGGCATTTCATTGGTGGAGAAAAAGGTACATGACTGTGATCTGGCTAGGAAATCATGCTTTTGTGTTGATTGTTCTGATGAATCAATGGAATTATCTTCTAGCCATTTCTCTAGATGTTTCAGCCAAAGAAGTCAGGTATATCTGTGATAGGCTGTCTTAAAATTATTAAAAAACCAAAAAGATAGGGAAACCAGCCAAGCTCTGTGTCCCATATTCCTGTTAGTTTCCAGGAGGAGGCCCTGGGGTTGTTTTGCTTATTTCCCAAGGTTGTCAAACACAGTGCTATCTCCACCAACATTTTCAGAGCAATTTTGGAGCTGCTTTGAAAGTTTTATTGTGTAGAGTGAAGGTGAACTGGAGTGGCAAAAACTGGTGAGGAGAGAAGATGCCATCGTGGGTTCATTTATTCTTCTAGTCATTCATATAAAAATCATTGATTCATTCAAAAGATGAAACCTGCTTTAATACTTTAAAAAATATCTTATTTTTAAGAGTGCTTTTGTGCCCAAAAATAACTTCTTAGAGTTAACTAGGATTTAATATTTAATCGAAGTTTTTGGTTTTTTATCTAGATTTTCTTAGAAATCACATCTATAAAACAAGTATTTTATTCATAAATTAAGATCATTTTCACTTGTTGTCAATTAGTACTTTATTCAGGCAACAGATTACACTTACCTACAAAATTAGTGCTGTTTGAAAGCTTGGATAATTAAATTTTCTGAAATATTTTAGACTGCATTCGTAAATTTAACATACCTGGTTTCCTTAAGCTCTTCAGATGTCTAACAGAGTAGATTTCCCAGCCAAACAAGCAAAATCTTTCTAAGCACTTAAGCAACTCTTGCAAATCAAATAATTTAAAGTTACAAATGTCATAAATTATTTTCATAAACATTTCAATTCTTTTTACAACCGTAATCCAATTCTTAAACATTTCAGCTTAAAAGTCTCAAGTAAAAAATCAATAGTCATTTCAAATTGAAATCACAAGACTGTTTTGTCAGATCCTGTTATATGCTGTGTATTCTTTTAAATGTTATAAATACATACTGATTAACCCAATGATCACAAAGCCTTAATCTTAATATTATGATTTACTTCATCATTCTTTTTCATCTTTTTAAACCTTTCCCAGATTTAAAATCACACACTCTGAAATAAGGGTAGTCGGTTTATCATCTCAGGTGGGCTCAGCGCCATCATATGGTTTTTCTCCGACCGTTTCAGGACCAGGACACAGGAATGGTCCAATCCTCTTCCAGGAATGATGGTTCCAGAATCATAGCTGAGTACACTGTAGTTCTTTCTGCTGTGTTATCGAGGTCCCCAAGCCACTTCTCTGGAATTTCATTTCACCACATAGTAAACACGAATTCTCTAGGTTCCTTTCAAGTTGCTATCTTAATCACTTTTTGTAACTGCTTTCAACATTTATTGCCCGATTTGGGTCAGTGGAGTTTTGTGCCTCATCCCAGGTTGTACCTAATTTCCTTTGTCACTTGATTAGATTCAACCAGTGTCCTTACTGCCTGAGTGAATTCTGCATGCTTTCCACATTTTTCCCATCTGACTCTCAACCACATATCTGGAGTTATTTTACAAACAAGTTACGCTTCCCCATTAGTTAGCATGAGTATGCCAAGTGACAAAAAGCGAAAGAAAGGAATTTACTATTTCTCATGGCTGGATCTCCCAGGGGTGCTTCTGGCTTTCAGTATGGCTGGATATGGGCACTCAAGCGATGTCAAAGGCACACTTCCATCCCTCTCAGCTCTGCTTCCCACTGTGCCAGCTTCCTTCTCAGGGAAGTGAAAATCAAGTAGCCACTGGCAGCTCTAGGCTCTATTGCATTTTTCTTCATTTTCGCTTTTTTTGTGTGTGTGTGTGCTTCATTCTTCTCAGCGTTTCCTGTGTAGTCACATAAGTTTGGGGAATGCTCCTTTAGGCAAAGTTATAGTGATCTTTACTGGACTTCACAGCTGTTAAAATGTTGATGTACTGTTTACAGTGTGAATCTCCAACAAGGCAGGAGATTCCACATTCCCTTCTTAGGGCAACATTCTTATCACAGAGCATCTGGTGGAACTGGTTTTCCTCAGAATACATCTGCTAACTCACTGAACTAATCTTGGTGGCTCCTGATCATTTGTACCCTGAATGGAAAAGGACAAGTTAGAACTAAGTGACTTTATGTCAAGATGAACTTGCCAGTATCCCAGAGACCCAGAAGCAAAGGAGACATGGCTGGTTTTCCAGCTGCAGGGGCAGCTTTGGTTTCTGGCCACAGACAGCTCTGGCAAATATCGAGGCTGCCCTTGCTCATTGTGGCCTTCCCTTGTGTCACTGCCCTTCATCCTTGTCATAAGTGTCCCCCACTCCCACCCATGGATTAGATCCCTGGCTTCCCCTCTTCTGGGTGGCTCAGTTACAAAGGCTTCCTGTCAACTCAGGGTAAGCACCCAGTGCTCCAGGCACTGATATGGGAAGAATCCTGTGTATCGAGGGCCACATGCCCCTCCGGAATATTATCTTGGTGTTGAAAGGACATGGGGGAAGAAAGGTTACAATTTCAAAGCACAAAATCTGGGACTTGGATTCATGAGCATCTGTTACAACTGCTCTCCTTCCTCCCTGCCAGCCACGGTCGTCTCCCACCATTCCCCTTTCTTGTTCATCAAATTATGAGAAATTTTAGATACATTAAATTCCTAACCCCAAAGAGCAGATGCAAGAAAAGACACATAGGATTTTCTTTTAATCACTAGAACAAATTTGAGTCCTTTTCCATCTGTGACACCATGCTTTCCCAATCAGATCCTCCTGTGGTTACCAGCCTAGGTGAAACAGGCACAGAAGCTGTGACCCTGCAAAGAATCATTGGGCAGGGAGCTGGGCTTAGAATCCACTACTGGTGGCGAGTTTGCACCAGAAACTTGCTCTGTCTTGCCTCTGCACATTGAGTTCGTCAGGAGGTATTTAAGGAGCACAGACTGTGTCTTTGGAGATGGAAGGCACGTGGTCCACCGAATGAACTTGACATTGCTGCAGCATTGCCCCTCAGTCCTCACGGCCTCAGTTTCTTCATTATGAAACACCCTTAAGAGTGACTAGGAGAGTATGTGCAAATGTTGAATAGTTTGGCATGTGGCACAGGCTCAGGGAACAGCCGTTGTTGCTACAGAAGGCAGCATGACACAGACTAGAAGGACCACATATTTTGCAATTAGACATTTGCTTTTTAAACCCAGTTCCAACCCTGAATGACATCGGTCAGCGTACTTATTCTTTCAGCCTCTATTTCTTCATTTGTAAAATGGGCAGGATGATACCTACCTTGCAGGTATGATATGAGGACTGGAGAAACCTATAACAATATATTTAAAGTACCCAGCACAATGCCTGATCATGATAAGCACTTAGTTGTTATCGCTAAGCAGGCCCCTGCATATGTTTGGAAGATAGGACAGCCCTTTGTATAGAGAATAGCTAGAAAACTGTGTAAGAGTGTATAGAAGCAAATAGAAATGTGTGACGCTATGTAGGAATTTAAAGTAGGAGATGATGTGGGTGGGCTGGAGTATTTGAAGAAAGCCTTAAAGGAAGAATTTGGAACAGGATGGAGGGCTGGGCACAAGAAGTAGAATTACAGGAGTGAAGTGTGCAGAGTTCCAGAGCTGCTGGACCCTTGTGGATTCATTCACAATAAGCCCCTTTTGAGCCCTCACTCTCCCTGCCTCATCCTCCCACCTTGGGACCACCCTCACATTCCCCCGCATTTCTGTGCGATGTTCCAGGTTGGGTTTTGGAAGCCAAATAGTGTTGAAGGAGAAGGTGATGAAAACAGGTTTTTAGTAAGCCTTGGTCTTCCTGCCTGATCAGCAGAGCTCAAGATGTACAGGCAGGTATCTTCCAAGCTGCTGGAATGAACTAGAACTTTGGGGTTATGTGTGTGTGTGGCAGATGTTCTGTTGGCTTTCAAAATCTCAACCACTCAGCATTTCCCAGGTTCCACGCTGCCACTTTGTAGGGCTTTCAGCAAGACTGTGGAAGACTGAGTGGTAGAATGATGAGGTTAAGTCAATGCTTTGGTATCAGACCTGCCACTCCTGGCTGAGCGGCCTTTAACCAGGCTGCCTGGCCTCCCAAGCCTGGCTTCCTCCTGAGAAAGTGGGCTGTGTCACATCTGGTGTGTGCTGAGAATTGACATAATACAAAACTGTCTGCAGTCACAGTAAAGAGGGTAGTTGGTTCTGGAATCAGAATGGCTCAATCAAGATCCACTCTGTCTCTTCCTAGCCCTCTGACCTTGTACAGGGTATCTATTTTTTTCTAAGCCTCACTTTCTCTGCCTGTACACTAGAAAAACAATAATACTTACCCTTTTCCCCTATAGGTCAATTAGAGTAGTGTCACACTGATCTTGGAATTCTGCTTTATTGTCTACCTGACTTCTCACTTCTGTAAGTTTCGATCAGCAAGTTTTTTTTTGTTTTTTTTTTTGTTTGTTTGTTTGTTTTTGAGACAGAGTCTTACTCTGTTGCCCAGGCTGGAGTGCAGTCATGTGATCTCAGCTCACTGCAACCTCTGCCTCCCGGGTTCAAGCAATCATCCTGCCTCAGGTTCCCAAGTAGCTGGGATTATAGGCATGTGCCACCACGCCCGGCTAATTTTTGTGTACTTTTAGTAGAGATGGGGTTTCACCATGTTGGCCAGGCTGGTCTCGAACTCCTGACCTCAGGTGATCCACCCGCCTTGGCTTCCCAAAGTGCTGGGATTACAGGCATGAGCCACTGTGCCCAGCCCTCGATTAGCAAGTATTTATTGAGCACTTGCTACATATCTGCTACCCCACAGCAAACAAATGAGTAAATGCAACAGGGTGACGTGACAGAGTGTGACAGGCTTGATGGCTGGTGGGGTGGTTTTCCTGAGAAGGTAACACTTCAGCTGAGATCTGAAAGATGAGAGGAGGCAGGGGCAAGTGTTCAGAAAGAGGGACAACCAACAGAAAGCCTCAAAGAGAGCAATCTTGGCTTAGAAGGAACAGAAGTGCATGTGATCAGAGCCACTCGCAATGGAGAGGGGTGCAAAACAGGACTGGGGTAGGAGGCAAGCTCAGAGGGTCTTGAGGGGCCATATAGAGAGTTTGGACTCTTAATTACCTGAGAAACAACTCAAGGGTATTAAGCAGTAAAGTGACAGGATATTCTGACTGCTGCGGGCGGATGGACCATTAGGGAGCAGAAGCAGACCACAGAGACCAGCTGGCCTTTTAGCAGTAATCCAGGCAGCATTGACCGCACCATGAACTGCAGGGTGGCAGTGGGGGCAGAGAACTGCACATTTGGATATGTTTTGGAAGCAAGGTGATAGGACTGGGTGCTGGATTAAATGTGGTGGTGGTATTGGCAGGTGGGGAGATGGTACAAAAGAAAAAAGAAAGAAAGAACCATTGCTAGGAGACTGGACTTAGGCAGCTTGGGACTGACCTCATTCGGTTGGAGGGTTGGGAAATGAAGAACATCTATTTTAGATGTATTTGGGGATATTATTAGAGTTAGAGCTGCTAACCAAGTTGACAGGTTTCTCCTAACTGTTGCCGCTCTCCCTCGCTCGGCGTTTCATTCCAGGAGTGAAGTCTGCAGAAGTCATACAGCAGCTCTGCCCTCTGACCCGACAGGTGCCTGCTGCGGAGTCCTTCCCTGCATGCTTTTAGCTCTAGTCCCCAGACTCAATGCCCCTACTCTGCCACTAGGCCTGGGAAGGAACAAATTGGTTTCCATAAAATTCTCAGGATGAAGTTGAGGATGGGGTAGGACATGGGTAGTGTCTGTAGCCACCCCTGCTATGGAAGCACTTAGTTTGGGGAAGGTATCTGTCAGCCTCTTCACCCAGCTTCCAATCCCAGACAGCAATGATTGATGTGGAGATGAGTCACATCTGAGGCAAAAGAGCTTTGTCCGGGGCTTCATGGCATAGATTGGATCTTTTCGGGGATGGTGTTTGTCTGTCTGTGTCATCAGCCTGAGCTGGAACAGCCTGAGGTTTTGGTGCTCAGGATGTGTGTTTGTCTTGGCAGCTGGGACGACAGCAGCTCCGTCAGCAGCGGCATCAGCGACACCATAGACAACCTCAGCACTGATGACATCAACACCAGCTCCTCCATCAGCTCTTATGCCAACACACCTGCCTCCTCTCGAAAAAACCTGGATGTGCAGGTGAGGAACACAGGCCCTCCCAGGCTCCTCCAGTAGCCTCTGGCAGCAGGGAACCTTGGGCTTGTGGGGTAAGAGGGCCATTTGGGGCAACCAGAATCTCCAGGTTGATGAGATGAGGCCCAGCCTCCTGCCGCCTCTGCTCTCACCTCCTGACCCTGACCTGTGTCCACAAGGGAGGGGTCAGGCAGCGGATGGTGGACACGGGAGTAGGGAGGCTTCACCACCCTCACTGTGTGGACTTGATGAAATCACTCTTCCTCCCTGGACCTCGGTTTCATAATTTGTTTAAAAACAAACAACAGAAAAGGATGTTGGACTTTAGCAATTTTCAGCCCAGAGTGTGTGTCTCTTATTTGCCGCAGCAAGCCACTGCTATCCAGGGGCACATGTCTAATCCCTGTAGGAGGATGGGGTGGAAATAAAGATTGAGAACCCTGGACCGGAAGGCCAGGATGTCCTGACCTGTGGTTGAGAACTCTGTCTCTGGGTTACATTCCCCTGCTGACGTGTTTTATTTGGCCCACAGTGTTACCCTTCTTTTAAACTAGATTCCCTGTCAAATTTTTAGAATTACATTATTTCACATGAAAATGTCTTCCTGGTTGCTCTTGAGAAAAACAAAGATATTGCTTCCTTGAGCCTACATTCTCCATGTGGTGACAATCAACAGATGTCCCAGTATCCAACCCCTTAGACCTGCCACTCCTGCTCCAGGGTGCACAGCTGCTACCCTGCTGGCCAGCTGTACTCCTTAAATTACCTGCCTGACCCCAAGGCACTGGAGTTTTCCATTCCTACTTTAAGGCTTCAGATTTCATGTTTCAAATGTGGTGTAGTTTCATGTGGACACGTTCACTGACCCTCAGACCATTCCTTCATGATTGGCAAGGGATGGTTCTGAAAGGCCCATTTTACTAGTGGAAACTTAAAGTGCTGTCCTCACAGCTTGTCCCCAGTTTGGGACTGACCAGCACCAGAACTGGCCAGCTGTGGTGGCACTGGCGTCGCAGGCTGGAATCTTTTTCATGATTGATCCCCCCCATTTGCAGGCGCCACCCCTCCCCACCCCCCATCTTTGGCGAACCCTTGGAGAAATCTGTTTGGGACAAAGTCTCTCAGAGCAACCTTGCGGGGAGGCAGAACTAGCACTGCCCCGTCTTTCACTCCCTTCCATAACCTCTTCCTTTCTCAGCAGTGCTTTACTTCATACAGATAGGAGCTGATTTGGAAATCTATTTTCTTTTAAAGGTGTCTCTTCTTTGACAATAGGGCTAAAAAAAAAAAAAAAAGAAAAGGATGTATCAGAGTGTGGGAGTAATTCTGTCCCACAGAAATGGAAACGTTTACTGCCTGATGAAATACACTAGGTGTTGCCCCTGGGATTCCCAGTTACTTCTTGTATTCTTCATTTGAGCCAGACTTTCTGATTATTGTTCAGAAACCCAACCTAGTGACAGTGGGTGGTGGTAGTTGTTTTAAGAAACAAAAACTACCCATATGACTAGAAAGGGGGCCATGGGTAATGCTCTGTATGTTAATCTGAGCAGTGGTTATGTAAGTATGTTAATTTTCTAAAATGTATTCAAGCTATGTACTTAAGATTTGTGTACTTTACTGTACAAAAACCAAACAAACAAAACCTAACCCACACTTCACAAGCCGATCACTGTTTCATCAGTGATTAGACGCAAGTCAGAAGTGCCCAGCCAGGCTATGCTCCTGCCACCAATTTTCCTTTCCTTGTGAACACTAATTTTTTTTTCCTGAGGCTCATTGTATATTCAAGATAAGAACAACCAGACTGTCCTTAGATACTAAGGAAGGAACCAAGGAATTGCTCACCTGCATCTACATATTCAGGAGGCAGGCTATTAGAGGTACTGCAGAGAGAGAGAGAGAGAGATCCATGAGGTTTCCCTTTTTGACTTACAAGGTAGGAGAAGCTTGCTCCTGAGATGCAGGTGGAGCCAGTAAAACACTGTACTGGAAGAATGTCCTTGCCTTTGTTCCCTTCTTGCAAAGCTGGAATTGAAATCTCTGGTTCCACATTGATAAACACCTCGGATTTTTACATGATTTTCTAGCTGATACAGTCGCCCCAGCTCTTTAGACCAGCTCTTCGCTTTCATCTTGTAAATGTCACATCAGAAAAGGCTGCAGGATTCTGCACAAACATGCCTTTTGATCAAGATCAGAAGTTATTTTAAGGGATGTAAATGGTTTACTATTCATTGGGTAGGTTTTTTTTCCTATAAAACTACCTGAGTTTAAAAATGTTGAAATGAAAACTAAAAAAAAAGTAGGTCTTAAAGTAAACTAAATGCAGATTACACCAATAGTTACTAAGATTTCTAACGCAATGGTTTCTTTAAATGGATTTTTAGTGACATTCCTTTTGTTCCTGTCCAGGGAGCATCTCAAAATATTTGAATCAGCATAATTCACAGGCTCCCATCCTCCTCCCTCGTATCACGCTGAGGAATGCTAAGGGCCATTACTCCTGTCTGAGCGGCATCAGGCAATGGGAAGATGTGCGTTGTACCCTTCCCAAGAGCTGCGCCTTCTATGCTGTCACTCATTTGGGTTCCTGTCACATACTGGTTTACCCTGGAACGGGTGGGCAGCACACAGTCTGCCAGGCAAGGCATGGGGAGGCAGGGAGAAGTGGCTCAGCATGTCCATCAGGAAAGCAAATTGAGGACAGGTTGCCTGCCTAGGTTTTTGCTGTTTGAAAAGCCTCTGAGAAATAACTAAAGCATCTCAGGAACAGGGAAGTTATTGTCTGGAAAACCTAAGAAACAGCCTCGTGTAGCTGATTGAAAGAAGAGGAGACGGATCATTGGGAATGGAGATTCCTTTTGTCTGTGAGGGACTCCGCTATCATTGGGGACATTGAGGAGCAATGGAGAATGCCCCCCACAGAGCACAGGTGCCAGCTGTCCAGCATCAGCTCCTGTGCCCACTGTTTCCTCAGGGCCAGGCAGAGAATCCCCTTCTTGAGGCCCAAGAGCCTCTTGAGCAACTCCTCCAGGAGAGCTGGTGAGTCTGGTTGGCCAAGCAAATTGAGGTGTCAGGGAGTAGGTGTGGGCCTGGAAGCCAGATGATCTTGAGTTGTGCTCCTCACTCTATGACATCCTTGGATGAACTAAGCACTCTCTCCGAGCCCCTGCCTCCTCATCCATAACATGGCACTAATTAGATGCATCTTCAAGGGTGAGTGTGAAAGTAACAGGGAAATGCTTTATCAGCACATGCTTCCCTAGGTGCCTGAGACTGGATGGTTCCTCAGAAGTTACTTTCTTTCCTTCTTCCTTCCCTCCATTTCTCTTATCTCTCCCTCCCTTCCTCCCTCCTCTCCTTCCCTTCGTCCCTTCCCAGCCCCTGCCACCTGGGTTAACTGTTCCTCTGCCTCCAGCCTCCATTCATGGCGGTTAACTAAAGGTTGACTACGTTCTTAATATATTTTGTTTGTAGTCTCAAAGCAACTCATCTTACTTTGCAGTATTTTATTTTGAGGACAGATATTGGTGGCAAAGGGCTTTAACAAACACACGCAACT
Organism: Pan paniscus; assembly: GCF_029289425.2. Taxonomy (NCBI): domain Eukaryota; kingdom Metazoa; phylum Chordata; class Mammalia; order Primates; family Hominidae; genus Pan; species Pan paniscus. The sequence goes on from NC_073258.2 coordinate 22,337,903, forward strand.
CCCTCACATATTCATCTGTACATTCAGTATTTTCTCTCAGTTCTGTGGAAGGCACCATCCCAGGTGCTGAGGAGCAAAGATGCACACATCAAGATTTCCTCTCATTTTCAATGCCTGTGAAATGTTTAATAACATATGCGGAGGAAAAAGATAATTCCATGTCAGTTTATTTTTTGCTACTCAGGGAAATAAAATTCTGAATTATGTGGCAAGGATTCCTGTCTTGTGTGGCCTTGAATGACCCTAGAGCTCTCTAGATGTTGGCATGGATGTAGGGATGGGGTTTGGCTGGGGGTGAGGAGGGGTGCCCCTTTCTGCTCACCCGCTGGGTAAGTTACTTTTCCTCTTCAGTCCTGTATTTTCCTGATGTGTAAAATGTGGATAATAACACAGCCTGAGAGGATAAGATGAGTTCAGGATGTATGTGGAGGGACACAGTGCCTGGCAGGATGACTGGCAGGCGATGATGTTGATGCAGATAATTATCTCCACGGTCACTGGGGCTTAAACTTGAGCCAGCTCAGCATCTAGATCCGCAAGGGATATGGCACAGGGAGGGAATATCCCTGCCTTCCAAAGGCCTGTGGCCCAGTGGCAGAAGAGACAAGTACCTGTTCTCCCATAATGCAAGACAAAGGCAGGATAAATGCTAAAGATGGACAACAGAGTGCTGGGGATTTTCAGAGGTAGGAAAGTTGGTAATGAATAGAACCACTGTTTATTGAGTCCCCCCACACTGAGTTCACTGAGTTCACCATCAATGCTGTAAGAGACCTATTTATCATCCATGTTTTATACATGAGTTAATAAGTTCAGATAAGTAGGGCAATGTCCTCCAAGGTCATGCACAGCAAATGAGTGGCAGCACCCAGCACTTGAACCCAGATCTGTCAGACCCAAAGCCCACACTCTTCCCCCACATCATGCTCCTCAGGCCTCACCTCTTGCTCTCAGAAGACTGGCCTCCCTTCTGAAGTCCCTTGTGCGTGGCTTCTTTCCTCACCTTCCCATGTGGATATCGAATGACTACATAGACTTCCAAGAACAGGCAGAAGAAAACCCTTCAGAAAGGAGGTACCATTGAGATGGAAACAACTGGCCAAGGCATGGAGGGGAAGGCAGGATAGAACTCTTTGTACGTCCCCATGTGGATGTCCTGTTGGCTGGTTCCGCTGTTGCGAGCTCCAGGAACAGAGAGGCTGGGACTTTCTCGTTTTTTAATCCCAAGGGGTGCCACCTTATAGTCCGGCATGTAGCTCATGAAGGATTCAGAGTAGAGCTGGGAAGGTGACCACCCTGGACCAAGCTAGGGAGATGTGATGGCTGGATGATTGTTCTTTCCAGAGAGAGAAAGTCAAGCCACATTCCCAGGCCAGGGGCATGTGCGCTGTCTCTGCCACTGATGGAAATGGAGTTGTATGGGTCCCACCCAGAGGCTAAGCTAGAGCTGCTCTAGAACTGGGGTTGGGGAGCCTGCCAGTATGGAAGGAGAATCTGCTGGGTATAGCTATTAGGTGCTACTGAGTATGCACAAATGTATCATATACCTCGACTTAGCCTTAGGGAGGGCAGTGTGGCATGGTGGTTAAAATGTGGGCTCTGCAGTTAGACTCCCTGAATTCCCTGCATCTCTACTTCCTCACTATGTGATCTTGGGAAATTTTCTTTTCACTGTGTGCCTCAGTTTTGTCATGTAAAATTGAGACTATTAACTGTAATTTCCTCATAGGTTTTTGATAAGGATTAAATTTAATGATACATATCAAACACTTTAGCTTAGTGCCTGGGACGTAGTAAGTACTCAATAAATTGTAGTTGTTATGCTACTAGTATTAGCACCATTACAGTTTGATTGGGGGGAAATAAGTATAGGAACATTAAAAGAATAAATAATGCAGTAACCCAGGATGTGGCATGTGCTAAATTTTCAGTACCTCTTAGAGCATATTAGAATATGTTAAAATGTACTTGAATGTAAGCTCCATGAGGTTAATGATTTATACTTGTTCATTGCAGTATTCCTAGTGCGAATAAGCTTTCCTGGCACGTAGTGGCACCCAATAAATATTTGTGAAGTGAATGTTCCAAAGCCAAGTTATTTTCTGCCTCAGGACCTTTATACATGTGGTTCCCTCTCCCTGGTATGCTCTGCCCCAAACTCTTCTTTTACTAAGTAAGTTTCTTTTCTTTCTTTAGGGTACTTCTTTTTGAACTGATCACTGTCGCCTACCCACCTCATTGTCATCTAAATTAGGTCAATGTCTATATTTATTTCTCAGACTTTTTGTCTTTTTCCTTATAATAGTCTTCGTAGTCTACAATTACACCCTTGTTTGTGTTTATTTATTCTATCTCTGCCTGTTTCACTGGATCGTAAGCTCCACCATGGGTGGGAAATCAGTCTTATCCCCAGATTCTCTGACCCTCCGTGGTGCCTGGCAGACAGCAAGCATGGAGTAAATTCTGGTTGGATGAATGTACTGGAAGTGTTTAGAGGAAGGAAACTGACCTGAGGTAGTTGGGACAAAGAATGGGCAACTTTAGTTTCTGTAAGATTGAGATAAAGATAACAGTACTTGAGTACTTGTGTACTTACCCTTTCTGATTAAATAGAGGCTGAGATCGGATAAGATAATTTTGCTAATGTCTGTTGTGGCCTGAAAAGCGTGTGTTCCTTGGCTCCTTCCTAGGCTCATTCATTCGCTCATCAAGCTTTGAGTGAGCTCCTGCCCCGTGCCCACATGTAGGAGCTCCCCTCTCTCTGTCCCTTGCCACAGCTGAATGATGAGCTTCTCATAGCCAGGCAGTGTGTGTTTGTCCTCCTCATATCTCTAGTGACTAATACTTAGCTGGAAAAAAACAAATGAAAGAACTCATAAGGTGTCTGTAATGGATGAGTGGAATTCATAAGGGGAGAAGGGGTTGGGGTGGTGTTGGGGAGGCGATTGAACTTGGGCTGCCTATCTGTTTTTTAGCTTTTATCCCATTCAGCCATTGTATTCCATGGAGGAAGGCATTTCTTCCACTCTTGGATGACAGGCGTTAGGCAGATTCTTGCCAGGTGTTCATTTTAATTTCCTATCTTGCCTACTCTCGGTAGTTAAGCATTGCAAATATGGGACTGGTATCTTAGTATACCCACCCTGAAAGCGCTCCTGACCTCCCTTCCCCTTTTACTGTGCTGCTTCTCACTACTGACATCCTCCAACTGGCCTCAAACCCCAGGAGGCCTCCAAAGCATTCTGGTCAGCTTTATGCCTTTTAGCTGCAGGAGATCATTAACGTCACACTTCTGTCCCCTTCTGGGTTTTATGGCCAGCAGGTCAGGGCTCTTCCAAAGAAAGCTGGCTAATTATATCCCTTGTCAGAACAAAATCCCACAAGGGGAGCAAAGCAGTGGCATATAAATAATGCTGGGGTCGGAGCAGGCATCATTGGCTCTCCACATTTGGGGGAAGTAGCATTTGAGGATGTGCTTCCCCTCAGCTCCTGGCTCTCCCTGATTTGAGTAGAACCAGCAGCCACCCTTGCTCACTTGCTCCCTTGCTTGGTGTGTTAGATCCAAAGATCTCTCTGCGGTGCAGTGATGGGAAGAAGGCAGAACAAAGGGAAACGGGCCAGGAGACTGGATGCTGGTTAGAGATCAGCCGCCAGAGTTGGAGGAGGCTTGTTCAAGTGGCAGAAAATAGGTGGTGGCTGAATTCCCACTGCATCTCCATCTGCTCTGCCCCTTCCCCTCGCTAGGGCTCTTTCCTTCTTTTTTCCTGGGCCCCTTTTCCTCTCTTCCCTTACTCCTTTCTTTTGCTTTTCTTTTCTTCTTTTTTGAGACAGTCTCGCTCTGTCATCCAGGCTAGAGTACAGTGGTGCGGTCACGGCTTACTGCAGCCTCCACCTCCCCGGGGTGATCCTCTCACCTCAACCACCCGAGTGGGTAGAACTATAGGCGTGTGCCACCACACTCAGCTAATTTTTCTATTTTTTTGTAGAGATGGGGTTTTGCCATGATGCCCAGGCTGGTCTTAAACTTGTGGGATCAAGTGATCCTCCCGCCTCAACCTCCTAAAATATTAGGATTATAGGCGTGAGCCACTGTGCCCAGCCATCTCGTTCCATTCCATTCCAGGGATACATTGATATTATTTACTTTTTTATTTTTTTTCCAAAAAAAAAAAAATCAGTCTTTCTAACAAGATAACCAGAGTACAAAAGTCCAAACATCTTTAAAGTAATGATTATTTTTCCCTTAACTACTCCAGTGTTTTGGCATTTTTGCCTTTGGAGTGAGGGGCTTCCCAGCCTGGGATTGGGGAAGGACTAATTCAGAGAGTCTCTGTCCGTAGACTGATGCTGAGAAGCACTCACAGGTGGAGAGGAATTCCCTGTGGTCTGGTGATGATGTCAAGAAATCAGACGGAGGCTCAGACAGCGGCATAAAAATGGAGCCAGGTTCCAAGTGGAGGCGGAATCCTTCTGATGTGTCTGACGAGTCCGACAAAAGCACGTCGGGCAAGAAGAATCCTGTCATCTCCCAGACAGGCTCATGGCGGCGAGGCATGACAGCTCAGGTGGGCATCACCATGCCAAGGACGAAGCCTTCAGCCCCGGCAGGTGCACTGAAGACCCCAGGAACTGGTAAGAGGCCGGGGCTGTCTTGGCCCTACAGTTGACATTTTGAAAACCAAAGCCATAGTTAACTCTAGCAAGGATGTGACATTATATATTTTGTCTCAGGATTTATACTCTGCTAACAACGAGCTTCCATAAACTTTCACATCCCTACCTTTTTCTAAGTGGAAATAAGTAAGCATGGGAGCCTCTTAAGCTCTGAAGATGGTTCGGCTGCTGAGACATACTGAATTGGTTTAACTAGACACTGGGTGAGTTAATGCAGCCAGTTCAGGCTATTCAACAGCATGGGTTTATGAGCTGTGGGTGTGTGGTGAGTTGATGTTGTCCCTGACTTAGGGGATATTTATAAACAAGGGCAGAGGTATCCCCTGGACATGTTAGGGACAGCCCTTTAATGGACAGAGGGTGAAAGATCAGGAAAGGCAGGGGGTTCTTTCCCCCCAGACATATCAGTGATTGGCTGGCTTTGCTTTATCCTGGGTAAATTTAGACTGCTTTGCAAATGAGTAAAATTATTGACATTTCCTAAAAGGCTCACGGTACATTAGTAGACTATATTATTTTTATAAAAAGCTCTTTCCTCTGCCTCCCCAAGGGAAAAGTGAACCAGCTCTTCAGAGGAGGAGAGCATCTTAAACAGACGAGATGGATGAGCTGGCTCTTGGCTTGCAGGCTAATCTTGCTGATCTCTCTCTTAGGAAAAACAGACGACGCAAAGGTGTCTGAGAAAGGAAGGCTTTCTCCTAAAGCCTCCCAGGTGAAGCGCTCCCCATCAGATGCAGGCCGGAGCAGTGGTGACGAATCCAAAAAGCCCCTCCCCAGCAGCTCGAGGACACCCACTGCCAATGCCAACAGCTTTGGGTTCAAGAAGCAGAGTGGTTCCGCCGCCGGCCTGGCCATGATCACAGCCAGCGGGGTGACTGTCACCAGCAGGTCAGCCACACTGGGCAAAATCCCAAAGTCATCTGCACTCGTCAGTCGGTCTGCTGGTCGGAAGTCAAGCATGGATGGGGCTCAGAATCAGGATGACGGGTATCTAGCCCTAAGCTCCCGGACAAACCTTCAGTACCGGAGTTTGCCGAGGCCCAGTAAGTCCAACAGCCGGAACGGGGCTGGGAACAGGTCTAGCACCAGCAGCATAGATTCCAACATTAGCAGCAAGTCCGCAGGCCTGCCAGTGCCCAAACTGAGGGAGCCTTCCAAAACAGCCCTAGGCAGCTCTCTACCAGGTCTGGTCAACCAAACAGATAAGGAGAAAGGCATCTCATCAGACAACGAGAGTGTGGCTTCCTGTAACTCGGTGAAAGTGAATCCGGCAGCCCAGCCTGTGTCCAGTCCGGCTCAGACCAGTCTCCAGCCTGGAGCCAAGTACCCAGATGTGGCCTCTCCCACACTCCGCAGGTAAGTGAGTACATAAATGGTGCAGAGCAGAACCAGAATACAGGGAATGGATTTAGTAATTTCCTGTTTCTTAGTTGAAGCACCCTCTGTTTTTCTCCACTTTAGTCCTCCAGTAAAGCTGTTTTGTCAGATCATGCCGGCAGTTTTGCAGTTGACTATTTTCCCATGTTGGGATGAAAAACTTAGGCCTCTGGAATCAATCATCTTGGAATCAAATCTTAGGTCCATTTTAATTAGCTGCCATATAACCTTTTTTAACAATTCTGCCTTAGTTTCCTTACCTGTAAAATGGGGATGAAGATACTTTTTTGTCAGGGTTTTTGTAAAGATACGTCTTTGTAGCTGTGTCTGGTCGTAGTATGCACTCAATAGAAGTTAGCTACTGCTGGGCACCGTGGCTCACGCCTGTAATCCCAGCACTTTGGGAGGCCAAGGCGGGCAGATCATGAGGTCAGGAGTTCGAGACCAGCCTGGCCAATATGGTGAAACCCCGTCTCTACTAAAAATACAAAAAAATTAGCCTGGCATGGTGGTGTGCACCTGTAGTCCCAGCTACTCAGGAAGCTGAGGCAGAAGAATCACTTGAACCCAGGAGGCGGAGGTTGCAGTGAGCCAAGATCACACCACTGCACTCCAGCCTGGGCAACAGAGCGAGACTCCATCTCAAAAAAAAAAAAAAAGAAGTTAGCTACCATCCAATCCAGAATGAGGTCTTGATACACCCTTGGACCTGGGTGGGTAGCTCAGGGGAGCAGATACATTTTTTTCTTGTGTTAATAATTCTTCAGCTGAGCTTCCTCATTATGGCAGGCAGTGATCTTGACCAGCTCCTTCCTTTACTCAAAAAGCCCAGTGTCCCCACATATACTTTTACGCTACTCCAGAATTCCAAGTCATTCTGAAATTTTAACTTCCCCCTCCCCATCACACACACACACACACACACACACACACACACATACATACACACAAACCTCTTAAAGAAGAAATATTTCTGAAAAAGAGAAATTGATTTCCTGTTACCTTAAATAGACATCATTTCCCCACATTTTCACACTGGGTGGAAGCTCTAGATATAAACAAATTATTCACTTGTTTAAAGTTTCTTTTAAATTTATTCAACTTTTGCCTGTTCATATTATCTTATTATAATATCCACTGGACCATTCTCAAACTGCAACTGCTAGGTTACAGTTCATCCTACTTTCCCAGGAAATTTCTTATCATAAGAAAGAATAAGTCCCAAGAAAAGAAAATCAAGCAGTGAGAAAATAAAAATTATATGCACACGTACATATTTGGGGATGAACAGGAATGTTTGAAAAGACTTCAGAAGAAGCATTCCACATGAAAGGTATAATGAAGCAGTTCACTGTTCTTTGTCCAGACTTGATTATTAGAATTTCAGTAACGATTTTTTTTTCCAGGGGTAAGTCTGTTGTGCTGCTCTTTGTTGTTTTAACAGATTGCCTTGTAAATGAAAATGTTCTCTGTTTCTTGCCTCAAGTATTATATGTAATATTCACTCTTTGGTATTATAGATTTCCTTTACTAACTACAAAGGCATTTTATTAGACCCTTAGGCTAGTGTAATGGAATGCTTGAAAATGCATGCAGCTCCTACGGCTCTACATTGAACACCTTTTAGCCAATTCCTGGTAAATTACATTTCTTCCTAAATCGTTAAGGTATTCTCAGTTCTCTTGATGTGTATTAGTATGGTGAAGAAAAATCTTTGGTGAATTTGATAGATAACTCTCTTCAAATGATTTCAAGGACTAACAGACCAAAGATTAGACTTTTGTATGTAGTCATGCATAGCAGAATGAGGAGCAATATGCAAAAGTCAGAAAAAAAAGTGGATGAGATTTGGGTTTCCTAATAATTGGAAGTGCTTGGCAATGGAACAAGTTACCCTTTGAAGTAATGAGGTCCCTGTCATCACTGGAAGTATGTAAGCATTCTAAAGCCAAGATTCTACATTAGGATATTTCATTCCCTGGTTGTCACCAGGCACAAAGTGTTTCCCTTCTGCCACCACACACTGTAGTAAGGATTGATTGATTGATTGTCTTTACAATACTTGAGATTTATAGGACAGTCTAGAGAGGGCAGAGATCAAACTGTCACCACTTTTAGCACCCAAGGCAACCTGCATGTCAGAAATACATAGTAGTTTTGTCACTTGTGAGATACTTACTCAACACAGGTTTCAGTGAGTGTAATAGAGCCTTTGCATTACTAGAATGTGGACAATTCTCTGACTTAAAGATAATTTCAACATTCTACCAGAGAGCTCTCTGCCAGTGGAAGAGGGGGCATTTATGTCATTCCTTGTAGTCTGATGGCACATTTTTGGCCACGAGCAGGGGAGATGACATAGAATGGCATTTCTGTGTGTCTGTCACAGAGACACAGTTCCCACCCAGTGTGTCTGGTCTAATGTCTTGTGAACCAAGCAAGATTTCCATGTATGTCACTGGATAAGTAAGCTCTCTGGCTTCAAAAGATACATCTTTCCAGTTGCGTTTTCTATTGTGGATAAATCTCTGAAGATACTTTTCCTAGGCCCCCTCCAGATCTAAATTCATGCTCTTGATTCTATGTATTGTGCTCAGAGGTCAAGAAACCAAATCCCTTAGAGTTGAGCTGTCATAAACTGTGTGCCTGCTTTATGCCTGGGGCCGCAGAGACAGAGATGATGAAGACAACCATCTTCCTGGGCCAGGGCAGTTTTCTAGTTAGTCTATCTATTGAAAGAAAGGGAAGCAAGATCTTGGCCCAGTGTCATGTGAATAGGCCTGTAGAAAATTATTACTCATGGCTCTTTGGCTCAGATGGAGTCAGAGTCTCAGCTGCAGCTTAGAACTTGAAGACGGCAGCCTGTGATGCACTAGTGTCTAGGCCCACTTTTTGGCTGACCTTTCCCTGAAGTACCGTTAGCCATTTCAGTAGGAATGGCTGTGCTTCCTTCCCCAGGAATTCTCACCAACTCCTCTGCCCTACCCTTCTTTAACAGTCCGGTGCCCCTTGGCACTGGGTGTTCAACCTACACAACCCTTTGTCTCTTCACAGACTCTTTGGTGGGAAGCCTACCAAGCAAGTGCCCATCGCCACAGCTGAAAACATGAAAAATTCGGTGGTCATCTCCAATCCTCATGCCACCATGACTCAGCAAGGTAACCTAGACTCCCCGTCAGGCAGTGGCGTCCTGAGCAGTGGGAGCAGCAGTCCTCTCTACAGCAAGAATGTGGACCTCAACCAGTCTCCGCTAGCCTCCAGCCCCAGCTCAGCCCACTCGGCCCCTTCCAACAGCCTCACCTGGGGCACCAACGCCAGCAGCTCCTCCGCAGTTAGCAAGGATGGCCTGGGCTTTCAGTCTATCAGCAGCCTCCACACCAGCTGTGAGTCCATCGACATCTCCCTCAGCAGTGGAGGGGTCCCCAGCCACAATTCTTCCACTGGCCTCATCGCCTCCTCCAAGGACGACTCCTTGACTCCCTTTGTCAGAACTAACAGTGTGAAGACCACACTGTCAGAAAGGTTGGTGCTGTGCCTCTGGCTGCCTTTCTCAGAAAGACACCCTTCCAAAAATAAAAAGATTAGCTTAGGAATCCCAAATGTCGAATAGCCTTTGCCTGTAAGATTTCTCTGTTTCTAATTACTGCTGTCTTTCATGGGGAAACCACTTCAGGATGGAATCAAGCTTGGCTCTGCTCCCTGTTATCTTTTCCTCTGTGGTTATTTTTGGTGCTTGGAGCTGCTCAGTCTCTCGGGGGCAGATTTATGCTACCATTTGAAATGGCATTCAGCTTTTGAAATCCTTCAGTTTTATCCTGTTTGTTCATCAACAGCTTCTTTTCCCTCCCCTTGTAATTGTGCAAGCAGAGCAGGTGACTGGGTGCAGACATGGAGTGTTTAGTAGGATGCTCTTTAGACAGCTGGGTAGGTTTGTTGTCATCGTGGCAAACACCCTCCTCCTGGACTGATAGGAAATCAAGAAATTAAAAGTGTTCTCGGAGCCCTGGATTTCTCTGCAGCAGGGATAAATGTGTCCAGTTTCTGCATATAGGGAAGAAAGCGAGGATCAGCATGGGGAATGAAAAAAATGTATATAACAACACCACTCCTTTCTTCCAAGCTAATGTTCCTTCTCTTGTTTTCTACCTGCCTGGACTTCTAGCCCTCTCTCTTCCCCTGCTGCTAGCCCTAAGTTCTGCAGAAGTACTCTGCCCAGGAAACAGGACAGGTAATGACATTGCAGGCCGGGGACCAACCGAGCCTCTAGGTTCTTCTGCCCATTCGTTGTCAAGCCAGATGTCTTGTGCGAGGCTGTTGGCCTAAGCCACCTGCTTGTGTTTGTGGCTCTAGTGTACTCTGTGACACATGGACATGCCAGTGAGAGTCTGTTCCTCTGTCTGCTAAAGCCCAGGGAGAGGTGGAGTTGGGCTGGCCTCTTCATTCCCATTTTGGGAAGGCGACCTCAAACCCTGCCACTTGATCTGGGGCAGCGGAAGCTCTCGCTTGCATCTCTTGTGGCCTCCTGTGGCATGTTCCTGCTTTTCAGCTTCCTTCCCATTCCTTTTGCCACCCCCAACCCCAAGCCCAGAAATGACCTGCCACCCACTGTGTAGCTTGGCCCTCACCTTTGTCTACCCCTCCCCATGCAGCTGCCTCTTCTCCCTTTCAAAATCCTTTGCTGAAGTTTGGCTCATTATGTCTTGCAGACTGTTGTGTTCTGTGTGCCCATTTCCTGCGATGATAATGAAAAAGAATGTGTAGAGTATTAAGACTTTACGAATGTACACACTTGTGTTTGCCCCTAGCTGTAGGTGGGCCTCAGAGATGGATACTGACCTTAATTTTGTGGGGGAGTGATGACTTGGCCAAACATAACAAACAGATGTTGTCCCCTGCCAGAAAAAAAAAAAAAAAACAAAACTCTTCACCCCATCAACAGTGAAAACTTTGTTTTTGTCAGCTCACAAACCAAGCCTTTAAACCGTTGGTCTTTAGAAATCCAGGGGCTTTGACTTTATCAGCCAGCAAGTTGTAACATGCCCCACCCAGGACTCAGCTCCTAGCTATGCCTGGGCCGCAGAAATTGAGAGGGACCTGGAATTCACTTCGTTACAGATGAATTCCAAATATGCAGACTGCTGGCCTCTTGAAACCTCCAACAAGTCCGTTCTCCCATTTGAAGTCATTGCCAGTGGCATTTAGGGGGTGGGTCAGAGTTAGGGGTGCAGGGAAGTGGGCATCCCTCTCTCTGAGAAGCCGTGTTGGTGCAGAGAGTGCCCCTGGGCAGTAGAAGGCACAGGACCTCTGCTTTGAGGTGGAGCAACCCCTGAATTTTGCTTTGAATCTGTGGAAAACGAGGAACAATTGGGGTTAAGGGACTCAGGCCTCCTGGTGACCTGGGGTAAAGTATGCGCTGGTGTCAGCTCAGGCTGAGGATTGGGTTTCTTTTGTTTTCCACGGATGTGGATGTGTTGCATTGCATGCCTAGCTGGATAAGGCACTTCCTGGTGATGTGCACCTCTTTCTCCAGGGCCCTTCAGCCCCCTCCCTAGCTTTCCCTCTTTCTGCCTTCTGTGTGCTGCTCTGAAGTTCTTATTTTTGTTTTAACTTTCCTACAGTGACCCGCACCTTGATAGGAACACTTTGCCTAAGAAAGGACTCAGGTATCTGTGTTTCCTCCTTGCATCTGTGCCATCTGTTGTGGCTTTGGAGCTTGGCTGTGTGACTCCTTCATGGCTGGTGGGGGTTTGGGCTGGGCTGGGGTCCCCGCTTTGACCACCACAGCAGGACCTTTTGGATGACGGCTCCCCTTGCACCCTCTCGTTCTCACTCTCCATTTGTCAGCTTATTTGCTTGAGCAGGGGCTGTGCTTTTTCAGGCTTAATGTGGTAAAACCATCTCATGAAAAACATCCCTGGGCAAGCCCAAGGAGCAGTCATTGCTGCTTCTGGGGCCAATGGGTTTAATTTCTGAGCACTTCACCATGACCATTCTGTTCACATGGCTGTCTTCCAAGAGAAAGGACATGACTTATAGCATACTGATTTGTAAGCTAGGACAAGAGCACAGGAGGCAAGGAATATTTTCCCCCAATTTGAAAATATTTAACTTTTCTCCCCATAAAAAATTGCTAGACAGATACTTTGCCCTTGTCTAAATATTCTAATGGAAAATTGGTCCACTTTCATTGCCCAACAAGACATGGGTGTGATCATTTTTTGGTGGATAATAAAGAAAAGACTCCCAGGAAGGACTGTCCTTCCATTCCTGGTAAGTGGTGGCTCAGGTTCATTTTTGGTGCTAGTCCTGGCAAAACAAGATGCTATAAGTCACCATTGCTCACACCATCTATATCACTTTGCCAATCAGAGAAAATTCAGTTTGCTAATGCCTCCCCTGTGATCTTGCTGTCTTATGGTTGCAGCCGTCATTTCTTCTGCTTTCTAAACACCACATGCCCTGTAGCATCAGCTTCACCCTGCACTAAGCATTAAGTGCTTTCGCATAAAATGGGACTTGGAATGAAATGTTTCATTGCTGTCATGTATGTCTGTAGTTAATAACCTGCAGCTCTTAAGACTGAGAGCATTTTGAACAGTAATGTGAGGTAGGTATCAATGCTTCCTTTCAATGGGATCCTCTGAGTAAAGCCAGTTCTAAGAATCTAAGAAGGAAAGTATTAAAATCTCCCAACAGTCATCCTGCAGGAAGTTGTTGAGCAGTGTGGCCTTAGAGGGGGCCTTGGCAAGGCCTTTTGTACTTACCAGTTTCAATCATGCCTATGAGCTGCTTGTCAGCAACCATGCCAGATGCTTAAATCATGGCCACTCTCACTGTGAGTTTGACTTTGATGCCCCACTGGTGCCCTGAGAGAAAGCTAACTTCTAAATGTTAACATTGTGAAATGGTGCGTATACTTCTGTAGCAGATCTAGCCTATCAAAATTATGTAGCTCTGGTTTTTTAAAAATTCAGAATAGAGATACGTGACAGGCTATTTTCAGGCAATTGATGTGTCCTGGAAAGTTGCATATCTGTCAGATATAGTAAAAACATTAAGGAGAAAACATTTCTGTGCTCCCTCTCACTCTGATTCTTCCTGTGTAGCTCACCCACTCCATACACATGAACATCCAGTACGAACACACTGACAACATCTTTCCTTAAGCCCAAAGAATCCCTCTATTGACATAATCAGTAGTCACTCCATAATATATAAGTCCGAGGATACCCTGGCCACTTGGCACTCAGAAATTTCAGATGCAGGCCAGGTGCGGTGGCTCATGCCTGTAATCCCAGCACTTTGGGAGGCCGAGGTAGGTGGATCACTTGAGGGCGGGAGTTCAAGACCAGCCTGGTCAACACGGTAAAACCCTGTCTCTACTGAAAATACAAAAAATTAGCTGGGCATGGTGGCACATGCCTATAGTCCCAGCTACTCGGGTGGCTGAGGTGGGAGAATCACTTGAACCCAAGAGACAGTGGTTGCAGTGAGCCGAGATCATGCCACCTTGCTCCAGCCTGGGCAGTAGAGCAAGACTACGTCTCGGAAAAAAAAAAAAAAAAAAAAAAAAAATGAGGAAAGACATTTCACATGCTACTTATGGGCATAATGAAAAGAACATGCATTTTAAAATCAAACATGGATTGAAATCTCAACTCTGTGACTACCAGCAGGGTCCTTACCTTCCCTGAATGTAAAATAGGAATAATGGCATCTGCATTGCTGAGTAGGTCTGAGGCTTTGGTAAGATAATGCACATGAAGGCACCTAGCACATTGTAGATGTTCAATAAATCATCACCATATACATTTCAGAATAAATGAGGAGGTGGACCACATAACTTCTGAAGACCCTCTCCTATAAAACTCAACAATTTGGGGTTGCTTTTATGAAGATTTGTTTGTGCTCTATTACAGCAACTACTATAAGCATCAGTGTCCTCAAACCTTGCTTTGTATGTCTGCTTTTTCATATGCTGTGATTCACGGTCATTTATTTGTGTTGTAGAATGGCAGATGCCATGAGTTGTCTAATTAAACCTCCCTCAAAGCTCTAACAGCAGCTCATTTTGTTGCTTCAGTCCTGTCAAGGTGGGGGCTTTGACGTGACACTGTCATGAAGCAACATGTTACAGATACGCCCAGTGACGGCTCTTCTGAGCATTTACCAATCTTCTTCCCTTTATGTGTTCCCTCCAAACTGAAAGGAGTAGTCATTTTCCCCAAACACAGCCAAATAGAAAAAAGGTTTTGAGAAACTTCATAAGTTTCAGGACATGTAGTGATCTGATTTTTAAAAAAAATCATCTTCGGATATATGTTTTCTTTTTATATATTTACCATCAGCTCCACAGAGTTCATTTTAATAAGCATTGTTCATAGTTAATTCCGGCTTGATTTCTGTCTGTCCAGGTATACTCCCACCTCCCAGCTTCGCACGCAAGAAGATGCAAAAGAATGGTTACGGTCCCATTCTGCAGGAGGCCTGCAGGACACCGCTGCCAATTCCCCCTTTTCCTCTGGCTCCAGCGTGACTTCTCCCTCCGGAACAAGATTCAACTTTTCCCAGCTTGGTGAGTAGCCACTTGTCATTACCTATGTTGATCAGCTCCACAGGGCAGTGGTTATCTTATATACATAACATGTTTTTATTTCAATAGTTTTTGGGGAGCAGGTGGTTTTGGTTACATGGGTAAGTTCTTTAGTGGTGATTTCTGAGATTTTGGTGCGCCCATCACTTGAGTTATCTTATATTTTGAAATAGACATATAGTCACATCCCGCTCAGTGTCTGATTAGCCCTCGGCAATATAGTTCGATTACAGGAGATTGACAGAAAAATAAATAGAGAAAATAGTAAAGTTTTTGATACTGTAATCAATGATTTTCTTTATTTGGTTGATATTGGTAGGGCTATAGCAAAGAACATGTTATCCCATTCTTAAAAAGAATGCATTCTTTTTCTAAGACCTCTGAAGAAATAGATTTTATCGCATATGCCATGTTAGGTCATCCTCATTGCTTTATTAAGTTGGAAATAAAAGTTAAGTTTTGATTGAATAGGTATTCTTAACAATGCCTACTTCTGACATAATGCTTTGACTGGCACAGTGGGGTAAGGAAAAGAATTTGTGTCACAGTCCCTGCTGACATGTCAATGGAATTCTTTTTCAGGAAGACAAACACATCAATGCACACCTATATAATAGAGTAAAAGAGAACAATCCAAAGCTTTATATGAAATCATGTAAAAGCTGAATATAATTAGATAGCAAGTATTAGACACATTTAGAAAAAGGAAAGATTAGTGCTGGCTGAAGTTATAGGCAGAGGTTATGTGAAGGTGGCAGAGTAGGAGCTGAGCCTTGAAGGACTGATAGAGGGTGAGAAATCTTTTCTAATCTCATCTCACTCTTTAGAGAGGCAGGCTTTTCTGAATATAGTGAATAACAAATTCAGAGTCTCTAAGGATAGAGGTGGCTTGTAATCAAGTGAGGTTTAACACTTCATTTCTGATTGACTAAATGAGTACCTCTGAAAATATTGCACATGACTCAAATGGACAGGATTTTCATAAGAAAGCTAGTTTTAGCTGAGACAAATGTACCTTCCTTGCATTGAAACTCTTTATATACCATTATTAAATGTCCCTCATCTGAGGCAATGGGATCTGTGTTCATACTGTTCTTTCCCAGCCATAACTCTTTGAGGCAAGAGATTCTTGTCATGCACAAATGCTTCCCATCTGATCAAAAGCCTGATTGGACTATTTTGGGCTTTTGGCTTTAGAGAAAATCATTCCAGATGAGCCTGGGGAGTAATTAGCTCATGCCTGGAAGGTGATACTGGCCTGTCTGAACGTGCCAAGTTGGAAAGCTGAGGCCCAGAGCCTTGCTTTGGAGCTGACCTGCCTTTTTACTCTTATTTTTAGCTCCCGGTGTGTAACTCAAATGCTGATGGGACTACCATTTAGAAAACAGATGGGAGAAGAGTTGGCAGAAACACATATGGCTAAAAATAAGCAGTCTTCTCTTTGTCCCCAACCAGGATTTGAACAGAGACATGAATGTCTAACCTTTTGATTCTATTCCTTTTATTCCAGCGAGTCCCACCACTGTCACCCAGATGAGCTTGTCCAACCCGACCATGCTGAGGACCCACAGCCTCTCCAATGCTGATGGGCAGTATGATCCATACACTGACAGCCGCTTCCGGAATAGCTCCATGTCCCTGGATGAGAAAAGCAGAACCATGAGCCGTTCAGGCTCATTCCGGGATGGGTTTGAAGAAGGTAAGGAAGGAAAGGAAGAAGGTAAGGAAGGAAACTTCCATCTCCCAGGTTACTCAGTGTAGTTAAGGGTCCTCTATGCTAAGTTCACTTCCTTAACCTGAGAGCCCACCTATAAGTGCTCCCACCTCTCCCACCTACTCTGGGGGTCAGGGATGGGGATCTCTGAAGAGTAAGGTCTGGCCTGACCCTTAATTAACCTTCCAGGCCTTTGAGGAAGAGGCTGCTTAAAAATCACTGGTGAACCATAGAGCTGACTGAGGTCCGCTTTAGGCTTCTCCCTCCTGGACTTGGGCCACAGCTTCTTGGCATGCGCCTCCACCTTGAGGCTCAGCCACCGGCTCACCATCTTGGCAGAGAGAACTACTGGAGAGTTCATTTCCCTGTGCTGACACGCCCATGTAGCTCTGGGGGCCGGGCAGCCACGCCTTTCTGCTCTGCTCCAGAATTTTTCATCTCTTTTCTCAAGCACTGGGTTTTTAAGTGTATTGTTTTCAGTTATGCCCTTTTCTTTCTTTGGTTGCTAACTGAGAATATTTGGGGTTGGATTTTTATGTTTGGTTCATTTTAATCAGAATCATGGGAGAAAAGTTCTGTGGACAACTTTGTCAGCCGTCTTCACAGCTCACTTCATTTCTCTCTTCCTTTGTTCCATCACCCAAGGTATGAGTTAGGTGAGTAAGCCGTCAGAATTCTGTGGAGGATATCATCCCCACCCCATGAAGATGGGGCTGATGGGACATTGGCGGCAATGCTCATTAACCAATGATTAAGAATAGGAGTCAGACTAGCAGAGTTTAAATTCCAGCTCCACTGCTTTTTAGGTATATGATTTTGAACAAGTTGCTTCACCTCTCTGTGCCTCTGTTTTTTCATGGATAAAATAGGAGTAATAATAGTATTCAGCTCATGGAATTATGAGAATTAAATGAGATAATACATATAAATGTTAACACAATAATGTTATTACATGTCATGGCCTGTAATAACACAGCCGTAAAGCTATAATAACATAGCTGTAAAAACACAGCTTCAGCATTGACTTCCTGGCAGCTCAAAGTCCCCAGCCAGAGAGTGGGGAATCTTGGAGCAAACGGAGCCTAGTCTGAGGACTATACATCTAGTTGTCCCTTTGTTGCCATTGAAAAAGCAGAATGTGGAGGGTGAGTTATAGGTGCTTCCCGGTCCCCATATGAGTAGGGAAAAAGGGCCACCATCCTCCCAGCATGAAAGAACAAACAAATTTGTGATTGTTTAGGAAGTTTCAAGTCAAAAGGGAGAGAAACACAACGCACAGGATTCTGCTTTTGCCTAATGTTCTTTTTAACAGAAGTTTTAAAGAATGTATTTACAGAACAATTGCCCCCTGGTTTATTTTCTTGTTAACTTAATACTTTCCACCCTGATTTATGTATCATTTGCATACCATGACATTCAGTGAACAGGCACAAGTCTGTAAATCCATATATGGGAAGCTGCTGGGACCAAGGATTAAGGAGGGGAGAAGCCTGAGTCACTGAGGGGCATTTGTGAGATTTAAGAGCTAGAAATTAATGCTATAACTGCTCAGAACAGTGATAGTAGAGAATATATTGTGATCCTAAGGTGAAGGAAGTGGCAGTTTGTCTTGAACTTCTTTCTAGTCAGTGTACTGGCCAAGCATCGCCAGGGAGCATTTCCCAACCTCCCTGGGAAGGATTTGCATATGGAGTTTGTCCTGCACTGTATTCCTCTTCTCTGCCATGTGTGTTCCTGAGTGAACCATGTCCAGTACTGAAACTTGTCCAAACAAGCACACTTTGCCTCATAAAGATCCAGGACCATTACAGTATCGTCATCAGATAGCTTTTATTTATTCCATCTGGAATCAAGCTGGCAGACAGCACAACTGTGGAATATCTGGGATATCAAAATGACATTGATAAAAAGTGCTTGCCCACAAGCAGTGTCTAGACTTTTGTAAACCTAATGATTCATGGTGACATGGAACTGAAGCACAGAGGTAAAAGTCAAACTTTAGGGGAATGGATAGGGACCGCTGTGAATACACTGTGAATACATAACATTATCATCTTTTGGAAAATATGGCATCAGATTGATTTTATTTCTTCTAAGGTTATTACATTCAAAAATAAAATAGAGTTTGTGTAATTAGGTTTTTAATTCCTTTCGTTGAAATTCCTTTTTTTGAATTTATTAACTCCCAGTATTGCAGGAGCAGTTGGAAGAAAATTGACATTTCATGTTTGGACCGAACAGAACCTCCTTGTAATAATCAGTTAGGTGTATTATACGCCATAAAGCAGAATAGAAATTTAGGAAGAAGTAGCACAAGTATTTGTGTGAGGTTTTTGTGCAATTTAATTAGCTCTTTCCACTTTGAAGGAGTTTTAGGAATTATAAATATGTAGATTAGGTACAGGCATGGCCAGATGCAGCCTTTCAAAGGTGTTTCAGGTAAATTACTTTCTATCAGATGCACTATGCGATCTTAAAGTCAACTTTAATAGCGTACATTTAAGGGGATGCTTGAGGCATTATTAAAATGGATTCTAGAGAAAAAAAAATCCCATGACTTCACCAATCATCACTAAGAGCTAATGCAGTGAAAAACACAGAAACCCTCCACCCTATCAATTTATATGGAATCCCCAGGAGCACAGAAGCTTATTAATCAAGAAAGCTTGTATTGCAGCATGCTTGTGTATCTAGCCCCTGAATTGCTGAAGTGGTTCAAATCCTGGCACCTCTACTGTTAGCAGTGTGATTCTGAGAAAGGACTTGACCTGCTCAGCCTGTTTCCTATTCACTGAAATGTGAAAAATAATTGTACCTGCTTTGGAAAATTGAAGTGAAGATTAGGTGAGATGAATCTTGGAAAGCATTTAACAAATAACTTTGAAGGGGGAGTATTGTAAGTGCTCACTCAATGGTAGCTATTGTTATAATTGTCATATTATAGCCTTCTCCCCAAGGGCCATTATCATCCTCATTTTTTTAATGGCAAAATTGAGGCAAAAGTGACTTGAAGACTTTATGCAGCCACAATGATGTCTTAAGCCTCTTGATTCCAGTCCCTCTTTCTTTTCACTCAATCCTACCTTGATATCTGACTCAGTTGGGTTTTTTTTTTTAAAACCTGTCTGAGGCAAGCTCTGATCTTTCATCAATGTCTTCTCTGTTTTGTGATGCTTCCTTTGCTGGTGGAGAGGCAGGGCAGTCCATTAGCCATCAGAACTGCATTTCATTCTTCTGACTCTTTCCACAGTACCCAATTGTGGAATGAGAAGTAGATCGTGATGCCTAGATCCACATTCTCTTTCTGCTCCTGACTAGCTGTGTGTCTGGCCACGTCACTTAACCATTCTGAGATGTAATGTACTCTGTTGTTGATTAACGGTGGAAACTCCTGCCTAGTCTGGGATTGTTACCTGCAGATTCTCTGTGATGAGGGTCAGAGGCACTTGATTGCTTTATTGGCTGGAATATGCCTAGTTGTTTCATTCTATCTAGTGTTTTCACTCCTACTAAAGCATCTTTCTTCTCAAACATTCCTAGCTTGTGCCCATGTGTTGACTGAATGAAGGGACTAGGACACCATTCTAAAAGACACCAAAAGGCTCTTTAAAAAAAAACAAACAAACGAAAAAAAAATCAGAAACCAGTACAATAGATTACTCAAAGGCAGAGCGATCTCCGGACTTCTAGTCAGCAGATCCTGTTCTTGAATTGCTGTGTGACCTTAAACAAGTCATTTAACCTCTCCGAGTTTCAGATTTCTCAATGGCAGAAGTGGCCTAGATATTCTCTGTGGTTCCTTGTAGCTGAAAAAATGTGGAGGTATAGCTATAGGGAGGAAAAATATGTAGCCTGCTTTAGCTGTTTAGCTTCTGTAACTCCCACAGGCATTTTGTTGTCCAAAAATAACCACATTGCACAACCTAGGCTCTGACTTGGCTCAATTCCCTTGAAGGAGGCCGAACTGCAATGGTTCAGGTAAAACACATCCAGTTTTGGGTTGACTCTGAAAATCAAGGATCTGTCTCTTTGGAACACAGCCTTGCTGTTGCTATTTACAAAGTGAGAGGAGTTAATTATTGAGAAAAATAATTACCTCTACCTTAAGCCTGCCAGATGTGCTCTTCTCTGCCTGTGGCCCCATGCTTGTACTGAGTTGTTGCTAAAACTGTGTCAGTAAATGTCTGTATATGAGATGCAGAAATAGAAAAGAAAAAACTTCCATTTTCCATTAGCCACAGGCCATATAGCAGCCCTGTGCTAGTCTCTGGCAGACCAGTCATGCAAGTGTGTGTGGCTATGTGTTACACACATCTCTTCACCCAGCTTGGCCTCCAACATAATTCCTCCACTATTGTCTGTGTCGTAAGCTGAATTAACTTACCTCTGTGGAACATTAGGCCACAAAGTTGGGACATTAAAGGCCTCTGTTAATGTGTGGACATATTAACACTGAAAGCCATTATTGGCCATTAACACCTTAACCTGATTTTTTATGGGCATGAGTCAGATTAGTCATGGATGAAGAAAGCATGGAGGAAAAGATCTAGAACACAGGGCATTGCTAAGGAGGGTGGATGTACATGCTGATATAGGGACAGCTTAGAGCATTAGGGAGCTGCTAAGAGAGAAGAGGGCTGGAATAGCAAGCCAAGAGTTACGTGGGCTCAGAGGGAGGAGGAAGCCCACCCAGGTGGCAGTCCGGGAAATGAGGAAAGGTCCCATAGAGAAGATGTCATTTGAGCAGATCTGTTTTCATAGACAGTATTTAGATGCAGCCTAAACGAAGAGAACTGCATGGGCAGAGACTCTGAGGCAGGAAAGTACTGTCTAGGGCAAGCTTGGGAGAGCAGTGCAGAATTCATAGTGTAACAAGAACATATAAGGGAAGAAGGAGAGGTCAGGGAAGGTTTATTGGAAAGATGACAGAGAGGAACCTGAGTGTTAGGCTGAGCTACTTATCAGCTATCTTGTTGGCATATAGCTTCTGCCGACTGCTAATCCAAGGTGAGTTCACTTCGTGGGTGGTAGATGAATGCCATTTAGTACACGTGGAAGTTACCCCAGTGCCTCCCACTTTAGACTACAGGTCATAACTCGGTGTGGGAGTAGAGCCATTCCACCCATGGCCAGGAAAGCTGTGCCCAGTTACAAGTCCTGTGACGCCTTAACATAGGAATAGTTCTGTTTTTCAAACAAGTTGTCAAGAAGTTACCAAGAAAATAAAGAACCTTCTTCCCACAGAAGAAGGCGGCCAGAATACCCAAGTCCTAGAAAACACTATGCTGCAAAATTAGAACAAATAATAAGATGTCTCGGCCGGGCGCAGTGGCTCATGACTGTAATCCCAGCACTTTGGGAGGCCAAGCTGGGTGGATCACCTGAGACTGGGAGTTCGAGAGCAGCCTGACTAACGTGGAGAAACCCCATCTCTACTAAAAATACAAAACTAGCCAGGCATGGTGGCGCACGCCTATAATCCCAGCTACTCGGGAGGCTGAAGCAGAAGAATCACTTGAACTTGGGAGGCAGAGGTTGTGGTGAGCTGAGATCGTGCCATTGCGCTGCAGCCTGGGCAACAGAGTGAAACTCCATCTCAAAAAAAAAAAAAAGATGTCTCCACTGGCTGGGGGCAGGAAGGGTGCTAAGGACATATAAGTGGTTCTAGTCCAAAAGTATCAGTTTGAAACAGAAAAGAAGACACCACTTGCTCATCACTTTGTAGACATGATAGAAATCAAATAAAGAATCTATATTTTGATGGATATGTTTTCTAAACAAATAATCTGCTATATGGTCATCTAGAATGAACTTACTGTGGCCAACAGCCTCTTAGGTTAAAAATAATCAGCTCTTTTTTTGCATATACAACTGACAGATGCCAACAGGGTAAAAAACTGTATTTGGAACACAGTCTTAACCCTAAAGGAATACATTAGAAAAAAGAGTGAAGCGAAATATGCTGGAACAGTAACAGGTTGCCTCCGGGCAATGCAATTGTGAGTCAGTGCAGGTTGTGACAGTGAATATGCTTCTTAACCCTTCTCCGTACTTGAACATTTTTGTTCAGTAATCATATATTATTCTGACAGTCAAGAGAAAAAGTATTCAGAAGGTTGAAGGGGAAAATGTGGTAATAGAAAAGTGACATCCTTAGCAAACTATTACTTATTTGTCACTGACCTATCGCCAAACCAGGAAAGGTTGTGTCAAGGTGAGATTAAGTCATTCCAAGCCTGGAGTGTCCTGTATTGCTGATGTTCTCCTCCCCTGTCCCCTTTTTGGTTCCATAACAGCCATCTATCAATTCACCTTTTTTTTTTCTTTTAATAGTTCATGGATCCTCACTCTCCTTGGTTTCCAGCACATCGTCAATTTATTCTACAGTGAGTATAAATCAATGCTGTGTGGCTGTGATCATGAGAACTGGGGTTCCTTTATCAAATGTGTCAAGAATAAAATATATGCATTTATCCTAGGGAAAGCATTTCCATTATAAGGGGATCAATTAATTAGGGAACAAGATTTAAAATTCACAAACAGCTATTAATTATATTATACCAATCCCAAAATCCAGAACTGGCTGCCTTGTTAAAGTGGCATTGTGCTTTAGGTGATAACTATTCAGAATGTGTGAGAAGCCTTGGCCACCTGCTGATGGACTTGGAAAATAAAGGCCTTGAGCAATTTATTAATCCTTTGTCTGCCTCAGTTTCTTTCTTTCTTTCTTTTTTTATTTGAGACGGAGTCTCCCTCTGTTGCCCAGGCTGAAATGCAGTGGCTTGATCTCGGCTCACTGCAACCTCCGCCTCCTGAGCTCAGGTGATTCTCTTGCCTCAGCTTCCTGAGTAGCTGGGACTATAGGCACGTGCCACCACGCCCAGCTAATTTTTATATTTTTAGTAGAGACAGAGTTTCACTATATTGGCCAGGCTGGTCTCAAACTCCTGACCTTGTGATCCACCCACCTCGGCCTCCCAAAGTGCTGGCATTACAGGCGTGAGCCATGGTGCCCGAACAGCCTCAGTTTCTTTATCTGTAAAGTAGAAATAATAGCAGTTCCTACCTTATAGAGGTGTAATGAGGATTAAATGTTATGAAGATTACATTTCACTACAATATAAACTCTTTCTAGACAAGGACATTTTTGTTTTTATTCCTAGTGCCTAGAACAGTACCTAGCACGTAGTAGGTATTTTTTAAGTAGGTTTGAAAGAAATGGGAAAATGAATCTAAAACAATGAATATAGTACACACAGCTCAGAGCAAGCACTCCTAAATGCTAGCTATCATACATGAGAGAGGTTTACTAAACGAAAGCCAAATGTAATCAAATACATTTAGATCTTCAGTACTACTGGATTTGTTCAGTAGTATTTACTTTTTATAGCTGTACACTATTTATTTTATTTTATTTTAGACAGACTCTCGCTCTGTCGCCCAGGCTGGAGTAAAGTGGCACGACCTTGGCTCACTGCAACCTCTGCCTCCTGGGTTCAAGCAATTCTCCTGCCTCAGCCTCCTGAGTAGCTGGGATTACAGGCAGGCACCACCATGCCTGGCTAATTTTTTTACATTTTTAGTAGAGATGGGATTTCACCATGTTGGCCAGGCTGTTCTTGAACTCCTGACCTCAACTGATCCGCCCATCTCAGCCTCCCGAAGTGCTGGGATCACAGGCGTGAGCCACCGCGCATGGCTATAGCTGTATGCTATTTACTTTAAAAACAGTAATTTGGGAATTTCTACAGGGAAAAAAAAAAGTCTCTTTGTTAATTGTGAATTGGAAATTCTTTAGCCCTTAATCCCATGGAAACAAATGTTTTAATAATTTAGGTTTTGATAATGCCTGGTTTCTATATAGCAGAATACACTGTGTATAGCTCCTGGAAAATAAGAGGACACCCCAGAATCAAGTTAAAGATACCAGGGCCTAACTTAGGCCTGTATTGAGCAAACAAACTTCAGTGATTGCTGATATGGTCTGTTTTGAAGGACCTAGAAACCCTTGCTTCTACCCACCTCACCCCTCCAACTCTAAAATTCCTCTTTCCTCAGCTAGTCATCTTGTTTGAAATTTCATCACTAAGTCCTAGCTTTCCTTTTAAAGGCTTTATGTAGAGTAACCTTGGAGAGAGGTTTTTTAAGCCATCATCTGCTAAGAAAGCATAGAGATGGTCTTTCAGCTGTCAGCCTGTAGATAAACTATGTCCTTTCTTCTAGAATGAAACTGTGGAATATGGGTACCAAGGCTGGTACTTTCAAACCTAAATGCACTTCTTCAACAGTATTTACTAGCACCATGGATATACCAGGCTCTGGACTAACCCCTAGGATATAATTTAGGAGAGAAAGGAGCCTGCTACTGACGGAGGAAGCTGTAGGCACCAGAGGGACATGGGACTCTAGCTTCACAGGACTGGCACAGAGAAGCTGTAGTGGATATTTCAGTGCCCAGCCCCGTGTTTTCCCTGTGGCATTCCCAGGGGTTCTTGCCAACACAGAGGAGAGTGGGTTTTCCAGAAGATTAAAAAAATGGGAGACTGGCCAGCATTATCCAGACTTGGAGGGAAAGAGCATAACCTTCTCAACCTGTGTGTCTTCAGATCTAGGAAACTGTCACATGCAGTTCCCGGGGGCAGCCCCTTCATGCCAACCACTAGAAGTCCTTACAGTAAAAGACTCTCCTTCAGTAGCTGTTGTTGTGGATATGGGGACATGAAGATACTGTTTTCATGAAATTTGAAATTGTCTTTTCTGAGCTGATATAAATTCAATGAATTAGTAAAGACCTAATAATAATACTTTTGAATTCCATTTTTATCTGGATAACAAGAGACCCGAGGTGTAATCATAGCGTTCTTCTCACCATATGACTTTGGGCAAGTCATCTGGTTATTCAGAGTGTCTCCCCAGTTTTGCCCTTGGCATCAGGAAACCAAGCAAGGTGATCTTCTGAGGCCCCTACAATCTCTGACATTCCATGAGTCATGGAGTCAAAGGCTCCCATTTACTGTCCTCAGTATGCCTTCTCTGAGAATATAGGTTGCTTTTGCAGACTTGAAAAAAAATAGCCTATCAGTTGAATGTTTTTATGCTGGTGCTGTCTACTAATTTCAAGAAAAACTACAAGTCTGGCTAGACTCTGCTACCGCCTAGCACTGAGGTGTGGTCCTTTATCTGTTATTACATTCTTGGTGATAATGAAATTCTGAAACACATGCTCCAGGCACCTTTGTAAATGTTAAGGTGAATAAAGTACTTGTTTGTTGTCTGAAAAGAGATCTTTGAAATGTTAAGTTGCCACAGACCCAGACCAAGGAGCCTGCTGAGAGTTTTAAAGGCTCTTATTGGATGACAGTAGATTCTTTCCTTGAAATCTCTATAATGAATATTCAAGAATGCTCATTCTGCATGAAATTTGCAATTTTAATTATCAGTGAAAGAAAAGATTACACAGTGCTAAATGATTGCCATGGAAAAGTTATGGCTAGCTCTTGGAGTAGAGAAAATCTCAAAGGCCACTTCTGGCATTAGACTTGCTTTCTTGTTTGGTAGGGAACACTGGAGTTCCCAGGAGAGCTGCTGGATGGATGGAGGCTAGCAGCTTCACATAGTGTTACCAGATGTGCAGAACAGCAGCAAGGGGGGCAAGATGCAAAGCACATGCTTTCTCTAGGCTGCTGTTGATAATTGGGGCCCAACCCCAGAGACAGGTGGGCACAGTGACAGACAGTGGCAGAGGCATGGGGAAGGGCTGTTAGGGCCTGTCGATAGAAGTGTTTCAAAGTAGGGCTTGTCCTATGTGGATGGCTAAGCCTGCTAACAGGTCTCCGCCAGCCTTCTAAATGTTAGATAGTGGTTACATTCTCACCATTAACTTGTACCCTTTGGATTGAACTCGGGGCTTATTTCTGGAAAGCCCCCGTGAGAATGTAGCTATAGTAAAAGTGCAGGAGAATATGCCTAGGCTCTGGAGCCAGACTACTTTAGATCCAGTCCCAACTCTGCCACTTACCAGCTGTGACCCTGGACAAATGACTGAACCTTCCTGTGCCTCAGTTTCCTCATACACAAAACAGAAAGCAATAGTATTAGTACCTCCTCAAAGAGTTGTTATAAGGATTAGATGAATAATGAATGTAAAGTGCTTGGAACAGTCTCTGGCACATGGTAAGCATTCAATAAATGCTAGCTGTTATTACCAGAATGCAGGCAACACAAGGTCAGGGACTTGGTCATGTTCACGGCTCTATCTTAGGTTCTTAAAAATAGTGCCTGGCACACAGTAGGAAATCAGTAAATATTTGATAGGTGGTGGTAGTGAGGATAGATGGACAGACAAAGACAAATGAATATTATCTGGGAGGGAAGAGTGAGCTCTGAAGACATCTTCCAACCTTCTCCTGAAAGCATTTCTTAGATAACGAGGTTGTTCAGTGTGATTTCATACAAAACATTTAACCTCTCTGAACCTCAGAAGGAATACAAACAAACCTACCTAATGGAATTTCTGCAAGGATTAAATGACTTGGCTCCGTGTATTTAAAAATTGGTTGCTGCTAGTAGGAGCCAACCTAGAGGAGGGGACTTGTGGGCAGGATCAGGAGGGAGGACAATGGGGAGCATAGGTTGAAGGCGGATCAGACAGGAAGCAGCTGCCTACCTATTCCAGCTGATGGATGTGCCCTGCGAGTTCTAATGAATCATACCCACTTTGTATTGTGAACTAATGGAGATGCTGACATCAGGGTCAGATGCTGATTTTTTAAAAATAATGGGCTTATCCCTAGTAAAATTGGATTAGGACACCTAGCGAGGACCCAAGGACAAAATAGAGTTCTTACTGATGTTCACTCACCTATCTGGTTCCCAAGTCACTCTTCCCTCCCTGGGTACAGCGATGGGTAGAGAGAAGGTCAGGAACACTCAACATTTCCAGGAAGGAGGAGGGTTCCTCTTTATGAGCCCCTGTGGGAACTAGAGGAGAGGGAAAGAAAGGTTCCTCCTGCAGCAGGCTCCCCAATTCATGTGGGCTCCCCCTGTGGGAGGAGAGAGGGTCTTATAGTTTCTGGCTAGCAGGTACCTGTGTCACCTAGACACAGAGCCAGCATGTAAGGGACAAAGAGGAAAGCCAGTAAGAGGGGCAGCAGAGTTCACGATTACTTCACAGGGTCACAGGTAATTGGGGTCCTTGAAATGGGACAGCACAAAGATGAAGGCCACATTTATCCTCACAACCTGTGGAGTTACCAGGCTGGCTGATAGGGGCTCCCAAACCCCCCTCACTTTGAGATCTTTCTACCCTGGTGCTCCCACTGCAGTGTCCTAGGGAAGTGAGAGGAGGGCAGAAAATGGGGCAGAATTAACCCAGGAGCAGTCTTCCTTGCTCCCTAGACAGGGTTGCCAGAGAAAATACTAAACCCTCAATTAAATGTGAAATTTAGATTAACAACAAAATTTTTTTTAGTATAAATATGTCCCTAATATTGCATGGGACATATTAGACCCTTTATTTTATTTTTTGAGACGGGTAGCCTCTGTTGCCCAGGCTAGAGTGCAGTGGTGTGATCTCAGCTCACTGCAATCTCCACCTCCTGGGTTCAAGCCATTCTCCTGCCTCAGCCTCCAAGTAGTTGGGATTATGGGTGCATGCCATCACACCTGGCTAATTTTTTTTTTTTTTTTGTATTTTCAGTAGAGACAGGTTACACCATGTTGGCCAGGCTGGTCTTCAACTCCTGACCTCAAGTGGTCCACCAACCTCAGCCTCCCAAAGTACTGGGATGTCAGGCATGAGCTACCATGCCCAGCCCTAGACTTTTTTGTTTTTTTTAAAGCTATTCAAATTTAACTAGGCCTCCTGTATTTTTGTTTACTAAATCTGACTCATGGCCTTCTTATCACATATCTTCTTCTGAGCACTTTACCTATCACCATCCTTGCCTGGGGAGCAGGGTGGCTCCTCACAACCAAAATGTGGAGTGGTGTTCTCATTCTTCCTAATTTTTAAAAATCATAAGCTGTTTGTATTTAGCCTTTCTGATGGGTCAATTTAATTGAACCAGTTTTTCCAGAGAAATACACCAGAAAAGAAACTAATAATTCTTCCAGACTGCTGCAACTATCTGAATATGGTGTTCCTGATGGGCTGGACTACACTATTCTTTGTTCCTTAACTGGTCTAATTTCCTTTATGTTTTCTTTACAGCCAGAAGAAAAATGCCAGTCAGAGGTAAGGAACAGCTTTCTGGTTGGATTTCCTCTTTAACTATTGTCAATTATTTGACCCTGCTCACCTTGGAAATGGACTCCCAAAGCATGTAACCCTCTCCCTTGTCATCTTTAGATTCGCAAGCTGCGGCGGGAACTGGATGCCTCCCAGGAGAAAGTTTCAGCTTTGACCACCCAGCTGACAGCAAATGTAAGTACAGACATAGGGCAGTAGCATCGGGACAGGAAGCACCATCCTTGCCTTCTGAACAGCCTCAAGTCCTCCTGTGCTGAACAAATAGAAGTAGCACATTATAAAGAAAAAGACACAGGCTTTAGCATCATGGGTGTGAATGTCAGTTTGGACACTTACTGGCTTTGTGACTTTGGGTAAGTTCTTGAATCTCAGCCTGCGTGTCCTCATCTGTGTAACGAGGGTGATAGTATTTACATCTCAGTATTGGCCCACAGTCAATGCTTGCAATATGCGAAGTGCTTATTAAAATCTTAATTTCTCTTCCTCTTTCTGAAAATTTTGATTTTAAGGGTGGGAAAAAGAAGCAAAAAGGAAAGAAGGGGGAAGAAACGAAATGTAGGGCTTTTCAATATGTAGGTAGCTGCTCTGTCATTGTGATATACACGATTATGAGTTTAGGAGATGCTGCCAACCAGCATTCAATTCAACAACTGTTTGAGTGCCAGCTATGCCCCGGGCACTGTGGGTTCAACAGCAGAGCAAGCACAGTGACTGACATCTTAACATTCAGTCTCTGGGACAGCAGAGAAACAAAACAAACAATTTTGCTATAACATGATAATTGTTAAGATAAAGGGAGGAGGTGGTAGTGGGAATATCTGGGGGGGGCACCTAGCTCACTCTTGGTGGGGGATGAAAAAGGGGACAGCTCATCTGATATTGAAAATAAGAAAAAAATTTTTTAAAAGGGGGACAGGAAGGACTTCCTGGAGGAGGTGACATCTAATGGATGCTAGGTAGGGGAGAATGCACAGGGATGACAGCATTCTAACCAAAGAGAATAATTTGCACAAAGGTTAAGGAGAAAGATCTTGGTGTATTTTGAACTCTCAGTAGGTGGGTGTAATTAGTGTCTATGGCTTGGATGTGGAGGAGAGGTAAGGGTGGAGAGGGGACAGAAGTAGGGAGGAAGAAGGCAGCGAAGAAAGCCAGGGGTCAGATCACAGTGTCTGAGCTGTTGGGGTGAGCATCCGGGCTTCCTCCTGAAGTTAGTAGACACCTCTCAGTGCGTTTTAAGTAAGCAGTGGGTGGGCTGGTTTGCATTTTAGATAGAGGATCAGAGTAGAGGCAGAGGTGCCTCATCCCCCACCCCCATCAGCCATGTCTGTATTGGAGCCCTGATGCACAGCTGTGACCAGGTGAAGGCTGAAGCTCAGAAGGCAGAGCCTGAGATATCGAAAGGTGCTAAGGTGCCTCTGAGGCAAGGCTTGCTGCCCAGGAGTTCACCACCCAGCCTGAGCCCGTTGATAAATGTGTTCAAGCCAGACAGAAAGCAACCTGCATGACCACGGCATGTCGTTAAAATGGAAACCAACTTCAAGAGGCTGTCTTCCCTCAACTAGAAAACTGAGCCAGTCCCCCACATTAGTCATTCGCCTGGAGTTTTTGCCATGGTATTCCCAGCTTGAGCCTTAGTTTACTCAAGGGAACCATTTCTCTTTAAGGTCGGCATGTGAGATACCTAGTACAGTGCTTGACCTTAGTTATTAGCTCAGTAACTGGTAGCTGCCCCCATTAATATATAGTCTCCTAAGTTCTCTTTCTTTTCTGGAAATCTTTGATTTTTTTAAAAAACCCTAACATAGGAGACCACAACGTGTTTTGTAATCTTTTATTTTCTTTACCTCTTCTGCCACCAGTAATGCTATCAAAAGAACCTTAAAAACTGACATGAGAACTTAATTATGAGGCGTAGGTCCTATTCAGAAAAGCAGTATTCTATAGACAGGTTCTATTCCATGGGCAGATTCTTCATCTGGATAACTAGATGTGTAGATTTGAATCCAGAACAAACCCTAGACCAGCAAGTCAGGGTCTTCTGGGTGTAATCCAAATGTGTGGTTTGACAGCAAACCCCTGTCAAACCACAGTGATTCTGAGCTACTCTCCTAGTTTAAGAGTTACAGATGCCAATTGTTGCCTTTACTAGTCAACAAATAGTAGTTAACTTACTTTCCGGTGAACTTGGGTTAATTGTTCCAGTGACCTCGTGCTGCCACAGGAGCCTCACCTTGGGCCATTTGGAACTCTGCTCTCTGTTCTAGAAGAGTCAGAGTGAGATCCCTTATATTATTCCAGAAGGTGTTTTGTTCCTCATAAAAGGCACTGAATCCAGTATTGTTTTAAAGTAAATATTTAGTCTTACCGCACACTGCTGGAAGGGTGAACATGTTTTATTGTCTGCCATCTTTCTCGCAAACCAAGCTGTGTTTGTTTTTCTAGGACAAACTACTCAAAGCCACCTTCTCTGAGTGTTTTTATACCACTTGTGTTTGTTTTCCCTGGGAATGTGAGCGTGGCACTTGATGAGTAGGCTGTTGTGTGTGGCTCTGAACCAGGCTTGGAACAGCCTCCACAGCCTGTATTTTCATAGTTGTGCTAATGACACAAAGGCAACCCTTTTGCTTAGCAGAAAAATGGGATCCTCTGGATCTCCAGAGCAAATGTGTTTTCTTTTTAAGCTTGCAAAAACACCTTCTCAATAGCAGTCTTCATGGGGTCAGGTTTTTTTAATTTTTTTTTATTATACTTTAAGTTCTGGGGTACATGTGCAGAATATGCAGGTTCGTTACGTACGTATACATGTGCCATGACGGTTTGCTGCACCCATCAACTCGTCATCTACATTAGGCATTTCTCCTAATACTATCCCTCCCCTAGCCCCCCACCCTCCGACAGGCCCTGGTGTCTGATGTTCCCCTCCATGTATCCATGTGCCATGTGTTCTCATTGTTCAACTCCCACTTATGAATGAGAACATCCAGTGTTTGGTTTTCGGTTCTTGTGTTAGTTTGCTGAGAATTATGGTTTCCAGCTTCATCCATGTCCCTGAAAAGGACATGAACTCATCCTTTTTATGGCTGCATAGAATTCCATGGTGTATATGTGCCACACTTCTTTATCCACTCTATCATTGATGGGCATTTGGGTTGGTTCCAAATCTTTGCTATTGTGAACAGTGCTGCAATAAACATACGTGTGCATGTGTCTTTATAGTAAAATGATTTCTAATCCTTTGGGTATATACCCAGTAATGGGATTGCTGGGTCAAATGGTATTTCTAGTTCTAGATCCTTGAGGAATTGCCACACTGTCTTACATAATGGTTGAACTAATTTACACTCTCATCAACAGTATAAAAGTGTTCCTATTTCTCCACATCCTCTCCAGCATCTGTTGTTCCCTGACTTTTTAATGATTGCCATTCTAACTGACATGAGATGGTATCTCATTGTGATTTTGATTTGCATTTCTTCATATGTTTGTTGGCTGCGTAAGTGTCTTCTTTTGAAAAGTGTCTGTTCATATCCTTCACCCACTAAATGGGTGGGTGGGTGTTTTTTTCTTGTAAATTTGTTTAAGTTCTTTATAAATTTGTTTAAGTTCTGGATATTAGCCCTTTGTCAGATGGATAGATTGCAAAAATTTTCTTCAATTCTGTAGGTTGCCTGTTCACTCTGATGAAGTTTCTTTTGCTGTGCAGAAGCTCTTTAATTAGATCCCTTTTGTCTATTTTGGTTTTGTTCCCATTGCTTTTGATATTTTAGTCATGAAGTCTTTGCCCATGCCTATGTCCTGAATAGTATTGCCTAGGTTTTCTTCTAAGGTTTTTATGATTTTAGGTCTTAGGTTTAATTCTTTAATCCATCTTGGGTTAATTTTTGTATGAGGTGTAAGGAAGGGGTCCAGTTTCAGCTTTCTGCATATGGCTAGCCAGTTTTGCCAACACCATTTATTAAATAGGGAATCCTTTCCCCATTGCTTGTTTTTGTCAGGTTTGTCAAAGATCAGATGGTTGTAGATGTGTGGCATTATTTCTGAGGCCTCTGTTCTGTCCCATTGGTCTATATATCTGTTTTGGTACCAGTACCATGCTGTTTTGGTTACTGTAGCCTTGTAGTATAGTTTGAAGTCAGTGTGATGTCTCCAGCTTTGTTCTTTTTGCTTAAGATTGTCTTGGCTATGCAGACTCTTTTTTGGTTCCATATGAAACTTAAAGTAGTTTTTTTACAATTCTGTGAAGAAAGTCGTTGGTAGCTTGATGGGGATAGCATTGAATCTATAAATTACTTTGGGCAGTATGGCCATTTTCATGATATTGATTCTTACTATCCATGAACATGGAATGTTTTTGCATTTGTTTATGTCCTCTCTTATTTCCTTGAGCAGTGGTTTGTAGTTCTCCTTCAAGAGGTCCTTCACGTCCCTTGTAAGTTGTATTCCTAGGTATTTTATTCTCTTTTTAGCAATTGTGAATGGGAGTTCACTCATGATTTGGTTCTCTGTTTTTCTGTTATTGGCGTATAGGAATGCTTGTGATTTTTGCACATTGATTTTGTATCCTGAGATGTTGCTGAAGTTGCTTATCAGGTTAAGGAGATTTTGGGCTGAGAAGATGGGGTTTTCTAAACATACAATCATGTTATCTGCAAACAGAGACAATTTGACTTCCTGTTTTCCCAATTGAATACCCTTTATTTCCTTCTCTTGCTTGATTGCCCTGGCCAGAACTTCCAATACTATGTTGAATAGGAGTGGTGAGAGAGGGCATCCTTGTCTTGTGCCAGTTTTCAAAGGGAATGCTTCCAGTCTTTGCCCATTCAGTATGATATTGGCTGTGGGTTTGTCATAGATAGCTCTTATTATTTTGAGATACATTCCATCAATATCTAGTTTATTAAGAGTGTTTAGCATGAAGGGCTGTTGAATTTGTCCAAGGCCTTTTCTGCATCTATTGAGATAATCATGTGGTTTTTGTCTTTGGTTCTGTTTATGTGATGGATTATGTTTATTGATTTTCTTATGTTGAACCAGCCTTGCATCCCAGGGATGAAGCCCACTTGATCATGGTGGATAAGCTTTTTGATGTGCTGCTGGATTTGGTTTGCCAGTATTTTACTGAGGATTTTCACATTGATGTTCATCAAGGATATTGGCCTGAAATTTTCTTTTTTTGTTTTGTCTTTGCCAGGTTTTGGTATCAGGATGATGCTGGCCTCATAAAATGAGCCAGGGAGGATTCCTTCTTTTTCTATTATTTGGAATAGTTTCACAAGGAATGGTACTAGATCCTCTTTGTACCTCTGGTAAAATTTGGATGTGAATCCATCTAGTTCTGGACTTTTTTTGGTTGGTAGGCTATTAATTGCTGCCTCAATGTCAGAACTTCTGATTGGTCTTCTCAGGGATTTGACTTCTTCCTGGTTTAGTCTTGGGAGGGTGTATGTGTCCAGGAATTTATCCATTTCTTCTAGATTTTCTAGTTCGTTTATGTAGAGGTGTTTATAGTATTCTCTGATGGTAGTTTGTATTTCTGTGGGATTGGTGGTGATATCCCCTTTATCATTTTCTATTCCATCTTATTTGATTCTTTTCTCCTTTCTTCTGTATTAGTCTGGCTAGCAGTCTATTTTGTTGATCTTTTCAAAAAACGACCTCCTGAATTCACTGATTTTTTGAAGGGTTTTTTGTGTCTCTATCTCCTTCAGTTCTGCTCTGATCTTAGTTATTTCTTGTCTTCTGCTAGCTTTTGAATTTGTTTGCTCTTGCTTCTCTAGTTCTTTTAATTGTGATCTCAGGGTGTCGATTTTAGATCTTTCCTGCTTTCTCTTGTGGGCATTTAGTGCTATAAATTTCCCTCTACACACTGCTTTAAATGTGTCCCAGATATTCTAGTATGTTGTATCTTTGTTCTCATTGGTTTCAAAGAACATCTTTATTTCTGCCTTCATTTCCTTATGTACCCAGTAGTCATTCAGGAGCAGGTTGTTCAGTTTCCATTAGTTGTGTGGTTTTGAGTGAGTTTCTTATTCATGAGTTCTAATTTGATTGCACTGTGGTCTGAGAGTCTGTTTGCTATGATTTCCATTCTTTTGCATTTGCTGAGGAGTGTTTTACTTCCGATTATGAGGTCAATTTTAGAATAAGTGTGATGTGGTGCTGAGAAGAACATATTTTCTGTTGATGTGGGGTTGAGAGGTCTGTAGATGTCTATTAGGTGTGCTTGGTCCAGAGCTGAGCTCAAGTCCTGGATATCCTTGTTAATTTTCTGTTTTGTTCATCTGTCTAATATTGACAGTAGGGTGTTAAAGTCTCCCACTGTTATTGTGTGGGAGTCTAAGTCTCTTTGTAGGTCTCTAAGGACTTGCTTTATGAATCTGGGTGCTCCTGTTTTGGGTGCATATATATTTAGGATAGTGAGCTCTTCTTGTTGCATTGATCTCTTTACCGTCATGTAATGGCCTTCTTTGTATCTTTTTATCTTTCTTGGTTTAAAGTCTGTTTTATTGGAGACTAGGATTGCAACTCTGCTTTTTTTTTTTTTTTTTTGCTTTCCATTTGCTTGATAAATATTCCTTCATCCCTTTATTTTGAGCCTATGTCTGTCTTTGCATGTGAGATGGGTCTCCTGAATACAGCACACTGAAGGGTGTGGGCTCTTTATCCAATTTGTCAGTCTGTGTCTTTTGATTGGGGCATTTAGCCTGTTTACAATAGGAATGCCCGTAAGTGGAGTCATGGGTGACAATCAAATGCAGAACTGAAATCAATGGAAATCCAATCATTTACATTTAACTTTGTCATTCATTTGCAATATGAGGATAGTAAATGTTCTTTGAGACATCCAGACCCTGGCCTGTTTCCTTTGTCAACTATGTGACTGTCATAAATTGTTTGGCTTTTGTTTTGCCACACTCTCCAGGGCAGACTAAAGCATATCTCTTTATTTTAAAATGCAGAGGCACTGTCTCCATGTTTTTTGTTTTTTGTTTTTTTGAGACAAAGTCTCGTCCTGCTCTTTTGCCCAGGCTGAAGCGCAGTGGCACAATCTTGGCTCACTGCAAGCTCCGCCTCCTGGGTTCACGCCATTCTCCTGCCTCAGCCTCCCGAGTAGCTGGGACTACAGGTGCCCACCACCATGCCCAGCTAGTTTTTTGTTTGTTTGTTTGTTTGTTTTTGTATTTTTAGTAGAGACGGGGTTTCACCGTGTCAGCCAGGATAGTCTCGATCTCCTGACCTCAGGGTCCGCCCGCCTTAGCCTCCCAAAGTGCTGGGATTACAGGCATGAGCTACCACGCCTGGCCTGTCTCCATTTTTAATAGAGAGAGGGAGTGCAATCAGAGAGAAGCTAACTATTCCACTTAACATTTCTACTACAAGTAGAAATGCTCCCTGCCAGCGGTTGATTCTAGAGATGTCTTAGCCTCCACCATCCCTGTTTAATGAAGTCTAATAACAGGCCTCTCTTTACCCCTCACATCTCTCCTTAGATTGAAATGTCACTGTGCCTCCTCACAGTGCACGGCAAAAGCTTCTCCCCACCGACCCCCCATGCTTATCCAGCGTTGATTCCTCACTGTGTGTGTCAGTCATCTCCTCCTCTCGAATTTCACAGCATGATCAAATCTCACATCTCCCAAGCTCCTCCCATGTATTCTCTGCCCTTCTCATCCCTCTTGTAGCCCACTGTGTTTCTACTCCCCCGTCTACACCTGTGTTCTCAGGTACTCGCACTCCTCTCATAGTTTCTCTTGTCACTTTCTCATTCCCAAACCTCCTTTTTTCCCCACAAGTGTCCATGCATTTCTGTGTTTTGCAGTACCTGAACAGTTCATAGACCATTTTCACCGGTCTTGTTTCATTTAGCTGAAAATAACCCTGGGAGGAAAATAGATATTGGTACCATTTCATATATGAAGCTGAGGCTGCTAGGATCAGGTGATTTGCTCTGTTATGGGTATTCAGAAGGAACTACAGGGAGAGCTGAAGACCTCTAACTCTAAATCCTGTTCCCTTCCCCTGTACTACACTGCCTCCTTCATCTAAGTGCTTTTCTTTTCAATCCTTTAATTGCTCATCCAACATATATGATTGAGTGGCTGTTTTTGTACCAGCAGTGTGGATACAGTAAGGAGCAAGGTAGACATGGTGTCAGTCCTCATCAAATGCACAATCTGGTGATCCTTCTCATCTGCTGCTCAAATGCCTCTCACTCTTGGACATGCCACTATTCCATTATACAAGTAGAGATTGAAGATTAGAAGATCCTAGCTGCCTAATGGCTTCTTCAGTCTATTGCTGGAAATTCCTTAGCATGACTGTTTGAAACAGCTCCATTCTTTATTTTTGGCTTTAATAACATTACCAGGATTCTCATTCAATCAACTAATATATCACCTACTACTCTGCTTCACAGTCAAAAACTTAGTGTTAGGGCACAAAGTTACCTCTTACCCTTGAAGAGAGTTGCAGAGCAAGTGGCAGTCAGGAAAATGCCACATTTCCCCATTCTTAAACTTACTCTTTTTTTGTATTTTAACATCTCTGAAAATTAGATGCTATTTTACTTATAACTGGAAGCATTTAAAAAATTCTTAGAAATATAAAATAATGGTACATCTTATGTCATATTCTAACAGAAGTGTATAAAACTACGTGAAAGCCTGTGGGAAAGTGGTAACCCTCTGGAGGAACTGGGAAACATTTCTCTGAGGAGGTAGCAGATGGGCCTTTCAGTGGCTTTTTATTAACCAGGATTATAACAAGCAAACTACGCCAATCATTTTGTTTGTTCATTCTACTAACATGCTTAATATGAGCCTCTATTGTGAGCTTAGCACTTGGTGAACAGAAGATCATCCTCCATTGTAGTAGAGAAGACAGACATACATTACCAATTACAAGACTGCATGTATTTTTAACTATGATATCTCAAAGTGTATATCAGAAGTACAGTTTGCTTGTGAGAGTGCATATGAGGGTGTCGTGAAAGTACAAGCCGAGAGCTCTTTACACAGACAGGTAAAAATTATTAGGCAAGGAATGGGAGAAAGGGTTGAGAGGGAAGAACATTTCAGGTAGAGGGGAAAAGATGTACAAGGGCCCTAAGGTGTGAAGGAGCACGGGTTGTTTGAGCAAGTAGAAGACTGGAGTGACTGGATCCCAAAGAGTGGTGGGGAGTGGGATTCAAGAGGAGGCTGAAAAAGTAGCCTAGATCAATGGACCCACAGCATTTTCATCTTTAAGAGCCAGACACCTTCTAAGCACTCTTGCCTTGCAAGGTAATATAACTGAGGTTGTGTCTTCCCCTCCAGGCTCACCTTGTGGCAGCCTTTGAACAGAGTCTTGGTAACATGACAATCAGGCTCCAGAGTCTGACCATGACAGCTGAGCAGAAGGTATGGCAGAAAGGATACTTTAACCCTCCCTACTTGGAGTTAACAACAAACTTGAAAATACTATTCTTTCATTTCAGATCATTGTGTGGATGTTAATGTATTTCTTGAATTGTTAAAGTTTAATTGTAAGGAGTCCAATCTGTTGAGTGAAAATATGACAGATTGATAATGGCATCAATGATAGATCTTGTAGTTATAATCCTACTTTTATGTGTTTGTTCATGCCTGTTGATCCATCTGAAAGGTTTTGTTGAGCTACTTCATTCCCGCTCCTCCTGTGTTGAAGCCAAGTTGTACTTCAGTTGAACTCTGTACAGAATGATTTTAGGCTGACCAATAATTTTTTCTGTTCCCTAGGATTCAGAACTGAATGAGTTAAGAAAAACCATTGAGCTGCTAAAGAAACAGAACGCAGCTGCCCAGGCTGCCATTAATGGAGTAATTAACACACCTGAGCTCAACTGCAAAGGTAAAGTAAGGGAAACAGCCTTTAGCCAGAAGACCTGCCTGCCCTTAGGAGCCCTCCCCTGACATCATATGATGCAACCTCCTTGCTAGAAGACAGTGTCTGCGTAATTCAGCTCCATGTCAGGCGAGCAGGAACTGGAAGGCAAACACCTTTAATCAAGTCACTTCTGGCCTCTACAAAGATGGCTATGGTAGTTCATCTTCTCTGATATATCTGAAAAATGGAAGAAAACATGTTTCTATTGGCAGAGTGTTAAAGTATTTTACAACCCTTAATTTCACTAGCACTTTGATATTTGCATGCTGATATATGGCATAAGCTGAACTGAGTTCCTCCCTTATTTGTCCAAGAAAAGATTTCTTTTTTTTTCTGAGACACTCTTGCTCTGTCACCCAGGTTGAAGTGCAGTGGTGCAATCTTGGCTCACTGCAACCTCTGCTTCCCGGGTTCAAGTGATTCTCCTGCCTCAGCCTCCCAAGTAGCTGGGATTACAGGCATGTGCCACCATGCCTGGCTAATTTATGTATTCTTAGTAGAGACAGGTCTTGCCATGTTGGCTGGGCTGGTCTTGAACTCCTGTCCTCAAGCAATCCGCTCACCTCGGCCTCCGAAAGTGCTAGGATTACGAGCATGAGCCACCATGCCCAGCCCAGGAAAACGTTTCTAAGTGAATTATTTTGTCCTTGTGTATCTTGGGGTAATGTAGGAGTGCAGGTGAGTTAGCTCTCATAACAATAATATTAACAGTAATAGTAATCATAGAAGTAATATGGAGAGCTAGGATTTATGGAACACTTAATATGTTCTAAGGGCAGTGCTAAGTGTTTCAATGATTTCATTATCTGGTTTTCTTTCTACAACAATCTTGTGAGTGTGATTCTGTTCTTTCCTCCTTGTACTGATGAGGACACTAGTGTTCATAGATGAGAGTCACTTTCTTTTTCTTTTTTTGAGACGGAGTCTCACTCTGTTGCCCAGGCTGGAGTGCACTGGCATGATCTCCACTCACTGTAACCTCTGCCTCCTGCGTTCAAGTGATTCTCCTGCCTCCACCTCCTGAGTAGCGGGGACTACAGGTGCATGCGAACACGCCTGGCTGGTTTTTGTATTTTTAGTAGAGACAGGGTTTCACCATGTTGGCCAGGCTGGTCTCGAACTTCTGACCTCAAGTGATCTGCCTGCTTTGGCTTCCTAAAGTGCTGGGATTACAGGCATGATCCACTACACCCAGCCGAGGGTCACTTTTTAAGGTCAGGGATTAGGGAGAAACTGAAGTGAGGCTAGAACCTGATGAGTTGGTTTGACCCTACAACTAGTGTTCTCAAAGACCAGCCTTTAGGTGTAGTTCTGTCCTCATGAGAAAAACTATCTGCAAACTTTATGTCAGATATCACACATTTTCAATATTGGTGTTGTTTAGTCTATTGGGCCTCCCGAAAAAGTGATAATAGCTTTGAAATGGGAAGGATTTGCAAATGAGTTGGCTGGACAGAGTTAAGGGAAAAGAATATCCAGATAGAGGGATAGCACATGGAAGGGCCCTAGATGAGGCAGGCATGGCACTTCCAGAGGGCTGCAAGAAGGCCACTGTGACAGGAGCCCAGAGAGCAGGAGAGGGAGGGGGCTAGCAATGAAGGTGCCAACTGCTCAGTTCACAGGCACATTTCCACACCTATCTAAAGCTTAAGAGCTGATGTTGGGGAAATTCTCCCTACACCTCCCTTGACTTCTGTTTTGTAAAGTGGGGAGAGATAGGCCTCATTTAACTGACCAAAGAGGGCAATGCACTCACCTATTCAAGGATCTTAGAAACAGCTGTAGGGAACAGAGTTGATGTATATGTGGAAAACACCCAGTAGTCCTCAGGTGGGTGGGTTTTGCTTAAAGGGCAAAATCCTGAGATAAAGAATAGGGCTCAGGCTGGCAGCTGCTGAAACACCCTGCCTTGGTCTCCAGGAAACGGCACTGCCCAGTCTGCAGACCTCCGCATCCGCAGGCAGCACTCCTCAGACAGCGTCTCCAGCATCAACAGTGCCACCAGCCACTCCAGCGTGGGCAGCAACATAGAGAGTGACTCAAAGAAGAAGAAGAGGAAGAACTGGGTGAGTGCACATCCACTCTCCTGGGGACTGACGGACAGAGTCAGTTGCAGAACTGGCTGCTGCATCTCCCCAGATAAAGTCCAGCCCAGCTACTATCTGTGGAACATAGCACTTTGGGCGTAGATCCCAGGAAATGGTTTGTGGATGGATTTTTACTAAAATCAATATTGTACTCAGCAAAACACTAGAATCTGTAACATCCCTACCACTTTGTATTTTTTTCTCATTCATGAGACTTTTCATAAAGTACTCATCTTTCATTTCATATGTGTGTCATTTCTTCCTCATTATATGTTGGCCACAAAGTTTCAGGTACTAGAGGAAAGTTATTCTTAAATGGTTTCTTCATAGATCCAAAATATTTTTTGAGCATATTGCTAGTTATCCCATCTTTAGCCATAATCTTTATCTATTTATTATCACAAATGCCTAGGGATAGCATCAAACCAACCCTCTCTTTGAAAACTTTTTGACCATGTCCTATAAATAAAAGTTTCCTAATGTCAGTGTTAGAAGTTAGCAAGTAGTTCTAAACCAGAGGTTGTACCTCAAATAGCAAGTTTAATAGAATCAGTCTCCATTACAGTGTTTCTCCATGTGTTCATAATCCCAATGAGTTATTTGAATTTTTGGACAATGGTGCCTTGAGTGGTTTTTTCCACTCTCCCAGAAAAATTCCACCCCCCACTCTCCATCCAGTTTTTTAATTCTTCTTTAAAGGCTACAGAGCTCTGACTGAGATTTGCTATCCCTTGTCTTCAGTGCAAGAATATCTCAAGTTGATCTGGAGTTGACCAGTGGCCCCATTCCCCATTTGTGCTGACGGCATCCTGTTTCACTAGTAGCTTCAGTGTCCTCATTCATTCTGTACACTTCTCACTCATTTTGTGTTATCTTGGATGGGTGGCGAGGTCTAGTGATACAGACATCAGGGATTTAG
Organism: Pan paniscus; assembly: GCF_029289425.2. Taxonomy (NCBI): domain Eukaryota; kingdom Metazoa; phylum Chordata; class Mammalia; order Primates; family Hominidae; genus Pan; species Pan paniscus. Next base: position 22,379,420 of record NC_073258.2, read on the forward strand.
TAATTTTGGTTGTCAATGACTTGCATTGGAAGCAAGCTAAAAAGCCAGTCTAGTGTGACCCTCTCATCTTTCTGATTAAATTTTCTTTTTTAAGTTACTAATGGCTCTTAGTCAACTTATTTGTTATGACTAAACACAGATAGGATTAATTCATATTGCTGTCTCTAATATGCAATCGATAAACATGGTCAGCTTTGATTTTCAAAGTGACGAGAGAGATATTTTCTACGAAAAATAGTGGTTATTCCATTTTCTTCAAGAAATAAAACGTGCTTATGTTGCTTTAAGACAACTCCCGCTTATCAGTCAAATCAGGGAAGATGGATAATTGGCATCCTCAGCTAATCCCAAAGCTTAGCTCTGTCTGATCTTTGTAATCTCCTCTTCCACCTGGCTTTTCACCAGAGGTAGAGGCAAGGATTTCAGTTGATGGCTTGTGTCCCTAATCCTTCTGTTTCTGTGACTGCTCTCTGGAAATATTATCAGAGGTAGGAAATGGGAGAGAAAAGGGATCTAGATTTGCCCACAAGCTGGACATGTGGTTTATTATAGATGAAACCTGTTGATGGGAGAAAAATCTCATCAATTTTTAGAATGGCCTGTTTTCTGAATTTTTCAGTGACTAAGAAAACCCCTGGAATGTATTTTCACAAGGAAAAAAGACTTTAGAAAAAGGAAATTACTTTGAAAAGGCCTGTTTTCAAGATGAAACATTAGTTTTTGGCCTAGAAAAATCTGATTATGGCTTTCAGAGAAGACATTGCATTTTAATTCTTTATGTTCTCATTAAAATGTTTAGGTATCCATTTCCTGCAACGGGGGGCGGGGGGGGGGGGGGGAAGAATTTTCAGATCCATCTCATGATTTGGGGAAATTGTAATATACTAGTTCCTTTTCCCCCAATATGGTTAATAAATTTCTTTAAAATAACCATTTTCTGAGTAACAAGTGACATGGCTAATTTGCTGCTTATTAGAGTATCTTCTTATATACACAAATAGCTGAAACTCCTAAGTGGATAGGTTAAGGAGCTATACAGCCATCCAGGGCCAGTGTAACAGTGAAGCTAGAACTGCTCAAAAAGAAGACATCCACTCCAACCTCCCCAGAAATTTAAAGCACAGAGAGGTGACTGACAAGAAAAAAGAAGAGAATGAGAAGCACAGGAAGGTGGGAGGCAGCCATTTCAGCCAGACAGGGAAAAGCTGGAAGAACTGGAATTGTAGAGGACTCCCCAACCTGCTATTCCCTTCCTTTCAGAAGGGAGGAACATGCCCCCAGTGCTTTTAAAGATCTGTGTTCCTACTGGAAACCTCCCCTGTGTGTGGTGTTTATTATTAGCCATGTTGTGTCTGAAAGTCCGAAGCTTTCCCTGTCACTGGCTTTCTCTGTTAAAAAATTGTCTTTTTTCCTCCCCCTTCCCCATTTTTGCTTGCGTTTTCTCTGGCAGGTCAATGAGGTAAGCAAGACCAACTTTAATATCAGATACCAAGCTAACCCATCCATTGATATGACTAACCTCATCCGCATCCATCACCGTGTCTGAGCATCCTGCTTTGTTGCTGTGTAACCTCATCTTCCCAACATCCATCTGCTGAGCCAGACTCTGTGTTGCTGTTGGCATCTAGTCTTGAACCAAGAGTAGGCATGGAATGTTACCCACAGATGCAGTCCCTCAAGCTGGCAACACCAGATAACTCTTCCTCCCTTAATGCACTGATTCAAAAGAGCTCTTGGGAACCTCTTCCATTGGTGGGGGGAAAAACATGGGAGAATTAATCGCTTTTTTGTGTGCATGTCTCTGTTTTGCCAAGGTCTAAGCATTGGTTGCCCCCGCTGTGAGACTGACAGTCTTGTATATTCAGTTACGCAGCTCCTTCAAGCAAGCTTTCGGGAAGAAGAAGTCCCCAAAATCTGCATCCTCTCATTCAGACATTGAGGAGATGACGGATTCTTCTTTGCCTTCCTCACCAAAGTTACCACACAATGGGTCCACAGGTTCCACCCCACTGCTGAGGAATTCTCACTCCAACTCTCTGTAAGTCTGTCTGCCTAGTCAGATAACATCTTTGGCCCCTGAGAACCTTCTCCAGTAGGAATGGCTAGGAGTCCTGTTATGACACATCTGCTCCTTGGGATCCTTTATGCTTTGCTTTAATAGGACTGTGCATGTTCTTTCAATGCTTTAGGACTGGGAAAGTTGAAAGAGAAAAGAAACTTAGGTTTTCGTTCTGACGGTGTCAATATCCATAACTAACTTGTTGGCCTTAAGCGGGTTACTTAAGTTCTCTTTGTTTCCATACCTTTGTATATCAATTTGGGATAATGGTTTTTGTGTACGTATCCTAGCCCTAAGAATTGAATGAGATAAATGGATACACAGGAGCTTGCTTCCTGCAGCAGTAAGAAAGGCTGGCCCTGCTCAGTAGGGCTGAATTTCTTTTGAAATCATGGTGTTCCAGGTCTAGAATTAAAGAACTGGAGCACAGGTAGTCTGCAAGGAAAGTTGTCAGAGAGATGAGACAGTGCATGGGAGAAGAGGGAAGTCATGGCCAGGGTCAGGACAGCCACTGAGATAGGGTTAGAGAAAGAAGTTTGGTTGTATAAACTTCAGTTTCCTCACTAGTAAAAAATAGGGTTCATTACATCTACTTCACTGGATTCTTGGGAAGGCCAAGTTAAATACTATGCATGAAGGGCCTTTTCCGTGCTGTTCCATCTTTCTTCATTCTCAGGGGGCCAGGTCTGTGCCGCTGACCCTAAGTCCACTTAACCAGCCAGCCCACTGAAGACAGCATAAGTGTCTTAAGGCTCTGCCTTAGCAGCTTACCAGATGGGTAGAGGGAGTACAGGCAAAATCAGAGGCCAGGTCTTTGTAGTATACCAACTGCATGGGAGTGGAAGAGGGGAAACAGAGGATAGTAGGGTTATGAAATTTTTTTGGTTTTGTTTTCGTTTTTGAGATGGAGTCTTCATCTGTTGCCCAGGCTGGAGTGCAGAGGCATGATCTCGGCTCACTGCAACTTCTGCTGCCCAGGTTCAAGCAATTCTCCTGTCTCAGCCTCCTGAATAGCTGGGACTACAGGCGCATGCCACCATGCCCGGCTAATTTTTGTAGTTTTAGTAGAGACGAGGTTTCACCATATTGGTCAATCTGGTCTTGAACTCCTGACCTCAGGTGACCCACCTGCTTCGGCCTCCCAAAGTGCTTGGATTACAGGCATGAGCCACTGCACCCAACCAGGGTTATGACTTTTAAGCAACCTCACCCACTATTGAAACATGGCCCTGTCAGGGTCTCTACTTTACTGAGTTAGATGATCAATTCCTCTTTTCTTGGAGAACACCCTAGTAAAAGATAGCCACAGGGATGTGTACTTCCTACTGCTATGGGTGAGGGTAAAACTGAATGGGGGAAGGAAGAAGGACACTGAGGGACTGGACTTCGGTTTGGCCCTGCAGTGCCCAGCCCAGTGCCCTGTGTTATTTTGAGTGAAGAATTAGACAAATGACTGAGAGAGTGTGTCCTCCTCCATCTGCAGAGTGCCTAAGGAAAGAGTAAAGAACCAGTTGCCTGTGACTCTCACACATGCCATCATCCCAAAGCATCCCAACTCAGTTGTCTCCTGACCAGGAGAAAAAGGAACTCATCATGTCTTCTTTATTTATTGATTTAAACTTTTTGTATAGCAACCTGTGTGAGCAGAGCACTATTCCAGATGCTCTGAAGAGACCAAAAAGGGGTTAACCAAGCCAGGTGCAGTTACTGTCGCCTGTAATCCCAGTGCTTTGGGAGGCCAAGGAGGGAGGATTGCTTGAGGCCAAGAGCTGGCAACCAGCCTGGTCAACATAGTGAGACTCTGTCTCTACAAAAAAAAATTTTTTTTAATCGGTCAGGCATGGTGTTGCATACTTGTAGTCCCAGCTACTTGGGAGGCTGAGGTAGGAGGGTCACTTGAGCCCAGGAATTTGAGACTCCAGTGAGCTGTGATCACCCTGTACTCCAGCCTGGGTGACAGAGTAAGGCCATGTCTCCGTTTAAAAAAAAAAAAAAAAAGTTAAACAGATTCTGCACCCCTGAGAAGAGTAAATACTAGTGGAGACATGACATAGTACAGTTCATTCTACTCCTGAACTTTCATTCTGAAGGCCCCATTCTCAGCTGTGGTTACGATAAAGTACAAGACAAAGTTCCTACTCATGGACCCTGTATACCAAGAGAGGAGGTGAATGTTAAACAAATAAATCCTGAATAAACTAGGAAAATTAGAGAGTGCTAAGGGCTAATGCTGTGAATTAAAACAGTGCTGAGATACAGAGTACCTTGGCAGCAACTTTAGATGGGGTGGTCAGAAAAGAGCCCTCTGAGTAGGTGACATTTCAGCTGAATCTGCATGCCAGGGGGAGCCACTGGGTTAGTTTCAGCGTGTAACATTAGCTGCTGTAACAAACTCAGCCCAACGCTCAGCAGCTTTACATATGACTGTTTATTTCTTGCTCACTCCAAACCCAGTGCAGATAGTCCTAGTCAGCAGGTGGCCTGCCCTCTAGTGATGTAGGCACTGAGGCTCCCGCCATCCACAGGGCCCAGTCCACTGCTCAACATTCTGTGTCCAGCCAGTGGGCGTGGAGGTGTGGAGAGTGCAGAGGAACCTGCAGGAGGGTTTTAAGGACCAGGCCTAGAAGAGGCTTATGTCGCCTCTTCCCACAGTCCACTGACCAGGACTCAAAGCCATACCACCTGCAGCAGAAGAAGTGAAGGAGGAAATGGGCTTTGGTGAACACATAGCAGCCTCTGCCACCCCAGCCTCCCAATGAGCAGGGCAGTCTTCCTGACCCAAAAAATAAATAACACAAGGAGCCTGATGTAGAAACAGGTTCGATGTGTCTGAAACAGAGAGGGATGGACAGCGTGACTTCCCACATATGCGAAGAGGCTACAGCCACAGACATAGTCAGGGCCTAGAACACGCAAGGCTTTGAAGTGAATTCGCATCCGATTTCATGTATAATGGGTGGGTGTGGTGGAGTTTGAAACAGGAATATGAGATAATCTGAATTTACAAAGATCAGTCTCTGTTCTGTGTATAAGGAATATGGGGAAGGGAGATCACCCAGGGGCTCTTAGCCACTCTGGCCCACTTTTTCTTTGAACATTCCAATCACACTCTCCACCTCAAGGCCTGTGTCCTTCCTGTGTCCTCTGCCTGGTATGCTCTTCCCTCAGATATTTATTTCCTTAGGTCTCTGCTCAATGTGACTTAATGAATAAGGCCTTGCCCATTCACTTGCATAAACCAACATTCCACCATGAGCCAGTGCTCCCCATGGTCCCTTTGCCCCTGCTTCATTTTTCCCCATTGTTCATGTTGCCCCCTGACACCTGACATAGAGGTTTTCCTTGATTATTTGTTCTCTGTCCCCCACCCCAACCCCAGATCTACAGTAGAAGCTCCATGGAGGTAAGTACTGTATTGGTTTTGCAGGCACTCAAATATTTGGTGGAAAGAATGAGCCACTGATAACAGTAGTGAGTTCTGGATGTATTTAGGATATATTCTTGAAGAAAAGTTGACAGTGTATGGTGATGGATCAGATGTGAGTGCAAGGGAAAGAGGAGAGCCATCCTGGGATATTCCTAGATTTACAACTTGAGTACCTGGGATGAGTGGGAGACACAGAGTGGGGCAGAGTGGGGAGTCAGAGCACTACTTTGGTTCCATTAAATTTGAGGTGCCAGCAGACATCCATATCCAGGTCAACCAGCCTGGACTTCCTAGAGGTGTAGATTTGGGAGACACAGACTTATTGGTGGTGTCGAAAGCTGGGCAACTGGAAGAGTTCTCCAAGGGGCTGAATGAAGACGAAGATGATCAGAGGGCAAGAGGGCAAGAGGACTGAGCTCTGGGGCACTCTGATATTTGAAGTTCAGAAAGAGGGAGTTACAGCTGCCGGCCAGCAAGGTGGGAGGAAACCTGGGAGCAGAGAGGAGAAACTGTTGCTGGAGGGAGTAGGAACGGGGCCAGATGCTGCTGGGCGGCCAAGTAAGATGAGCAGAGAGAGGCGGTGATGCACTCAGCTGTGCAGGACCATGGCCGAACTATCCTCCAAGCCACTCACTTTCCCCAGAGGAATCAGGTGGGGTTGGCTCCTGGCTCCCCAGCCCTTTTCTTACATTCCACAGCATCCATGCACACTGGAGATGTTTGTTTTTGGTCTCGTTTTCCAAAGGGTAGGCTGAGAGCAAATGCTTGTTTCCAACCTCGAAGGGTTTGTAAGAATGTGCAAATCTAGATGTGAGAGGGAGTTCAAAGACAAAACCATAGGCAGAGGAGTTGGGCTTAGGAAATTCCCCAATCCGTGGGCGAAAGGAATGGTAGTTGTGGTAAGGCAACGTTTTCCCACACTCGAGGCATTTTAAAATTAGGTATGCCACCAGCCCTGACTGTGGACGAGACAGTGGAAAAAGGCTTGAATCACAGTTAAGGGACTGAGTAGGGAAAAACACACATAAGGTGTCTTCAGTAAGCAGTTTATGAAGTGGACAAGCATGTATTGAGCGCCTAGTGGGTATAGTTCAGGAACACAGGCTCTAGAGCTGAGCAGACCTGCCAGGTTTGAATCTGCCTCTATCATTTTTACATGGTGCAGTCTTGGGCCTGTTTGTGTCCATGTCTCTGCCTCCCCATTTTAAAACTGGAGATAATTACAGTACCTCTTCATGGAGTGAGTAATGTACAAAGGAAATGGAATAATATACTTCAACTACCTAGCCCATTTGTTTAGGTATTCCATAAGCATTTGTTAGGTACCCATTATGTAAATGTGATCAGATACCAGAAATGATGCAGAGAATAACCCTGGTCCCTGAGGAGCCAGCAGCCAAGCAGAGGTGACATGTTAAGTTGAAATGAAATTATCAGCGATACAGCATAAGTCTAGTCAGGGAAGGAACTAGGGGAGAAGGCTCTGTCTTGGGCATTAGGATTAGGGACTAAAGCTTAGTTAAGGCTGCTGCAAAAGAATGTGTTTTCTTTTTTTTTTTTGAGACTGAGTTTCGCTCTTGCCTCCCAGGCTGGAGTGCAGTGGCGCAATCTTGGCTCACTGCAACCTCGACCTCTCAGGTTCAAGCGATTCTCCTGCCTCAGCCTCCTGAGTAGCTGGGATTACAAGTGCCTGCCACCAAAGCTACACCACCCAGCTAATTTGTGTATTTTTAGTAGAGACGGGGTTTCGCCGTGTTGGCCAGGCTTGTCTCGAACTCCCGACCTCAGATGATCCACCTGCCTCAGCTGGGATTACAGGAGTGAGCCGCCACGCCGGGCCAAGAATGTGTTTTCAACATCATGTCTACGTTATAGGGCATCTGTCTCATGAGGCCTCATCATTGTGTGTTTCTGAGAGCTGGCTGATTCTGGAGGAGCATAGGGAGGACAGAGTCCTCCCAACACAGACTTTCTTCATTTCAGTTTGGTACCGTTTGTAAAGTCAAGGGTTTAGGCCAAGCTCTGCAAAGTAACCCATGTGATACGTTCCATAACATGAGTGCCAAGAAGGTGTTTTCTCTCTTGCTGAGAGCTTTCTGGGAAAAGGGTGCAGATCAGGTGAAGATGACTTGAGCAAGGTGCCTTATCGTGGAGTGCTGGACAGACCAGCCTCACATGGTGTCAGCCAGAACAGACTGTTCTCTGCAGTGAATCTGAGCCTTCAAGATTCATGTAGGACATGATTTGGCTAAGAAGGGAGTATCACAGTGGAATTTTGTTCAGACTTTACACTCCATTTAAATCAAGAAACCATAGTCTTCTCAAGATAGAACCAGTTTTTGCAAGCTCCTCCTGCAAACCTCCCAAACCAAAGAAAAAAAAAAAAGCATGGTTCTATCAGTAAACCTCACAAACCACAGGCTATTCAAAGTACAGAGAGCTGAGAAAGAAAGGATGTTGCAAATTCTAAAGACATTTCTGTCTCGCCCTTTTAGCCCTGAATCTATTGGCTTCAGTCTCTCAAAAGTGTGAGATGGAAATAATTAGATCATTTTCAGGAGTTCTTTGGGTTTTTCAATAAGATTTTGAAGCTAAGAATCTTCCTTGGTGACTGGTAACTTTTAAAAACATAAGGTGGTTTTACCGTGTCTCTCAAATCAAAAAAGTTCAGGTTCAGGTCAAGAAAAGAGCAACAGAAACATTTGGCTATTCAAGTGTTAAATTTTTCTTCCAGTTCTTTCTGCCCCCGAAATACAATTTCATCTCTTTTAACAATTTTATAAATCATTTTCCTTTGGGAATTAAAATTTCCACACCCTCACCCAGTTTTACAGGTCAGGTTTTGTTTGGCCCCAAACCCATAGCTTGGGTCTTGGAGAGCAGACTCATGTGATCATTTATTTCTGCAGAGACCACATGCTTATCATCTCCTTTAGACATAATCAGCTTCAGCTTTGTAACTTTATGAACTTGAGAATGGGGGTGTTTGGGGTTGTTTTTCTGTTTTCAGTCCAAGAAATGTCAAAGCTTTCTATTCTGGATCACCCAGTAACCCAGATGCTAAGATCGTTGAAACTCACAGAACTATTTTTTTTAAGAGAACTATCTTTCCTAACATTGCAATTCATCACGACTTGTATGATCTTCTACTTTGTGCTGATTTGCCAGGTGTTTGAAGAGCAAACCTAAGTAACTAAGGAGCCTAAGCTAGAAGAACCACCTCTTCAGAAAGAGGAACTCTACAGGGTCCCATGGTGACCTTGACCTGGTGTGCAGCAGGGAAAAGAAGATAATTAGCCAGGCTGTTGCAGAGTTTTCAGATACAACTTTGGCTTGCCTGTCACACCATCCCGTCTGTTCTCTAACTCCCTGAAGAGGTTTCCCTTCTTGCCCTGAGTGTGTTAAGCAGTGTGGGGGCTGAGAGAACTAAAGAAGGTTGATCTGTCTAGACACTTTTAGGGGAGTGAGTTTTCAGAATGTGATCAGGAACAGATTAACACCTTCCACGCATATCTTTAGGTTTCATCCCCATTTTGGCAAATAAAAATCACCCCTCAGTTGTTTAATAAAGAAGTTTCTAATCTTTAAAACAGTAAGCTGACCCTGCTTCTCTGAGTCGGTTTGGAACTCAAGGGCGTGTGGTGTCATGGAAGCCCAGCTGTGTACACATGGTGGGGGAGGGGGTTATCAAACTGGAAGGTTACTACTCTCTTTTGCCAGCTCCTGCTTATCCTTATATTCCTGGAATTTTGCTGAAAGGCACACCAAAGCCATTCTGATTGCCAGAGCTCAGCAAAGAAAGAATGTAGAGAATGAAATCTTGTCTCTAAAAATAAAAATAAAAATAAAATTTAAAAAGTGAAACCACAAAAAGCAGGAAAAGAGTGAAAGACAAAAATAGGAACAAAGAAAAAGGACAACAAATAGAAAGTAACAATACAGTAAATAATAATCTAACTATATTAACGATTTTAAACATCAGTGGTCTAAATAAACCAATGTAAAGAAGAAAAAAAGAATACAGAGAAGGAATAAAATCTGTTTTCAGGTGCTTTTGGCATTGTCACCCCCAGGAAGCACCAGGCAGCTGGTTATTCACAGTTACTGCTAAACAAACCTGATGATTGATGTGGACCAGTGTTCAGTAGGGGACTAAAAGGAGCTGCTTTCATCAGTAACATTCCTCTTTCCCTAGAATTTCAGAATGCATGGATAGTGAAGCTGAGACCGTCATGCAGCTCCGAAATGAGTTAAGAGACAAGGAGATGAAGCTGACGGATATCCGCTTAGAAGCTCTCAGTTCTGCCCACCAGCTGGACCAGCTCCGGGAGGCCATGAACAGGATGCAGGTGAGAGCCCAGGAGCATGGGCTGAGCTCAAGGCTGTCTATGAAGGAGCTCCCAGAGGCTGCTCTCCACTAAGCCCTGAGGGCTACATCAGAATCTGGTGGCAGCCCTCACTTTCCCAGCCTCTATCTCTTTTCAGTCCCTCCCACACATTGCTCAAAGACCAGTCTTTTGGAAGAATAAGAGTACCCATGCTCTTCCTTTACGTAATACTTTTGGTGACTCCCCTGGTGCCTGTGGCATGTGGTACAGTCTCCTTCAGCTGGCCTTCAAGGCCTTCTGCAGGGTCATTTCCACTGTTAATCCACACCACCCTCCCCAGCTCCTCTTCCCAGAATCTACTCGCCAGCCAGATGGAGTCGCTGACTGCCCCCTTTGCATCCTTGGAAATTCCTCTTTCATATTGTTCCCTCCACTGGGTATATTCCTCGGCACATCCAAGTTAGACCCTTCCCTTAATGCTCGGCCTGATTCCTTTCCAAGTCTTGCAGCTGGAGAGTTAGTACCCTTATCTGAGTATTCTTGTAGATTTGTTCTTACAGCCCCTCCCACCTTCTGCCATGGAGTGAAGACATTTGGGTCTTCTGGGCTTTTTGCATACCTTTCTGTGGACGTAGCACCAATGCCTTGCACATTGTAGGTTCTTCATGAATATTCATAGAATGAAAGATACCTCTAGAGTCTGCTGGGACCTTAATGGAGTCAGTGTTTCGCAAAGGAGGTTCCCTGAAACACTCTTTCCATGAGAAGCTCTATGAAAGGAGAATACCTTGATCAAATATGTTTGGAAAATGCTGCACACCATGTGCCTCTGTTCAATTCATGGCGTAGAGGAGCTCATTAAAGATTCTGAGAAGTCCTGCAGGAAAGAAGCCTGTAAAAGCCAGAGTTGCACAAACCTCTTAGATCATAAGACTGTTTTTCACTTAACCCTCAAGCAGCAGACTCTGGGAAGCATTTCAGAGGTCTTTTCAAAGGCCTGTTCTCTGAATGGATGGATCTCCCGTGGCAGCATGTCTTGTGTCTACAGCAGGGTTAGCAAACACTGCTAAATCTCTCTGAGGGTGTTGTTCGCCTTGGGTGGAAGACCAGCCTGGTTTCTGCAGGGAACTTTCAGATCCTTCCTTCAGAAAAATCTTGTTCACATTACTTCTGCCTACTAAGGGAGCTTCTCCATTACTCTTTGCAGAGTGAAATAGAGAAGCTGAAAGCTGAGAATGATCGGCTGAAGTCAGAGTCTCAAGGCAGTGGCTGCAGCCGGGCTCCTTCCCAAGTGTCCATCTCTGCCTCCCCGAGGCAGTCCATGGGCCTCTCCCAGCACAGCTTGAACCTCACTGAGTCAACCAGCCTGGGTGAGTGGCCTACAGGGTTTGGGGGCAGGAATGGACCTACAGCTGGCACCCTGATCTCTAAGCGAGAACCCCAAAATAAGCAGATCAACAGATCAAATGGAGAGGCAAGAGGCGTGTGTGCACTTGGGGTGTGTATGTGTCTGGGTGTGAGTCTGCTACCAACATGAGCCCAGCCGTTAGACTGCTCTCATGCTTTGCTCCAGCACCCCAAATTCTCCAAGCCCTGAGCTTGGATCCCCTCGCCCACCATGCTGAGTTTGTTTGATCCATTTTAAGAGGCTGACCTGCAAGCTGAATGCTGTACACAAACCCCATAGTAGCAGGTCTCAGTTGAGGCAGTGGCTTGGTCTATGATCTTCCTGCCTTCAGGATGGATTCCAGGCTGGCGCAACCATCAGTGAACACAATCTAGGTTTTCTTTGTAAGCGTATTAAGGCTGATGCTTTTATTTTTTATCCATGATGCTGCTGCTGTTGTTGTTTTGGTTGAGTCTCTCCCTCGCACTTCCATCCGGCAAGGTGCATTGTCAGCCTACTGGTTCTTTGGTTGGTCCACCATTGGTTTCTGTGATTGCATTCTCCATTTTGCCCTCTCCTCTTCCCCTTCCCCCCCACCCCCTGCACCCTGACACCTGTTTGTCCCGCTGCTGTGCCAACCAGCAGCGGGGGTGTCAGGAAGCTGGCTTTGCTGTCCCCATGTGCCTAAGGCTGTTGATGTTTTCCATTCGCAGACATGTTGCTGGATGACACTGGTGAATGCTCGGCTCGGAAGGAAGGAGGCAGGCATGTTAAGATAGTTGTCAGCTTTCAGGAGGAAATGAAGTGGAAGGAGGTTAGTTGGATCCCTTTCCCTGCTTTGCCTGTCCCTCCCCCAGGTAGAACTACCTAGCTTAGTGATCTAATTGTAAAACCTCTATCACCTTGGAGCCTAAGGTGATTTGGAAATACTACTAACCCTTCTCTTAACTAACCATAATCCCTTGCAGCATTCTGACACAAGTAAAGTGTGCGAACGGCATTTCCCTTTCTCGTGTGCTTGAAAGTCTAATAAAGAATACTAAAAATGGTCCCACGTTTCACTTTCATGTAATTAACTAAACACTAACATCCATTGGAAAGGGCCTTTCTGAATGTAATATACTCCCAAAGCACTTCAGAGGCAGCTATGCACATTCAGCATGTAAGGTACAGAAGTAAGCTGACCACATGCAGCCGACCAAGAGCACCAGTTTTATCGGTCATCAGTCACCAAGAGTAGACATCTTGGTAGACATCAAGGGATGGAGATGCCAAGCCCTGGGAGCATGCAGGTGGCTGAAAATAGAGCTAGTGGGGCGTCCTGACTCCCCAAGGCTGGGGAATCTGAGTTTTCCTAGTACGGTTTCTGTTCACTTCCAAAGTCTAGGAACTTCCAGAGTCTATACCACTGCCAGAGACTGTTTTGGGATGGGGGCTAGAGCTGATATTGAAAGTTGAATTTTAGCCAGTGATTAAAACCCAGTGATGCTTTGAATGACTATTTCTCGAATAAATGTGAAAAGGCCTCATGAGTCACCATTTCAAGTTCCCTTGTGTTTTTTGTTTGTTATTTCTTAGTATTTCTAGCCAACATGCTATTGTAGTTTCAGACAGCTAGGGAACCCACAGAGCAAAGCGTCTGCAGCCAGACCTTTCTTAGGGGATTCAGCTTTGTGGCTGGCTTGCTAGCCTCACTATAGGGGGTAAGCTCAGCATTTTGGCACTTCCATTAGCGTCATCTAGCCATGAAATATACAATAGATAGCTCCGTTTTCAAAACATAGCTAGTAAAGTGATGGACTATTAGGGGAAACTCGTTCTTTTTTCTTTTCTTTATCTTTTTTTTTTTTTTTTTTGAAGACAGAGTCTCACTCTGTTGCCCAGGCTGGAGTGCAGTGGTGCGATCTCGGCTCACTGCAACCTCTGCCTCCCAGGTTCAAGCGATTCTTCTGCCTCAGCCTTCCAAGTAGCTGGGACTATAGGTACCTGCCACCATGCCCGGCTAATTTTTGTATTTTTAGTAGAGATGGGGTTTCACCATATTGGCCAGGCTGGTCTCAAACTCCCAACCTTGTGATCCACCTGCCTCGGCCTCCCAAAGTGTTGGGATTATAGGCATGAACCACCACAGCCGGCTGGGAAACTCATTCTTACAGTAAATGCAGGTTATACCTTGTGGACTATTTATTCTAGTGATTGTCAATATGAACAGATAGAGCATACCTTTTACAAAAGTTTACAAGTCACCTTCAAAAGTTATATTATTCTGCATCACTACAGCATACAGGTGAGGTTGGTTGACCAGGGATTATTATCCTCATTATACAATTGAGAAACCCAAGACCCCAAACATTACTTATTTGAAGCCAGGGGCAAGTGGTGGGGTCAGATCATGTCACTGCAAGACTGGTGCTCTTTTCTCTGCTGATTTTGCTTAGCCGCCATATGACACCTCCCCCACCTCCGCCCAACCACGCTCCTGACTCTGATCCTTATGAGCATGTAAAAACCCAATATTATGGCATGTTCTATCAGCTTTTCTTTTATCACTGTGATCTGGTTAGCTGCCACTACGCAAAGCCCTGTGAACAGAGATGCAAAAGAGTTAGAAAAAGATGTTTTGAGAGTATTCTTCCCAGAGTTTTACTAATTTTCTGAGTTGCACATGTTTTAAGTTTTAACAAGAATAAAAACAATAAATGTTATTTAAAAACAAGATAGAAGAAAAAATAGAAACACATTTTGTCCTGACAATGTTTAAGATCTAGTAAGGAGGTAAACTTGATATGCAAAAATACGACAGAAATACCTAAAACTAAATATAAATTAGTACAGAATGTATCATTATATAAGTTATGTACAGAATTGCTGAAGCAATTTAAGCTCTGAGCCTGATGGGGTTAATCACTGAAGGCTTCCTGGAAGAGGTGAGTTTATAAGCAAGGTTTGAAAAGAGAGAGATGCTAGACAGATGTGGAGAGAGTTCCATACAAGGAATATGTGATTTATGCCCTGTCTGACACATTTACTTAGCCAAAGTTTCCATATTCCAGAGAGGAAATCCTCTCTTCCTGACTCTTGGAACGCTGTTTTAGCAGTAAAGCAGGGAAAGGTATTAAGACTATTACTTCCACCTAAGTTATACCTGGTATTAATACAAATAGGACTTTTATTCCCCTCTCAAACCATTGGCGGAGTTCTAAGGCAACCTGAGTCCTCTGCTGAACTGAGTCAGAAAAGATCCACCTCTTTTTCACCTGTGTACATTTCCTTACCCTTAGGATTCCAGACCACACCTCTTTCTTATTGGCTGCATTGGAGTTAGTGGCAAGACGAAGTGGGATGTGCTCGATGGGGTGGTTAGACGGCTGTTCAAAGTAAGTGTTTCAAGACAACGGCTACAGCATACTACCTAACATGGGCATCCGGGCCTGGGGAGGAAAAGAGAGGTTGATGTCCTGAGCTTGGCCATTTCTCAGACCTGTCCCCTTCCCTACATGTTAATGTTGCTGGAACTTGTTCCCTGGCTCTCAAGGGAATGGAAGGACAATGGTAAGTACAGACTGGTCATCGGCCAAATTCTTTCCATCTGCCCTTTGCAGTGGTGGGCCAGCTAGTGAGTGTGATCTGAGCAACTCTTTGATCCTCTCACAGTGAACTGCTAATGTCCAACTCTCTTTTCACCTTAGAATTGTGTCTTAGGACATATGCTTTGGAGTGTGTAATCTGTGGCCAGGGCTTAGACATCAGATTTCTAGCCTTCATTTTGGGGGATTTAATTTGATTTTCCAGGTATCCTGTGCCAACACTTCAGAGTCTTTGATTTGTTTTACGAGTGACATTAATGTCTGATCGATGGCCAGGCTCAAGGATGTTGCCATACTTATTTCTCTATTCTTTTTAATCACATTATTAGATTGGGTGTTTGCCATGGGATAAATAACTAATGAGTACCAAGGTGAACCTTGAAACACACGGTGATTTGAAGGAAGCTTTTGGTACATTTTTTTCTATTGTCCTGAAGTAAGTCAACAACTATAAGTGCTCATTAATCATATTCCCTGAGTAGTAATAATAGCCCACGTTTTTTGTGCCAGACACTATGCCAAGCCCCTTATATTATCCCATTTAAAGGTGAAGAAAGTGAGGGTCAGGTTGGGCACTTGTTCAAGGTCATGGATCTAGAATTAGACCCCGTTGGTCCGGTTTAGTTGGTCTGACTTCAAAACCTAACTTAACTATTATGTTGGTGCAAAAGTAATTGCACCACCGTAATTACTTTTGCAACAACCTAATAGTACACTATAGTTTCTTTCTAACAGCTAGATCCAGGTAGCCTCATACAGAGAAAATTCTGTTTTTTGACTGGAGATTGGTCCCCATCCTGGTAAGCCAGCCTATAGAAATGAGACCAGAGAAGACATATGAATGGCTTAGATGGACCGATTCTCCGACCTAGGCCAAAAACTTATCTCTGGTGATGGACAGTTGGGACATCCTTGGATTAGAATAACAGTTTGGGCTGAAAAGAGACACACTGGCATCATAGTAAGTGAGGAAATGAGACCATGCAAAGCCTGTTACTGGGATTCCACCTAAGTCATCGTGCAGTCACCTCCTAGTACATGGACCTTAGTTCTACATTTACTAACCTAAAACCTTTTGTTCACTCAACTAAGAGGGAACACTTTCCAAATTAAACGCACGTTTTCCTTCTCAAAGATCTAGAGCTGATTTTTTCTAGCAGTCTGCATTTTAATCTCTTTGTATGATCTTTGAGCCAAAAGAAGGGGATGGAAGAGAGATTTCCCGTCAAAATTAATTTTTTGTGAACTTTCCAGCACCATTCACAGGCCCTGATGTCTTCAAGACTTCAGCCAAACTTAGGAAAAGCAGCCTAGCTTTTCCGTACTTGGTTCATCCAGACTAAACGTTCACAACCTTGTTAGGGGTTTGTTTTTTTTCTTCCACTGCTACCCAAATAAATCTGTATTTTAAGAGGCCTGTGGTACTCGGGCTTTATCCCCTTAGAAAGTCAGTTTTTCTCCCCCTCATCCCACAGCTCAATTTCAACTCAGACATCTGAGAAAGAAGAGAATATGATCATAAATCACCCAGGGAAAACATGAGTCATGGGCAGATTTTAGCCACATCTTTGATGGGGTCTTTATTTTTTATTTTTTCCAGGAATACATCATTCATGTCGACCCAGTGAGTCAGCTAGGGCTGAATTCAGACAGCGTTCTTGGCTACAGCATTGGAGAAATCAAGCGCAGCAACACTTCCGAAACACCGGAGCTGCTTCCTTGTGGCTATCTGGTTGGAGAGAACACGACCATCTCAGTGACTGTGAAAGGTAATTGAGCTTGTTGCAGAGGTCGGAGCTTTCAGGAATTGCAGTGTTCGTTTTGTGACTTGGCATAGGCACTTGTGGCCCCAGTTTTGTTTGTGCATATATTTGTGGGCTGCTTTTCTCCCTTCTACCACAGTTACTCTACACAAGTTGAACCGTCTTTTGCTTTTTCAACCACCTTAGGAAACAAAATCATTTTAGTTTATTGCTGCAATTATCTAACAAAAGATCCCATTAGCCTTATGACTCTGAGATGATGGAATCTTAATAACCCTGTTGAAATAGGGCTTCACCAATACTGATGAATTACTCTTGCCAGCAAGCTTTGGATGCAGTCCTGTTCTACAGATGGGAAAACCACGACTTGCAATAGGCTGTAGGAGTCACTCTGAGCATCCTGATGAAACTGCTGAAGCTTGTGCCCACGCATGATGCTGCTAGAGCTTCCAGTTTCTCATTACCTAGTGATATTAAGTCCCAGGCCAGTGGATTCCTTAGAACTCCAGGCCCACAAAGTTCACTGAGGAAAAAAAAAGCTTCACTGCCATGCAATTCTGGGAAACTACATCGTTATCCCCATTTGTGTTTAGGGGACAGGAGTGCACTGGTACATCAAAGGCTCTGTCATTCAATGTCCTAACTCCTGCTGTTAAAAAGGCTGTTTAATCCAGTCTGTCCCAAATGTATTTGATTGTAAAACCCTGTCATTTCCTATATGTTATGGACCACTTGAATATAGACTTTCATAAATACTGTACTAGGCTCATTCTTTTGTGTTGTCTCATTTCTTTCTTCCCTGAAAGGCACTGCTCTTGACTGCAGTTTTGCAGTTGTTTGATGCAAGGTGTATTTCCTGGTTGGTAGAATTTCCACAAGCACCCCACCATTTTCCATCAGCAGGAATTAAGATCTTGCTCTGCAGGTGGCAAGTGGTACATATTGCTTGAGCCTCACACAGCCTTCTCCTGCTAGCAAGTGAAATTCCACAATTGTGCCTTTGGACTATAAGTGACAGAAACAGACTCAAAAGTAGCTGTAACAAAAAAGGAAATGTATGGGCTCATGGCCCTGGGCAATCCAGGGGTACACCTCAAGCACAGCTGGATCCAGGTGGTCAGACAGTGAATCAGGACCAGGCCTGCCTCAGCTTTGCCCATCGACTGTGCTTATTTATTGAGCTCTTTGTACATGGTTGATGAAATGGCCCCTGATAGCCCAATTCCTTATTCTAGCTTAGGAACCTGAAGGAAAGAGGGATTTTTGGGAAAATGTAACAGATAATTCCTAGGGATGACTCTGGCCCACTATAGGTCAAATGCCCATCACTGAATTGGTCATTATGACCAGGGAGAGGATTTGTCCGAGCCTGGGCACCAGCCCATCCATTTGGGTTGGTGGAAGAGCTGGACCAGTGGAGGAGAATTGGTGGAGGAGCTGGATTGGTTCCACTTGAACCACCAGGAATGAGCTCCCCATGGGAAAGAAGAGTTCTACCATGAGGGGAAGCAGGAAGGAGTACCAGACCCACTGGAACAATCATCCTCGACAAGAACCCTTTAAGGAGAGCCTTTTATGTCCTGAGTTCAAATTGCATTTCATCCCTCCTGCCAAGCATGCGTTGTTCACTTGCTGGTTTTACCTGTGAGCATTACAAAGGACTGAGGAGTAAAAGGAATGGCCTATTGCTGAGACCAGGCCAAGCCTCTCTAGAAAGTAACAAGATTACCTGCCTCTAGTGGAGCGTGCCACCCCTCTGCAGACCCTGATCCGTTGCTGCTGTCAGCACATCAAGTTTTAGCACCTCAAGGGATCAGCTCAGGTTTATTTTTCAGTGACACCTGACTCTTCTCTTTCCTAGAGTACTTAAAACTTATGCCTTCAAGACACTAAAAACCACTCAAGGATTTGAGCTGAAAGAGTTGCCTGAGCTGCAGTGATTCACTTCAGTGGTACCAGGGGAAGGGGGTTTGACTTTGCATTTCCTCAAGTGAGCTCTTGTGCAAAATAGTCACTTCCTGTGGGGTTTATGGCAGAAGACCGAAACAGAGCAGTACATATATATACAGAGAGGGTGTTCTCGTGTTTTTTTCCTGTGTTTATTATTATTATTAAATTTAGAGACCCTACACTCCATACTTTGCATTGAGGTTTGAGCAAGTGTACACTACATCAAGCTCAGTAGCAGGAAAATCTTAGGCTTGTCCCTAGCAGATAAGGCATCTGGGGGCCTTTGTCATGTTCATTCTGGAAGAGTCATTGTACACTTAGATATAGATGCATTGGGGGGATCTGCTAGCAGTGACTGAGTACGTAGAAGGAATATGCTATTATAAAACAGTACATACTCTTCAGTTTACTTTTTATTAATTTTGCTGGTTTCTTGAGAGTACCTTTTAACAGTGACCTGAGGTTCTGGACAGCTAACCTTGGATGGATCTTCTCTTAGAGACAGTATCCAAAAGGTACCCCTTGTGAAGCCAACAACCCTGATTAATGACATTGTCCCAGATAGGAAAGGAGAAGGATAAGTTTCCACTTGATGTTGTTGAGGACCAAGAGTCCCAGCTAACAACATTTCAGGCTAGGTCTGCCAGTATTCACATTCCGGAATCAAATGATCCCGCCTTGCATTTTTCCTCCTTTTAAAGATAAAAGTGCTGTTGCCTTCGTGGCACATCTTAGTGTGGATAGCAGTGGTACCTGGTATGTGGGAGGGAGCAGGGTGAAGAGGCAACCTCAGGGTTGTGACAGACAGGACTCAGGTTTGGTTTGGGCAGATGCCATAGGTATAGTATACTAGAGGGGTGTGTGTGTGTGTGTGTGTGTGTGTGTGTGTGTGTGTGTGTGTGTGTGTAGTAAGTATAGTAAATCCAGACAGGCAAATAGAGCCCAGAGCCTCATGAATTCTGCAGAGGACAGATAGGGACTGAGAGCCAAAATGTTCAAGGTGAGTTTGAATCTGGGAAGTTAGCCAAGACAGGAGACAGAAGCACATGGCGTTGATGAACAGGGAGGTGACTTCCTAGAGCAGTAGCACTTTGCTCTCAGCCTCCAGTGTTCCTGGGTGTGCAGGAGTCTCAGGTGAGTGGACTGCCGAGGAGAGGAATAACCTCAGGTCTTGGCAGTCCCAGTTAGGCAAGCACAGAGAGCTGCCTTTTCTACAGGGCTTCAGATGCTTCCTGTCTCTCTCAAATGCAGGGCTCGCAGAAAACAGCCTGGACTCACTGGTGTTTGAGTCCTTGATTCCCAAGCCCATCCTGCAGCGCTACGTCTCCCTCCTGATAGAGCACCGTCGGATCATTCTCTCTGGCCCCAGCGGCACTGGGAAAACCTACCTGGCCAACCGGCTGTCTGAGTATATAGTGCTTCGAGAGGGACGGGAGTTGACAGATGGGGTTATCGCCACCTTTAACGTGGACCATAAGTCCAGCAAGGTGAGGAGGTCATTCTGAGTCTGCTGTATTTTTTGGCCCTTTCAAAACTGATGATATCACCACTAGCCTGAAGGGAAAGCAGCATTTCCTATCAACAATCCTTGGGTGGTTTTAGAAATCCAAGTGAACGAGGTCCAGAGGGGGCTAGCAGAAAAGAAGTTCCATCTGTGGTTAAGCTGATCAAGCTCATTTATGATGCTCAGTGCTGGTAGTTCTTTAATGTTATCCACGATACATCTGTTGCAGTTTACCAAGAATTTATCATGTGCATACTGGGTGTTTGATTTTCCAAAGTAAAATATTTTGTGGAACAATGATAATAACACCAATAACAAAAATAACAATAATAAAAATAATAGAAGCCCACATTTATAGACTGTTTGCCCCATCACCAGCAAACACCTTCTCACAGCAATACCTTCACGGGAGTAGTTGTCACCATCCCCATTTTACAGAGAAGGAAACAGAGGCTTGAAGCAGATTGGTCCTGCACCTAAGACCACTCAGATGGTACTAAGTGGTAGAACTGAAGCTCAAGTCAAAGTCTTGGACTCTAGAGCCCTGTGGCCAGCAAATAGATTGGCTCCTGCTTCACAGTGAGCAACGGAAACCTGTTTGAATGGAGCCTAACCTGGTCCCAGCCGAGAGTTGGAAAGTGCTTTCTCAGACCTGTTCATGCATGCATTAGTGAGCATTGATGGATAATTCACTCTATCTGGCCCTATGCAAAGGGGCCAGAGAATCAAAGGCAGATTGGAAATGACTCCTTCGCCTTAAGGATCACCTAGTGTGCTTGAAGATACAGGTTCCTAGACCTCACTTCTTGATGATCTATTTCACTAGGTTGTTTGAGGCTGGGTATCTGCACCATCTACAAGTTCCCCAAGTAACTTGATGTAGGTGCAGGACAAGAGAGAAGTACCCAGAGCTCTTCTGTTGAGAGCCTTTGTGTGAGTTAGGGAACTTCTCCTGGGACCAGTAAGTGAAGGCTCCGCAGGCATGGGGAGCCACGTGCCTGGGGCCCAGAGATCACGGTGAAGAGGGACTAAGAGAACTAGCCACTTTAAAAGGTGTGCTTTTTCTACTGCTAACAAGACATATTTTGACTTAAAATGGAGGCCCAGGGTGGGTGGGTGCTGGTAGGAGATGGAGAAGGTGTTACCCCCTGAGCAAGCAGGCTAGCATCTAAGACAGGCCAGTGTGGTGAAGACACAGACTGGGGCAGGCACCCAGGTCTGACCCATGCCCGCTGCTTACCCGTTGTGCACTCTCAGGCCAGGCACCTTATCATACCATGCCTCAGCTTCTTCTTCTGTAAAATGGACGTAATCATAGTACTCGCCTTCTAGGTTATTGTGGGACTACAGAAGTTCCTGTGCGTAAGGCCCTTAAAGCCCTGCCTGACTCTAAGTGATGCCAGCTATCATTATGACAGTAATGGCAGGCAGCCATCCTAGGTTCTCTGCCAGCTCCTTACCTTGCCGTTTCAGCCTTTTCCACTGATGCACCATTATTCTTCCTCTTCCATTTATGACATGCATCCCTTACCCCAGGCATGCAGGGCTGTGTTCTAGTCCCTGCTGAGCCAGTGCCCCACCCATTCTCCAAGGTTAAATACAAAGCTTGCCCTTTCAGCAGGACTTCCCCAAGCCCGGTGCATATTGACTTGTCTCCCCAATGCTGTGTGTTGTGTCTGCCACAGCACTACTCAGCATGACTGAAGTGTGTGTCTGGCTCCTCTGCTGCTCTGATGTGTAGAGGGCTTCTGTGTATGTAGCTCTCAGGCTACATACATACAGAGCACAGTGCTGTGCTTTTACCCCAGGCTCAAGGTTTTCACTCATCAGGTGAATACTGGAAGTCAGGACCCAGTCCTAACTCATCCCATGCCCACTCTGCATCCCCTGAGCACCAAGCCAGTGCCCTGTAATAGGCAGGCACCCAGAATGTGTTTACAGTGCAGAATCATGAAGGGCCTTTCTGCCTCCACTGGCTTGGGTGAGGCAAAGGCCCTGAGCGGTGTGTCTTCACTGAGTGCATTCACCAACTTGTTCTCCTTCGGCCTTCCTGGCCACCATAGGAATTGCGCCAGTACCTGTCCAACCTTGCTGACCAGTGCAACAGTGAGAACAATGCTGTGGACATGCCCCTCGTCATCATCCTGGACAACCTACACCACGTGAGCTCTCTGGGCGAGATCTTCAATGGGCTGCTCAACTGCAAGTACCACAAATGGTAAAGGCTGGTTCTGGACCTCATAGCCCCCCGGGAGAGAGTGCTGCCAGCTGATGGGGCACTGTGCACACAGGTGGCCCGGGGCCGGTGTAGGAGTGAAGCTGTGCACACGCATAGGGTTGGAAGTGGGAGGCAGCCAGCTGTCCACTGGCCTGGAAGCACAGGGCCATGGGCCTCTGTGACCACCTTGTTCTCTAGCTTGGCTTGGACTCACAGCTTTCTTTTCCTTTATTTTATCCGCAGCCCTTACATAATTGGCACAATGAACCAGGCTACCTCTTCGACTCCCAACCTGCAGCTTCACCATAACTTCAGGTCAGTTTTCCCTTCCCTTGTCCAGTTAAACAATGGAATCACAAAGAAGGAAAGCAAGAAGGGGCGGGTAGAGATGCCTGTGTTGAGTATGTGTTGTATGCTAGGTATCGTTAAGCATTTTTCTCAGCTTAATCCATTTAATTTTAACTTCAGCCTCAAGTAATTACATTCACCACTCTCAGTTTACAAATGGGGAAACTAAGGCCCAGAGACTTAAGTGACTTGGGTGAGGTCACACACTGGTCAGTGGCAGAGTGGAACTTGCAATCAAGTCTCTGCCTCTGAGTCCTGCTGTCACAGGGTCAAGGGGGCAGCTCTGGAAGGGACTGCAGGTGACCCTGCTGCCCTGCTTGTTTCCAGTGGCATCTCTCTGTCCCAAGTGAACATGAGCAATGACAGCTTTTACCTAAAATGTCCCCACCTAGCTGGGTCTGTGGGCCCTCGAGTCCCAGCTGCTGTGACTCCCTACCAGCTTGTCTTCCCTGCCCCGCTGTCACAGCACCACGCTAGTGCTCTCTCATGGCCAGGATGTGGGAGGGGCTGTTCACCTCGATTGTGCTAGATTGCATTGCTGCCTGATTGACATCACCAAACACCCCTTGCCCCATATTGAATCTCAGTTGACTCCGCCTCTCCTGCCTGGGCCCTTAGAGGTGGATGTGAAGCTGTCTCCTGGGCTAGGACCCCCGGCTCATTTCCACTGGCCATTCTATGGGCATCTCTGAGGGAGATCTATTGAAAGTGGGTCTGAATGTAATTACCAGAGAAATGTTGACTCCTCCAGCACACTGAGAGCATGGCTCACCTCTGCATTTAGGCTGTCCTGGTCTTATTCATGCTTTCCCCTAATTATCCCTCAAGTCCATCGTCCTCCTCTTTCCCCCTATCACTGCCCCATCATCACCCAGCACACCATTGCCATCACCTAGCCGGTACGTCTGCTTGCAGATTTCCCCCTGCACTCTGTAGCCAATCCTCTGCACTGTGGCAGCCAGACCAGAGTGAGCATTCTAGAGTACACATCTGACCATAGAACTCTTGTGCTTAAAGTCCTTCAGTAGCTCCAGCTCCCTGTGGCCTGCAGGATGAAATCCAGACTCCATGGGTTGGCAGGTCAAGTATGAACTTCAGTTACACTAAACCTCTGGTAGTTTCCCCAAACATCCACGCTATTTCCCATGCCTTTGCAAAGGCTGCAGCATCACCCCACTCCTGACCCCAACAACTGCTCCTGCCTTTCCTTATGTTGCTGCCCATTATCTGTCCAGTCTCAGCCCAGACATCCCCTCCTCTGGGGACCCTTCCCTGATTCCCTTAGGCTTCATCATATTTCATTTCTTTCTTTGCCTGTCTGCCTCCTCCACCAGACTGTGAGCTCCTGGGAACCAGGACTGTGTCTTAGTCATAGTGATAGTTCCATAGCCTAGCACCGGGCCTGACATCAAGCACAAGAGGCAGTTTATCTCAGTGGTTAGAGCCTAGCCTCTGGAGCCAGGCTTCTTGGTTCTCATCTTAGTTCTTCGATTAACTAGCTGTTTGATCCTGGAAAAGTTACATGACCTGTCTGTTCCTCAGCATTTCTGTCTGTAAAACGGAGGTGGAGATAATATCTATGTTAGAGGGTTGGTATCAGGAACTGTGAGTTAATACATAGTTACAATGTTTAGAACAGTGTTCAGTGCATAGCTAATCCAATTTGTTGCATTAGCATATACACCTTCTGTTTCTAACGTGCTTTGGTTCCTGAGGTCAGCCACCATTTGGATCACCATCATCAGCTTCAAAAGTGTTTCTGACTTCCTCCAGATGGGTGCTTTGTGCCAACCACACGGAGCCTGTGAAGGGTTTCCTTGGCCGATTCCTGAGGAGGAAGCTCATGGAAACAGAGATCAGTGGGCGGGTGCGCAATATGGAGCTGGTAAAAATCATTGACTGGATTCCCAAGGTCTGGCATCACCTCAACCGCTTCCTGGAGGCTCACAGTTCCTCGGACGTCACCATCGGTGGGTGGGAGACTGGGGTCAGGGGGGCGGGCTGGCATCCTCAGGTGCCCATCCTCTGGGCCCTGGCCAGGACAGCACTTTGCAGGCACAGTCAGCAGAAGCTGGACTGCCCATAAAGATAGAAAGGGGGGCAGAGGGACAGTCACAGACCAGGTAGACCCCAAATTGCTAGTGGTCTGCAGAAGAGAGATGTGTCCAGCCTGGCCCAATGTAGAAACTGCTGGCTCACTAAAGAGCTCCCACCTCAAGGTTCCCCCAAGCTGAAGCTACACTCTGGGATTGGCTTTGCTTGAAAAATAAAATTTTATCAGCATTTCTGAAAGCTGGACATTTAGAACAGAGAAAAAAATCACTAACCACCCCACCATCTTGACATAATTTTAATTTGAGCTTATTTTTTCTGTCCTTGTTCATATGTGTGTATATATAAAAGCATATATATATATATATATATATATATATATATATATATGCTTTATGAAGTGGCAATCATAGCATACATATAACATGTTCCTTTTGGCCAGGCATGGTGGCTCATGCCTGTAATCTCAGCACTTTGGGAGGCCAAGGCAGATGGATCACCTCAAATTAAGAGTTTGAAACCAGCCTGGCCAACATGGTGAAACCCCGTCTCTACTAAAAATACAAAAAATTAGCTGGGTGTGGTGGCATGCACCTGTAATCCCAGCTACTCAGGAGGCTGAGGCAGGAGAATCGCTTGAACCCAGGAGGCGGAGGCTGCAGTGAGCCGAGATTGCGCCATTGCACTCCAGCCTGGGGAACAGAGTGAGACTCCAAAAAAAAAAAAAAATCCTTTTTCATTTAGCACTATCTCATGAGCATTCTCTGTTGCTACTCAGTTGTTGTTTTTTTTTGTTTTTGTTTTTTGAGACAGAGTTTTGCTCTTGTTGCCCAGGCTGGAGTGCAATGGTGTGATCTTGGCTCACTGCAACCTCTGCCTCCCGGGTTCAAGTGATTCTTCTGCCTCAGCCTCCCAAGTAGCTGGGATTACAGGTGCCCACCACCACACCCAGCTAATTTTTTTGTATTTTTTAGTAGAGAAGGGGTTTCTTCATGTTGGCTAGGCTGATCTCGAACTCCTGACCTCAGGTGTTCCACCGGCCTCGGCCTCCCAAAGTGCTGGGATTACAGGTGTGAGCCACTGTGCCCAGCCAATTACTCAGTTTTAAAAATTATTTTTAAAGGCTACAACATTATCAAATGTAGATGTACTCTCATTTGCTTAACTGTTTCTGTTCTTTTGGACTTGCAGTCATGGGCTTCCATTTTTTTTTTTTTTGGATGGAGTCTCGCTCTGTTGCCCAGGCTGGAGTGCAGTGGCGCAATCTCGGCTCACTGCAAGCTCTGCCTCCCAGGTTCACGCCATTCTCCTGCCTCAGCCTCCCGAGTAGCTGGGACTACAGGCACCCACCACCACGCCTGGCTAGTTTTTTTTTTTGTATTTTTAGTAGAGACGGTGTTTCACCGTGTTAGCCAGGATGGTCTTGATCTCCTGACCTCGTGATCCACCCGCCTCAGCCTCCCAAAGTGCTGGGATTACAGGCGTGAGCCACCGCGCATGGGCTTCCATTTTTAAAAATCAAGATTAGTGATGCCACAGTGAGCATCTTCCCCATAAAGCCTTTTCTGGAGGAGGGAGACCCCCCAGGTGGAATCAGGGATCAGAGTGTCCTTCTCTGTGGCCACCATCCAGGGCTAGTATACCTGCGTTCAGGCCTCAGCCCTGCCATCCCTCAGAACGTCTAGGGTCCCTCCTGTGAAGGGTGCTCGGACCATGGCTTCACCTGATGCCCCATCACCCATGCCCATTTGAGTGCTAATGTATTTTCACTGTGGTCTCCAGGCCCCCGGCTCTTCCTGTCATGCCCCATCGATGTGGACGGCTCAAGAGTGTGGTTCACCGACTTGTGGAACTATTCCATTATCCCCTATCTCCTGGAAGCCGTCAGAGAAGGACTCCAGGTGAGAAGACACCCCTGCTGGCTTCCTTGAAGCTGAGGGGGACTGTTCTGGTGACCAGATGAGTTGTCTTTATCTCCTCCTCCAGGAATCTGACTGACATGGGGTGACAACCCCTCACCTGGGAGTTCATCAGTATAGTGCAGTGTAGGGACACACCTGGCTGCAAGTCCTGGCTCTACCACCCATTAGCATTGTGACCCCAGGCCAGCTGGTTAGCCTTTCTGTGCCTCAGAGCCCTCATTGATATTCTGCCACAAAGAGTTTGTTGCAAGGATGAAATGAAAGTGCTCAGCATCGCGAGTGCCTGAGAAGTAGAACCACACACATGTGTATACTTCACAGTTTGCAAAATATTCTCCTATCTGCCTTTTGGGTTAAGCCTTGGATTAGTCCTGGAACTTGGACAGAAATTTGGTTTTTTACTCCATTTTTAAGAGAAAAAATGAGGCTCAAAGAGAACAAATTATGTGCTTAAGTTTATAAAAGGGAAGCTTGAAAGGTCTGGGATTTGAATCCATGCCTTCTGGGTCAAATCCCAGGTTCTTAGCCCTGAGGCTGGTGGCATTCTTTCCCTGACATCAGCACCCCTACCCTCTTAGGAACTTTGGGGCCCATAAGGCTGCCAGTTCCTCCTGCCTGGCAGCAGTTGGAAAGCACAAATTCTTTTTATTTTTTTTTAGACAGAGTCTTGTTCTGTCACCCAGACTGGAGTACAGTGGCACAATCTCAGCTCACTGCAACCTCCACCTCCTGGGTTCAAGCAGTTCTCGTGCCTCAGCCTCCCAAGTAGCTGGGATTACAGGCGTGTGCTACCACACCTGGCTTTTTTTTTTTTTTTTTTTGAATTTTAGTAGATACGGTGTTTCACCATGTTGGCCAGGCTGCTCTTGAACTTCTGGCCTCAAGCAATTCACCCACCTTGGCCTCCCAAAGTACTGGGATTACAGGCATGAGCCACTGTGCCCAGCCCGGAAAGCAAAAATTCTTTACTTCTCACTTGACCCAGGGTTTAACTGGAAGCTTACCATTAATTTGGAACTTGGGATAGTTTTATTGTTGAGCCTGGAGGCAGCCTAAGAAGTTCTGTAGGCTTTTAACACTCACAGTGAGTAATCAGCAGACATCACATGTGGCTGAATAATCCAGAAACCAGTTTGGTAGCCAGGTTTCCAAGAGTTTCTTTGTTTCCTTGGTACTGGACAGTGGGAGACACAAGATGCTATCATAGGCCTGTGGAGGGTGCAGGGACTGGTGTGCACCCACAGGCACGTGTGTGACAAATGCAAGTTAATGGCTGCAGTCAGTGTTTGTCATTTCTGTATAGGGCTGAACTGAGGAGTATTCAACTATTTTCTATCTATGATTTATAGCAGCAATGATGGTCTTCAGAGGCATTCAGGACAAAGAGAGCTTGAAAAGGAAAGTATTTTGCCTCTTGTGATGTATTTCACTAAACTGGAGCATGCACATTGCAAATTCAAGTCAGCATATTTAATAAAGTGTATTGTGAAAGCAGGAAAAAAGCAAGAAATTAGGCAACTTTTGGCCAGCCTAAAATCATTGGTTAGCAGAGCTCTATCAACTGTTGCTTTCATACAAGAAGGTATGAATGATTTTAGATCTTTGCAGTGGAACCTCCCTAGGTAGGTAAAGTCACTGGCGTGGATAAATTGACCATAATTTAGTCCTTAATCAAATGGTTTTGTTAAGACCACAGACCCAAACAACCACTCAGTCATTCCTATTTTGGGACCAGTGGAAGCATCTCCTACCTGCTGGATTCTTGCAGTCTGTCTCATTTCAGAAGGCTCTCTCCTCTGTTCTCATTGATGGCTTCCAGGGAGTGTGATATGCCCAGCACCTCTGGGAAACCCAAGCTGCTTAAGAAAAGCAAAGAGAATTGCAGGCAGATGAGGTGGACTGTTTGCCCCTGATTCCACCTCACCTTCTCCCATTTGCTTCATCTTTGCTCTAAATGTGGTCTTCTGGTGTAGGAAGGGGAGTGAACCTCAGAGTCACTGGGAAGAACTCACGGGCTCTGCTGAATAAAGGCCTCCCCTGCCCTGGAAGGCATTAACCAGGAAGCAGGGAGCCTGTCTGTGCTCCAGCCTTGCGCTGCACTTGAGCAAGCCCCTCACTGGTTAACAGTGGTTGGCGGTGCCAAGGCCCTGCTCCTTTGGACCTGAACCTAAAGGAAGGCTTTCTGGGCATGGCTGGAAAGGAACTCCCCTTCCCACCTAGGAGAGGTTGCTGATGGAGCTGATCATAGAGGATCATTGGGCGTCCTTCCCACCATGGGAAAGTGAGGCCCCAGCCATCTGGGGCAGAGAGCAGAGACATGCTTCAATCTCAAGACTCACTAGTTCAGTGTGAGGCAGGAAAAGTCATCACTGCTTTGTGCTTAGAGGTCATTTGAAGGTTAGTCTTTCAAGAGTGTGGAGCTGCAAAGGGAGGCGGCCAGAGTTTGCATCCCACTAAGTGGCTCAAAAGTGAGTCACTATGCCCCAAACTTGTGACCTCGCCATCCTGATCAGCCCAGGAGACTGTATAGACTCTGCGGATTCCTGGGGAAGCTTGCTGTGTTCTTCATGCCTCTGGTTTTGAAGGAACATTTGGTGATGTTTTTTGAGGGCCTGCTACTTGCCAGGCACCATTAGGGGCCCGACGTGCATGATCTCATTTAGTTCTGACAGCCCAGTGAGTCTCTTAACAGATGAGGAAACTGAGGCTCACGGACGTTCTTGCCCCGTACCATGTCCACTCAGCAGGGTATGGTGGAGTGCGTGTTGGTGCCCAGGACTAGCTGGCCCCTTGGCTACTTCTGTTATTTTCAGGCTATCCTGAGGACACCCATCACTCCACTGAGAAGCCACAGGTGGCTTGGGGAACCAAATACTGAATTTTATAGAGTGGAGTTCTCCCTGTGATTTCATTTGACAAAAGGATTCCTTTATTTTTAAAAAATTAAAATTCCCTACTCTCCTTTGTGTTACTTTGAGTCCACACCTACTCTAGGGTCACCTGCCCCTCACCTAACCCGGGTAAGTGGCCATGAAGTGAGCACATTGCAGTTCAGAGTGAGGTTCTAGGCTGAGAACAGGTGGAGTCCCTAGAATGGGTTCTGACAGGGCTACCGTGCACCAGGAGCTGGGATGGAGGGCTGCCCATGGTAGTATGGATTTGGTGGGAATGTAAGGAGACCTGCTGTCATCAGGGGATGAGGATGGCTTCCAGGTAGCCCCTCCCACAGGTACACCCATGCCAGGAGGAAACATGATATCGCCCTCTAGTGAGCATAAGGTAGCACTGCAAGGGCGTGTATGTGCAGATGCACTTGTGGAACTGCTTGGAGGACCTTCCTGAATGTGCAGCCGATGCATCCTTCTGTGATGTGCACACCCTCCCAGGAGCCCCCTGCATCCCACAGTCAGAAGGCTCACAGTGGCCCAGGTTTTAGTTTTCAATGTCTCAGCTCCCTGTTGTCCTGCTCCCATTTTTCCTGACCCAGTGGGGATGCCAGTTTCCTTCTCCTGCCTTAGGGAAAGTGAATGTCCTCCCCTCTGTGTCTGTCTGTCCAGATGTCTCTGCTGCTGCCCTCGGGGCCTGCAGTGGAGCTGAGGAGCTTTATGATGTTTCCTTTGCTTACCACAGTACTTACCCAGCCATTCATCACCCAGACTTGAACATGTCCAGTGACAAGTGAGGAGGCTTGTAAAAATATTTTCTGTTCCTGCAGATGATGTTAACTTGTACCTAATGCGCATTTGTCTTATGACTCAGTCCTGAGCCCTGCTTCCCTTTGGAGCTGTCATTGGAAACACTTGCCAAAGTGTCTAAAGTCTGCAGGGTAACTCAAAAGACCTTTCTCGTGCCCAGGGCAGGCTTGGTGCCTGCAGGGAACAGGAACAGTGCAGAGTGAGTGTGGGGCCATTTATCGGATTATCCAGCCTGCTCTGAGACCCCAGACAGGTCTCCCGTCTCTTGGCCTTGGGTTCTCCATCTATAAATTGACAAGTTTGGACTGGAAGAGTGTTTTTTCAGGCTGGTTTCTATGAAGCCCAAAAGTTCCCCAGTCTACTCAGTTGAGGACCAGAGATGAAGAGCAAATGTTTGAAAACCATGGTGCCAGATAATCTCTGAGGACATGTTCAGCTCCAGGAGTTCTAGCCTCTGTGATTCTGCAGCCCTGAGCATGTCCTCATCCAGGCTGTAGAGTGGAGACAGAAGCAGTAGCTGTCACAGAAGCAGTAGCTGTGAGGGTTTGGTTCAGCCTCATGTGAGGTCTGGCTTGGGAAATGCAGCCCAGTTTCCACAGGGAAAGACCTCAGAGGGAGAAACTTCTCAAAATTGCACAAATGGTTCTAATGTGGAGCAGCCTTCTTCTGCTCCAAATATCCCACTTTTGCATTCTCTTCTGCCCTGAGACACATGCCCACATACACACAAACTCATGCCCCTCACACGATTCCTTCCTGCTCACACAATAATTGCTTTTCAAATGCCAGACTGAGCTCCTAGGCCTGAGACTCACTCCTGCCCCAGGTTAAGGAAGACTTAGCAACAGACTGGGCCAGAGCGCAGGACGGGAGGAGTGCTGGTGTCTGGGAAGGCAATGAGTCATAGGAGGCTGCATGACTTAAGCAGAGGGGGTGATAGCCACGAATACAGAGAGATGGGCCCATCTGAGAAGGGGCAGGGTGGGCAGCTTCCCTGACAGAAATCATAGCTAGAGGTCCCAGATGGCACAGACAGTCATGGGAGTATGGGCACTGCTGGCAGGGACAATGAGCCCAGCAGGCTGTCACACTGATATCTGGCCAACAGCCTGCTCCGCATCTCCCTGCTCCGGGTCTGGCTGAGTCACGTGGCTCACATGACTCAGAGTTGTTCAAGGTGGTGTCAGTCAGGAGGGGTGGAGAGGAAAAAGGCCTGGCAAAGGAAGCTGAGGT
The DNA here is from genome assembly GCF_029289425.2 of Pan paniscus. Taxonomy (NCBI): domain Eukaryota; kingdom Metazoa; phylum Chordata; class Mammalia; order Primates; family Hominidae; genus Pan; species Pan paniscus. Next base: position 22,410,893 of record NC_073258.2, read on the forward strand.
TCTAGGTTCAAATCAGGCTCTGCCTGACAGCCTTTCTTAGCGGGCTCTGCTCTTCAGGCCTTGATTGGCCCATCTGGTAAATGAGGGGGTGGGGCTAGGTGGCCCCAGCTCCTTCCCCTTGGAAAGACGTGGTTTTGTTGGTTCAGAGCTCAGCTTCGCACTGTTGTCAGCACCTTGCTCTCTGTACCCTCTCCACGGCAGGATTCGCGGGAGGGCAGGGGGAGCAGACAGACAGACAGACAGCCGTGGCCACCCTAGAGACACACTGCAGCCGTGGTGGCCCACAGGACTCTTTAGTCTCTGTGCCCTAAGGCCCCCTGCAGAGTCCTCTCTGCAGAACTACAGGTGACACTGCCCTGGCTGTGAGCATGTCCTGCCACATGGACCAAGTGGGCCAAACTAGTGGGCCGTGGAATTGAACATACTTAGTTTCCAATTCTGGCTTCTCTCCTCCCTGGGCCTATTTCCTCATCTGTAAATCACGGGTATTAGTACTTCCTCTTGGAGTTGCACGGTGGTTAAGCAAGGTATTCGTAAAGCATTTCTCACGGTACCTGGCACAAAGTCAGCTGGAAGATGTGGTGGTGTTAAAGGAGAAAAATATAAAGCCTATACCTAGCTGTGTAATATACAGAGCCTCGTGTTGGGCCAGTCTAGGTTTCTGTTCTTCAGAGAATGTATGTATTTCTTGAAATTGCTAGTAATGGTCACTAAAATCATTTTACCATTAGATAATTGAGGCTTAAGAAAAGGAGCTTGGAGGCATGGTGTTGATCTTACCATAAAATTAAGTGATAATATAGTTTACTGTTTTAAGAGCCAATTAGCTATTATGGAATTTTGAGAAATACATGACAAGAGAGAAGCCCTTATAATTTCACTGCCTATGTGCAACCTCTGTTAGCAATTTGCTGTTTTGAAAAGGAGTAGCACTTCTATATAGGGGCTGTAAGAGTCAGACCCCTTTCAAGAAACGGGGTTTTATTGAGCCAGGACCAGCCCAGCACAGTGGCTCACACCTATAATCCCAGACATTTGGGAGACCAAGGCACGAGGATTGTTTGAGCCCAGAAGTTCGAGACCAGCCTGGGCAATATAGAGAGATCCCATCTCTTAAAAAAAATGTTTTAAAAATTAGCCAGACATGGTGGCACACAAGTAGTCTCAGCTACTTGGGAGGCTGAGGCAGGAGCATCACTTGAGCCCGGGAGATGGAGGCCACAGGGAGCATGATCATGCCACTATACTCCAGCCTGAGCAACATTGCAAAACCTTGTCTCAATACAAAATCAAAGTAAATATTGAGCCAGGGCCATTGTGACCTCTGCCTGCAGTGTTGGTGCCCAGAACCCAAGGTATGTAGGCAGTATTCTTTGGGTAGATGCACCAAATGGAGTACTAGAGCTGGCTCTTGAAAACTGATAGCACCTTTTTCCAACTCCACATCCAGTGACATCATGTCAGTGGTTTGAAATCAGTCATGGTGGGATTGTACCATGGATGTTGGCAAATGCTTCAAATCAGGTCATTGTTTTTCCCCCACAGCCAGTTTTTCACATTGGATTATCAAGGCTCAGAGTTTAGGGTCACACGGTGAGTCAGTGGCAGAGCTGAGACATGAACCTAGATCAGCCTGACTCCAAAGCCTGTATTCTAGACCACTGGGTCATGCTGCCTTCAGCCTTAGCACCTCGAACTGTCTGCATCTTGGATGACTTCCTGAGCATGGAATAGAAGTGGAATTACTCCAACAGGGAAGGCATGATGCTGGATTTGGGGAGTTTTTCAGAAAGCCGCAAAACTGGGGCTACAAGAGAGATGTGGGCCACTTCCAGACTGTTCCTTCTTTGCCTGTTTTCAGCTCTATGGAAGGCGCGCCCCCTGGGAGGATCCTGCCAAGTGGGTGATGGACACATATCCATGGGCAGCCAGCCCACAACAGCACGAGTGGCCTCCCCTGCTGCAGTTACGGCCTGAGGATGTCGGCTTCGACGGCTACTCCATGCCTCGAGAGGGATCGACAAGCAAGCAGATGCCCCCCAGTGATGCTGAAGGTGACCCGCTGGTGAGTCCTCAGCCACCAGAGCAGCTCAGCATTCCTTTAGCACTTACTGTGTGTTGGGTATGATGCAGAGCCTCTGGAAATACAAAGGTGACTAAATCCAGCCTCGCTTTGGAAGGCTGGACCCAAATGACTGGGCCATTTTTGCCAATATTTTCTTCCATGGTTTTAGTTTTTCACTAAAAACTTCTCCTCTGAAATTTTTTTCTGGTATTAGATAAAAGATTAAGAATTGATTTTTCCCCTTAAATGTTCTTATACCTACTGTCTCTATACAACACTTTGCCCTCTGATTTGGGATGCCACCTCTATTACCTACTATCCTATTACTTTGATCTCTCCTACCAATAGCAGAGCAGAGGAAGAGATTGCTAAGGACCAGAAGCCCAAGGCAAATGATAGGGTAAACAGGGAGAGGTTTGAGGGCAGGAGGGACTCACAGAGGGGAGGAGGCCTGAATATGAGTCCCATGGCCATTGAGATGAGCTAAGTCTTTCACACTGCTTAAGCTTCTTATTTATTCGGCTGTTGCTAAAACAATAAAGGCCCTTTAAGAAGCACCCAGGCTGGGGTGGCTCACACCTGTAATCCCAGCACTTTGAGAGGCCAAGGCGGGTGGATCGAGGTCAGGAGATCGAGACATCCTGGCTAACACGGTGAAACACCGTCTCTACTAAAAATATAAAAATTTAGCTGGGCGTGGTGGCGGCCACCTGTAGTCCCAGCTACTCGGGAGGCTGAGGCAGGAGAATGGCGTGAACCTGGGAGGTGGAGCTTGCAGTGAGATGAGATCGCGCCACTGCACTCCAGCCTGGGCAACAGAGCAAGACTCTGTCTCAAAAAAAAAAAAAAAAAAAGAAGAAGCACCCGGGCTGGGTGTGGTGGCTCATGCCTGTAGTCCCAGCACTTTTGGTGGGCAGGTAACTGGGCAACGTAACAAAACCTCTTCTCTACAAAAAATACAAAAATTAACTGGGCATGGTGGCACACGCCTATAGTCCCAGCTACTCAGGAGGCTGAGGTGGGAGGAGGACTTGAGCCTAGGAGGCAGAGTTTGCAGTGAGCCAAGATTGTGCCACTGCACTCCAGCCTGGTTGATAGAACCAAACCTTGTCTCAAACAAACAAACAAAAGAAACACCCGGGCCAATAACAGTAGTATTTCTAATCGACTGTAGTACTCTACCAATATAAGACCCACACAGAGTCACACTACTAAATTAGACCTAACAAATCAAAAGCCCAGTAAAATAAAAAGGAAGCAAATATACCAAAACCTCCCATGGTTAAAGGACTATTATCATGCCTTAAATTTAGCCCCAAGCTTTCTTGGCAGGCATAGCAAAAAGAAAACATAACAGAGAATATTATTTACATTACCTAATGAAAGAAAATATTATAAGAGATGTAGCAGGATTAAAAGACAACTGATTTACTGTTCTATTCCTAGCAGCTAATTAAGTCCCTAGATTAAAAAAATAATAATATTAACAGGCGATTCAGGTTGCTATCCTACTGTTTGGTGGGATGTAGCTGTGGTTCTGTTGAAGATTGCAGTGGGAACTGTATTTTTTAAGGATTTATTATTTGTGTTGCCATGTACAACCTAGTTTGCAATATTTATAACAGTAGTCTTACAAAGGAAAGAAGCATACTTTAAACAGCCGTTTGCAACGTTAACCATTGCTGAAAGCCAAAGTCATGGAGGTATTTTTGCAGGGGCAAACTCATGAGGTCTTAACTTACATAGAAAATAGAATTTAGTATATTTAGAGGAAAGAATGGCCAGCCCATCCCTAAACAATCTTTTCTGAGCCAGTAACATTTGTATCACTGGTTGGACACAGAAGGTGTGTAGGTAAGACCCAGGATTCTTGGAAATGCAGAAACAGATTTCTCCTTCCAACCCCAGGCCCCCAGAAGTGAGCTGTGCCAGTCCAGCCACTTCCATTACCAAGTTAGATATTTGGTATTTCTCCTCAGTTCTGCCCTTTCTACCCAGGGCCATGTGTCTCTATTATCATAGCTCTCTTATGTATTAATGCTTCTCACTCATGAGACTGAGACTTTCATGAAAACAGAATTTACTTGCTTTTGTTCCAGAACCATATACTGTGGACATACTGGGAGTGTTTAATGAGTGAATAAGTAATCCCAGTTGCCAAGGATTGTCCATTATACTTCAGCTCTGCCTCTTCCCTAGTTATGGCTGTGCAGATGGACACCAGATGATGGTGCTTCTGCAGCCTGGTGCATCTGGGTAGACTCTGCAAAGCATCCTGAGGGGCAGCTGGATTGTATGCCCAGCTGCACCACATCTTGGCCTTAGCTCAGAGAGGCCCCATATTCCTGACTTACTTCCTATATAAAATATAAAATACATACACACAATTTACAGTTATAAATAAAAGTAGTTTTTATTCCCTCTCCCCACTCCCAAACATGTGACCCGTAGTATGTAAACAAAGGCAGATTCAAGAACACTGTCGCTAAACTCTTTTAAGTTAGATGATGATGACAACAGATGACATTTATTAAGCACTTACTATATGCCAGGCCAGCCCCTTTTCTAAGGGTTTAATACACATTATATCATTTTATTCCCTACTTCAACCCTATGAGAAGTGTTGCCATTCTCCCCATTCCACAGATGATGAACTGCTGGCTCAGATACCTTAGGTAACTTGCCCAGAGATTCCTGAATCATAAGCGAAGGCTCTTTGCACTCGGAGGCTTTGCTTGTAACTGGTGCTCCCCCTCACCTCCCTGCCAAGGCTTCCACAGGAGCTGCAGCACAGTTGGCTCCAGTCTGACCTGGCCAGAGCAAGGAGAAGAGATGGGTTTGATGCTTGTCGAAGTGGGAGGGGGTCCGTGTGCTTCCGATGTCAGTGATGCTGATGCCAAGTTCCAGGAACAGGGATGCTCAGCCACACCTTCATCCAGGCCAAGGGCTATGCCTGAAAGGTGTGCCCCTCCTAAATAAAAAAGAAATAAAATATGTATAGAGAGCGTCATTTTGTTTTCAGTGCTCTACGTATATTAACTCAATCTACCCTTAACATTATAGGGCAGGTACTATTATTATTCACATTTGACCAGTAAAGAAACAAGTATTAAGAGGTTAAGTAATGTGTTCAAAGTCATGCAGCTAGTAATTGGTGAAGCTGGGATTTGAACCCTAGAAGCCTGGCCCAAAGTCCATGTTCTTGTCCACTGCCTCCACTGTGGGCTGTTATCCCAGGTGAGTCTGGAGGAGGTGGCATGACCTTCTAGGAGTCCAGGGTGGGCGGCCAACTAGACAGAAAGCGGCTCATGCTTCTCCACTCTTCCCCTAGATGAACATGCTGATGAGGCTGCAGGAGGCAGCCAACTACTCCAGCCCCCAGAGCTATGACAGCGACTCCAACAGCAACAGCCATCACGATGACATCTTGGACTCCTCTTTGGAGTCCACTCTGTGACAGGGGCCCGGAGCCCAGCGCCCTCCTCTTCTCCTCACCGCATTCCACCTGCATCCCCCACATCACCCTGAAGATGACTTCCTGAGCCAGCCCCCAGCCACAGCCTTAGAGCTGCGGGAACACCGAGACCCCTCGTCCTTCAGCCTCGACCTGGGTGCAGGCATCCCGGGCCAGCTGCCTGCGGACCGCTTCCTTCCACAGCGAGAACTGCACTACCTTCTGTTGTACTTTAATTATTGTTTTGCCTTGTTGCTGTGACCTCCCTAAGACACTGAAGATACTTCTCGGGAAAGGATCATCGCCGTTGAAATGAAAAGAGAGACAGAGAGAAAAAAAAAAAGAGAACCCACATGAAGCTCTGAAACCAAACAGCATCCTGCCATGAGCTTCCCAGAGACAGAAGAGACTGGAGCAAAGTCGGAAACACAGAGAAGCACGGCTTCCCCTCAGCACAGACCCTCCAGACTGGGTCTCAGAGCCATGCCACCCACCCTCCCACACAGCCGGCCACAGGGAGAACTGGTGCTAACCAGGGTGCTTGCTTTGGTCACGTTCAACGCACTACAGAGCTACGACACAGGGAAACCTTAGGAGCAAATAAACCGTGCTTTCATGTTTCTTAAATGGTGCTTTCCTTACCCGAGAGGTATTTTGCCTGTTCCAATCGAACCACCCCATTCAGGTCCATCAGCCTCTGATTAATATCCTTGAGAGTGAGTGACGGAGTGAGAGTGTGAGTGAGTGGATGTGGCTGTCAGTGCAGAACAGCATGTGTCTCTTTCCTTCTGATATATGAATGAATCAGGTTTTTTTTTTTTCTGCAAACACTGTGTATAGTGAGACTTGTTCTACTTTGGAGAACAGATTACCTTTTGAAAATGAGGTTGAGTTTCTTCCTTTCTGATGCATTGATTTTTGAAGATTTTTTTTCCCCCTTCCCCTCTTGGTCAGAATCAATCCTTTGGTGAAAGTAAGAACCGCAGGAGTTGAGTTTTGGTTTGGTCCTGCTCAGTTTTGGTTTTTAGTTGTCCATCCTCACAGTCCTACACACTCGCCTCCTCCTGCTAGGGCTGGGGGTATCTGTGTCCTTTAAAATGGACGAGGACCTGGTCCTCGACATGTGGGTGAGCCATGGACCTTGCCTTCCCTTCTCGTCCTCGAGGGTTTAGAACACACACCAACACCTCCAGCGTGCCCGCCCCAGCTTCCGGTGGGGTGATGCGGTCACCCTGCAAAAGACTTGCACTTTCCTCAGAACCAACATGACGCAGCTCAATAAGGGTGAGGGTCACTCCCTCCCAGAAGCCCCGTCTGGACGAGCCTTGCCTGACCTCTTCGGTGCTGACCTTCCCAAAGTGATGCCTTACTCGTTTTGTACTAACTGTGTTCATTTTACATAAGTGTCGTGCCTGCCTGGGGTTTGTTTTTTTGTCATTGTTTTCCCCATTGAAACAAACAGGGCTAAAAAGTCATCTATTCATTAGGAGAACTCAAGTTGCTGTGACTTTTCTCATCCAAAAGACTCATTTGTGTGGATGCGTGACCATGGGAAAAAGAAAAAAAAAAGATCCATTTTTTAGGTTCTTATCAGTCTCCAGCTGACAACCCAACTGGACAATGATCTGTCTGGTGCAGGAGAAGGCAAAAGTTTCTACAAGTCTACATGACCTTGCTGATACTTGTTCTAATAGAAACCCAGTCTGCTGTGTCTTCAACATACTGGTATTTTCATTACAAAGTATGGTAAATTTTTGAGTTTTTTGTTTCTGTTTTGTAAAGAGAATCCTTATTGGACACCAGTGAAGGTGTCTCTGTTTTAATGATCAGGGTTTTTATTCCATCTTTTGCATTTCTTCTATTTCTGAAGGTTTGTCTCTTGGCATCTTTTTTTAGTTTCTTACCATAAGAGTTTGACCCGAAACTGCTCACTTCACATTGGATGACACCATGTTCTTCCTCTTTGAAAAGAAAAGGGGAATGTGTCCCACTAGTGAAAGGAAAACTTTTCAACACTGTCCCTGCTTTAATCTCAGCAAACTCAGACTATTCTGCTTAGCCTTCATTAGTCATCTGGGTGTGAGTGTGTCTTGTTCTGTTTTTCTTTTTAATAAAACTTTTAAACCATATATTTAGCCTGTGACCAGGGGGGCCAAACCCTAAGATTTCTGGTAAACCTGAAGGGTGGCCCTCCTCAGACAATTTATCTCCCAGCAATGACCCTACTACACTCGCGTACTGTGAATTTGGGAGGAGGTAAAGTTGACTTCTCCTCGTGGGCAGTTTTCCAATCACCTTGTGAGTAGACACCTGCCAATATTGTTTGAAACCTTTTTTTAATGTGAGATCCTCTCTTGTCATTCTCTTCTCCCCTTTCCCACAGACTTCCCTCCCACTGGGTCCAGGTTCAGAACCAAGACTTCTGTACCTAGTGCTGCCTGATTGGTGAACATTGACTTCAAGTAGCATAGCCCTTGTGTGACTCACAACTCCGTGTCCTTCCTAAAGTTTCAGGAAGCAGGGTTGTCTAATATGCACATTTCTTATTTTGGTCATATTTTTACTTTAGTGTCACTCACCTTTTACGAAGTGACTTTGTACTCATTTAGGGCTCTATCGGAAATGCTTCCATTTTGCCTTTTCTACAGTTAGGCCAATTTTGAAATATATAAATTCTATGCAACATTTATGTTGAGTTACCAATGGAAGCCAAAAGTTCTCTTCCCAAACTGCCAAGAATGATACAGGCCATAATTGAAATGGGAATACCTTTTAAGTTTCATTAGGGGTGGGGTGGGAGTGGGACAGGAACAAGACTTGCCTAGATCTTTGTTGTATCTTGGGGACTTTTACTTTGTTGTTTGATGCTTAAACTGCAAAATTCTCTGTATTCAAATTTGATTGTGGCGAATCTCCTTCAAAAAGGAAAAATAATCCAACTTTGTGGATATTAAATGGAAGGTTTGCTGTTTTGATCTAGTTGTTTCCAGTGGAGCAGTTTATGAAATATGTTCTATAAGATGTACATTTTTTCATTGTAACATAGAAATTGTAAATAATTGATTAAAGTGCTGCATTTTGATGAATTTTTTCTAGCCATTTTTAAAGAGAAAACTAGGAATTGAGTATTTTGTGTACGGTATGTTTCCATCCTCCCTTCCCTTCCTCCTCCCCTCCTCTCTCTCTCTTCCTACCTATTTAATTTTCATTTGTCATGAGGTTTTTGGATTTGCCAATGATCTGCTGGACATCATGCCCCATGTCATAGAGAATAAAGCTGATGATTGTACCAGTCTTAAATTATTCATGATTCAATAAAATTGATGCTTATTTATTCAGATTAGTGGTTTGGCTTGTCTGTGCTAGAGCAAGTCCTCATAGGAGTTTTATTTCATGCTAAGAGCAAGTCAGTCTTATCTGGATGCAGCAAACGCAGGGAAAACCCAAAACCTTTGCAAACCCATCTTGGCTAGTATGCCATCAATATCCCACATCTTCTCAGTTTCTCAGGTCTTCTTGCCACTCCTGTGGAGCTTGTTAGAGCTGTAGAATTTCAGATCCTCTCAGACTTTATGAATCACCAGGGATCTAGTGGATCCTCAATTTCTAACAAACTCCTAGGCAATACCAGTGCTCTAGTGCCTGGACCACACATTGAGTGGCAAGCAACATCAGTGTCCAGCCAGCCCCCTAAGTCAATCCCTTGGCATGAAAAGGATTTTTTTTAATGTATTGAGTACCTACTAATTTCCAAATGCTTTCCCAAATACTCAGTATAATGCAAAATGATGCCAGAGAGGTATTCTTACTCCCATTTTACAAGTGGAAAAAAAAAAAAAAAAAAAAAAAACAGAGAAAATGACGTGCCAAGGAACCTATAGCCAAGAAGTGAGTTGGAGTTTCAGCCCCATCTTCTGACCGTCCTGGCTTGCCAGGCTGCCTTCTAATCTTGGGGGCCTCCTGCCACATTGCAGCTCACATCCATAGCAGACACAGGCCGTGGGAGATGACCTTACATCTCAGCATTCACTTTGAATAGCAACAACAAAAAAGGCATGGTTTGGAGTCCTGTGGGTTCACAGTGAAATTGATCCCACATGGCTGGCTCAACTGCTCACAACATGAAGTGTCTAACTCTTAACATACAACAGTGGCCCAACCAGGGAGGAGGTGAAGAATCCGGATATTTAGCATAGGCAGTTTTAATCCCTGTCAAAAAAATAATAAAGAAGGGGTAGTACAAGTCTGACGACTAGATGTCCTGAATTCCAAGATTCCATGTCAAACATTCTATCCCATTGCTCCATGATATATTCTGAGGTTACCTAGGAAATATGATCAGCATACATAAAGGGGATGGTGGACAGATGGCTTTTTAAAGAGCAGGGAAGAGCCAGGTGCGGTGGCTCACGCCTGTAATCCCAACACTTTGGGAGGCCAAGGCAGGTGGATTACCTGAGCCCAGGAGTTCGAGACCATCCTGGGCAACATGGTGAAAGCCCGTCTCTACTAAAAATACAAAAAATTAGCCAGGCGTGGTGGCACGTGCCTGTAGTCCCAGCTATTCAGGAGGCCGAGGCACGAGAATCACTTGAACCAAGGAGGCGGAGGTTGCAGTGAGCCAAGAATCACATCACTGCACTCCAGCCTGGGCAACAGAGCGAGACTGTCAAAAAAAAAAAAAAAAAGGGAAGGACAGGAACTGCATTTACGTACTCACTGGGTACCAGACGTATAGAAAATTTCACTCTATCACATATAATTACAGCACCTCTAAGAGGTAGGTGTAATTATCTCCATTTTACAGTTAAGAAAACTGAGGCTGAGTAATGTTAAATTAATACATAGTAGAAATGGAATTCTTGGTATATCTGATTCAAAACCCATGCCTTTTCTGCTACGCTAAGCTACAATCAACTTAGATTGGACTTTGATGGAGGATTACACATCCCTTCTGCATTAGCTCTTTATTGCTGTGTAACAAATTAACCCCAAATTTGGCAGCTTACAGCAGAACATTTTCTAACAGTTTCTGTGCATCAGGGGTTCAGGTATGTCTTGTTGAGTACTGTGCCTCAGGGTTTCCCACAGAGCTGTAGTCAACATGTCTGAAATAAAATTTGCAAGGAAGAAAATATTTAAAAGCAAGAACTATATAAATCATATTTAATGGTAAAATGTTAAATGTTTTTCCTTGCAGATTAAGAAACAGATAAAGATGTCTCTTACCACCACTGAATACTGTGGTAGAGATCCTAGTCAATACAGAGAAACAAGAAAAATAAATTATGAGGATTGGAAAAGGAAGAAATTCAACAGTCTTTATTCACAGGTAACACTTTGTATTTAGATTATGCAACAGAATTTGCCGGTAAGTTATTAGAAATAATAAGGTAACTAAGTTTTCAAAGTCAGTACATAAAAATCAGTTGAACATCTATATGCAGCCAGAAGTTTTAAATTTTTAAGAATACCAATTTAGGCCGGGCGCGGTGGCCCACGCCTGTAACCCCAGCACTTTGGGAGGCCGAGGCGGGCGGATCACGAGGTCAGGAGATGGAGACCATCCTGGCTAACATGGTGAAACCCCATCTCTACTAAAACACAGAAAAAATTAGCCAGGTGTGGTGGCGGGTGCCTGTAGTCCCAGCTACTGGGGAGGCTGAGGCAGGAGAATGGCGTGAACCCGGGAGGCGGAGCTTGCAGTGAGCCGAGATTGCACCTCTGCACTCCAGCCTGGGGACAGAGCAAGACTCCATCTCAAAAAAAAAAAAAAAAAAAAAAACAATTTAAGAGCAAAAATATCAAATACTGCAGAATAAATGCAATATAAGGTGTGCAAGACTTCTATAAAGAAACCTATTAAACATTGTTGAGAGAAATTAAACCCCAAATAAAAGTAGGAAAATATTATGCTTTTGAGTTAGAATACATGTTGTGAACACGTCAATCCCTGCAAAATGAGATTTGATGCAATCTCATTTAAAAGCCCAACAGAGTTTTTATAGAATTGACAAAATGATTCTAAAACTTACATGGAAATGCATGGAAACGTACATGGAAATGCAACAGGTGAAGCATAGCCAATGAAGAAGAAGAAGAAGAGAGAGATTTTTCTACCAAAAATCAAGACTTAGTATAAAGGTCATTAAGACCTTGTGCTATTAGTATAAGAATTGACAAATAGTTAAAAAGAACAGGATAGACACCCCTGAAATAAACCCAACACACACTTGCTTTGCTATATGGAATCATGAATAATGTCTCAGAAGCGAAGAAAATGTGACAAAGAACACATGACAATGGGATCCACTGGTTTTTACTCTAAAGCCGAAGGTTGGACTGCCCTCTTCAAGGTTAGTGTAACTAAGGCACCAGCTCAGGAAAGACATTTTGTGTTAGAGCACTGTCATCTAGGAAACAGTATAAATTTTCAACAGTCAGCCATTATTTGTTGTTTGTTGGTTTTTGTTTTGGAGACTGGGTCTTACTCTGTCACCCAGGCTTGAGTGCAGTGGCGTGATTATAGCTTATTGCAGCCTCCACCTCCTGGCCTCAATCGATCCTCCTGCCCCAGCCTCCTGAGTAGCTAGGACCACAGACACACACCACTAAACCCAGCTAATTTTTTTTTTTTTTTTTTTTTTTTTGAGATGGAGTCTCTCTCTGTCACCCAGGCTGGAGTGTGGTGGTACGATCTTGGCTCACTGCAACCTCCGCCTCCCAGGTTCAAGCGATTCTTTTGGCTCAGCCTCCCAAGTAGCTGGGATTACAGGTGCATGGCACCATGCCCAGCTAATTTTTTGCATTTTTAGTAGAGATGGGGTTTGCCATGTTGGCCAGGTTGGTCTGGAACTACCATCCTCAAGTGATCTGCCTGCCTCGGCCTCCCAAATTGCTGGGATTACAGGTGTGAGCCACCATGCCTGGCCCCAGCTAATTTTTAAAAAATATTTGAGTAGAGATGGGGTCTCACTATGTTGCCCTGGCTAATGTCAAACTCCTGGCCTCAAGTGAACCTCCAGCCTCAGCCTCCCAAAGTGCTGAGGTTACAGGTGTTAGCCACTGTGCCTGCTGTAATTTACTGTTGAATGCCCAATAGCTGGAATACATGTGTCTGGGGTATAATGGATGGGTTGTAGCAGACATCAATAATTCCTTAATTTGGGCCAGGCCCAGTGGCTCACGCCTGTAATCCCAGCACTTTGGGGGGCCGAGGTGGGTAGATCACAAGGTCAGCAGTTCAAGACCAGCCTGGCCAACATGGTGAAACACTGTCTCTACTAAAAATACAAAAATTAGCCAGGCGTGGTGGCAGGCTCTTGTAATCCCAGCTACTTGGGAGGCTGAGGCAGGAGAATCGCTTGAACCCTGGAGGTGGAGGTTGCAGTGAGCTGAGACTGCATCATCATACTCCAGCCTGGGTGACAGAGCGAGACTCAGTCTCAAAAAAAAAAAAATTCCTTAATTTGTACCCCTTCAGCCTGACTTCACCCGAACTTCCAGTGGACAACTCCTGGCACGCTCACAGTGGTCCATCTCAAGCACCTGTGTCTCTCTGCTTCTCTACCTGGGACCTTTCTCCAGTGCTGCAGAAGCTTGTCCAGTCCTGGGGCAGAGCGGCCCACAAGGACTAGGGACTTAGTGGCCCAGGGGCAGCCTATGCCCAGCTTTCTCATCCTTCTGTGGGACAAGTGGGAGGCATGGGAGGCACCCTCCACAAGGTGCATTAGAGGATCTCCAGTGGGACTGAACGCCACGTCGCCCACAGTCATAATGAAGGAAACTCAGCTGGAATTTCTCCCTTCCTTGTCACATTTTCCTACTCCCTCCCTCAGAGCTGGAATGATGATGAGTTGAGTCAGCACCGAGGGCGCAGCCCTGGGAGTCCCCTTTAAATTTTGCACCGACTCACTTCACTTGCCTCAGGAGAGCCTAGTCCTGGCCCCAGCCTCAGCCATGCTTCCTGGCACCACAGCACAAATGATCTGCACTCAACTCCTTTCTCAGGATCTGCTAAGATAACTCAGCAATTCCTCTTATTGTTATGGGTTAAGTAAGCTGTGTCCCCCAAAAAGACAGGTTGAAGTCCTAAACCCCAGCACAGAATGTGGCCTTATTTAGGAACAGAGTGGTTACAGGTGTAATTAATTAAGATGGGGTCTCACTAGAGTAAGGCAGGCCTTTCATCTAATCTGACTAGTTTCCTCATAAGAAGACAATGTGAAGATCCAAGAGACGAATGCCATGGGAAAATGGAGGCACAGAAAGGAGTCAAGTAGAAGCAAGTACCCACAGTCTCAGAGGGAACATAGTCCTGCTGACACCCTGACTTCAGACCTCCGTCATCCAGAACCTCGAGAGAATACGCTTCCATTGTGTGAAGTCACCTTGGGGGTGGCACTTAGTTATGGTAGCCCTAGGAAACTAGCACAATCATTTATCCAACAGAAAAGCATACATATATGGGCCAAGAAACATAGACACAAATGTTCATAGCAGCACTATTCATAATTACAAAAACTGGAAACAACCCACACGTCCGCTGACAGTAGGACAAATGAAATTGTGATCCGTCACTATCACCCCACAGTGAAAATGTATGTGGATGAATGTTGAGTAAATGTTGAGTGAAAACCGCCAGACACAAACTCATGCCAAATGTATGATTCCACGTCTATAAAGTTCACAATAGCCTTCAGGAGTGAGTGCAGGCTTAGATCATAGAAATATAAAGGAAAGCGAGAAGGGAGGGGCAGCAGTTGGGAGGGGTGGAAAGGTGCTTTTGGGTGCTGGCACATGTCCTCCTTCTTGACTTGGGTGATGCTACGGTCTGAGTTTTTTATCCCTCCAAAATTCATAAAATGAAACCTAAATCCCAATGTGTTAATATGAGGAAATGGGCCCTTACGGGGTGATTAGGTCATGGGAATCCACTGTCATGAATGAGATTAGTGCCCTTAAAAAAGAAGCCACAGAGCTAGCTAGTACCTTCCACTGTGTGAGGACACAGAGCACAGAAGCCACCTATGAACCAGAGAGTAATCCTTCACCAGATGCCGAGTCTGCTGGTGCCTTGATTGTGGGCTTCCCAGCTTCCAGATCTGGAAGAAAAAATTTTCTGTTGTTTAAAAGCCACCCAGTTTATGGTATTTCTGTTATAGCATCCTTAACAGACCAAGACAGGTGGTGGTGACACAAGTGTTTGCTTTGTTGTAGATCTTTGAGCTATATGTCTTTGTTTTGTGCACCAGAAGGTTTTTAGAAAGTAAACACGACCCCAGGCTGCCCACCTGGCCATCAGTGAAAGCTGCAGTGCAGCTGAGAATGCTGCCCTTGAGCACCGGCTTTGGCCTTCACCCCATCACTAACTCACTGCTTGAATTCTCAGCAGTATGTCGGTTCCTGAATGCATAAATCGAGGACGCTTTGTCCACCTTGACACTAACTGATGTGTGAGCTTGGACAAGTTAATGCCACTCCCCTGTCTTGCAGGATTGAGGAAGGGTGATGCATCACGTGTGCCAGATGCCATGAAACACTGACTCCATCTTCTTCATTCTCCCAGCTGTGATTGCTTGCCTCTGCAGTCTCTGCAGGAGTCAGAGGATGGAGCTGCAGAGCCTCTAAGGCCAGAATTAGGCCCAACAGGGGAGGATGCAGACAGGCACATCAAGACCCCATACAAAGGAAAACGTCCTAAGGGCCACAGGAATAGGCTGCTTTAATGGGATACTGAGCGCCCTGTCACCACTGGATTCACACAAAGGCTGGGGAACGACCTGACCGAAGCAGCGGACGAATCCTCGCCCTGGGTGACAGGTGGGTCCAGATGTCTCGGGAGCTTTGTTCACCTGGCAGGATTGCCTTGTGCAGGGGAGATAGTGGAAAGGGTGTTGAGGTCTGGAGACCTGAGTTACTTAGCCTACCCTAGCTGCTACTCTCAGAGAAGTCCTATCCACCTTCAGGGACATAGTCTTCCTCTCTAATGAGGGATTGGACTAGTTCAGTGGTTCCTTAATGTGGCTTATCACCAGTGACACAGAACCTCCCCTATTGCTGCTGGATCAGAATGTCCCGGGGTGGGGAATCAGGAATACAGTCCTCCCCCAACTCCTATATTCCAGGGCCGCAATTAGGGGCAGCTCCTTCGACCTCACAGTGGCCACAAGAGGGCAGCAAAGCCCAAGCAATGCCATCCTTAGGCAGGCCCTGACTTTACGGGTGGACCTGCAAAGCAGTAAATTCAGCTCTCTCTCAGATTTAGTTAGAGTATTTTTAAAAGGATTGGGCCCTGGTGTGGTGGCTCACACCTGTAAGCCCAGCACTTTAGGAGGCCGAGGCCAGTGGATCACCTGAGGTCAGGAGTTTGAGACCGGCACGGCCATCACGGCCAAATCCCATCTCTACTAAAAATATAAAAATTAGCCAGGTGTGGTGGCGCACGCCTATAATCCCAGCTATTCAGGAGACTGAGACAGAAGAATCACTTGAACCCAGGAGGCAGAGGTTGCAGTGAGCCAAGACTGAGCCACTACACTCCAGCCTAGGCGACAGAGCAAGACTCTGTCTCAAAATAAAATCAAAAGGACCCTCAGAAGGTCGAGCATACTATTTTTCCCTCTACCTCATGCTTGGAGAATGAAGCTACATTCTCTATAAAGGAGATAGGAAAAGGAATTGATGTGTGTCAGGCATCTTCTTAAGCCAAGCAGCCTGCCTTCGTGGACCATGTGATCTGCATAACATTCGCGTGAGGTTGGTGTCATCCTCTGTCTCATGATTGGTCAAGGGACTTGGGCAAGGTCTTGCTAATCAGAGACAGAGTAAGGATTTGAACCCAGGCCCTGCCAGAAAGCATGGAGTCTTGCTCCTATACCAGCCTGCACCCCTACCAGCCACTGCTGACTATGCATTCACATCCATGACCCCACTGGCATTCTGCCTTGGCCTTGCAGGTGAGGCCCGGAAGGTATAGTGACACTTAGGAAGGGAAACTGTCTCAGAATGGACCCTGAGCTAATGATGCTGCCAGAATAAGAATCCAGGTGCTCTAACTTCCCTTCCCAGGCAACTAGGGGAGCAGTTAGGCCCCAGACTCTAGAGTCAAATCAGGGCTCCACTGTTTGCAAGCTGTGACCCTGGGCAAGTGGTGCAGCTCTCTCTGAGCTCAGCTTGCAAATCTGTAAAATAGACATGACAATATTAACCTGCAGGTGATGCTATAAGTGTCCTTCTCAGTGTAGGGGTGGAAAGGTATGATACCTTTCTTCACCCATCATAAGACTCACGAATGACACTCCTATAACAAAAGACAACAAGAGAAAAGCATAACAAATTGACTTAAAGTTTTATGTGACACAGGAGCTTTCAGAATAAAGACCTAAAAACTCAAGAGAAAACTGTCTGTTTTTAGCCTTAGACCCCATGAAGAATGCACAGCCATGTAGAAATGTGATTGGATGATTGGACAGAAAGAGTATGATCTAATGCTAATAGGTGGAGTGGGGAAACCTAGCAAGGCCCGACTTCAGATTCTTCTTGGCCTCTCTGTGTGCCGTTCCTTCCTCCCTGGTATGGGGCAAGGTCCCTTCTGGAATAAGGGTCTTATTATCTGCTATCAGACAAGGTAGGTCAGAGAATTTCTTTATGGCCAGCTCTTACACAGAAAGGCAGGGGAAAGTTAAAGTCATATTTCTAGGTTTTATGGCTGGCTTTGGGGAAAAGGAATTCTAGTTTTTATGGCCTGACTTGGAGGAGAAAGGTTAGCAGAAGAGAAAGGAAAAAGGACAGAAAAAGACTTTGTTTATGAAACCCTTTCAGTGTCATTCAGTTCAAAGCACTCAGCATGCCAAGACACCATACTTTGGGATATCGTTTTCTGAACCCTGACATTAGCAGCCACTGTCCACTCTTCGTAACTGAACTGCAATCGTTATCACAGCTGTTTTTAAAAGGTCACTGTCTTTGTTTTATGCTGCAATAACAGAATACCTGAGACTGGGTAATTTATAATGAACAGATATTTATTTTTTGTGGAAGGTGAGAAGTCTATGGTCAAGGCGCCTGAACTCTGGGCAAGGACCTTCTTGCCGCATCATCCCATGGCAGAAGGCAGAAAGGTAAGAGAGCGAGAAAGGGGTGAGGCGACTGAACTCATCCTTTTACAAGGGACCCACTTTTGCAAAAACTAACCCACAACCCACTCCTTCAATAACAGCATTAAGCTACTCGTGAGGGCAGAGCCATCATGACCTAATCACCTCTCCAAGGTCCCACCTCCCAGCACTGTTGCCTTGGGGATTGCATTTCCAATACACAGACTTTGAGGGACACATTCAAACCATAGCAGTTGCCCCAGATCTTGCCAGGCTGGAATTTATTTCTGGCCTCCTGTCTAGTAAAGACCAATGTAGTTTCCTGTGATTGGATTGCTGCTAGGGGACCTGGGTTTCAGTTTAGACATTTCCATGAACTTGCTGCATTCCCTGTAGGGACTCATTTCCCATCTGTGGGCTCATTTCCATGAAGTTGCTGCATTCCCTGTGGGGACTCACTTCCCATCTGTGGGCTCAGGACAGTCAGGTGTGAAGCAAAGGCAACACATCAGTGAGCCCTCCCTCACTGCTGACCCATCCCCTTGCTTCCTTGACTTTTCTTTGCTCTGTATCCCAAGTGAGCGCTGGACCTGCCTCAGGCACCACTGAGATGCAGAAGCTTGGAGGGTTTTTTGGGTTCAGTTACAGTTTCTGAGCCTCTTGGCTCTGGTCACTTTTTCAGTGGAACACTTCTTCTTCCTTTTATTTTTTAAGAGAAAGGGGCTAGGCATGGTGGCTGACACCTGTAATCCCAGCACTTTGGGAGGCCAAAGCGGGTGGATCACCTGAGGTCAGGAGTTCGAGACTAGCCTGGCCAACGCAATGAAACCCTGTCTGTACTAAAAATAAAAAAATTAAAAAAAAATTAGCTGGACATGTTGGCAGCCACCTGTAATTCCAGCTACTCAGGAGGCTGAGGCAGGAGAATCATTTGAACCTGGGAGGTGGAGGTTGCAGTGAGCTGAGATCATGCCACTGCACTCCAGCCTGGGTGACAAAGTGAGACTTTGTCTCAGAAAGAAAAGAAAAAGAGAAAGTTTCTCACTCTCTGTCACCCAGGCTTCAGTGCAATGGCCCAATCTCGGCTCACTGCAGCCTCAAAGTCCTGGGCTCAAGCCATCCTCCCACCTCAGCCTCCCAAGGTGCTGGGATTACAGGCATGAACCTCTGGGCAAAGCTTTGTCATTCTTCATACTTTTCCAACAAGGAGCCCTGCATTTTCATCTGCACCGGGTCCTGCAGATTATTACGTAGTGGGTCCTGGTGTGGATTCATGTGCCTGGGTTCCGTGCCCATTCATTGAGCTGGGGTACGGGGATCATCAGCTACACCCAGACCACACGGACCCAGAAGCGGGGGGCAGGGTTGCTAAAGAAAAACTGAAGAGCGTTACCAGAAGCAAGAATGGTTGTGGCGTCGGCAAAATTGAATACATGTGCGTATCGACACCGACGTGGGATACGTTCTGAGTAGTTGAGGGAAGACCCAAAATCATGCCGTCGGAGCTCTTCCTGGAACCGCACCGCGGCATGTGTGGCTCCATGGAGGGCGTGACGCACCGTGCAGCAATACTCGCAGCGTGGAGAGTTCCAGTCCCGAAATGGCAGCGTCAGGCAAGCTGCTTCCAATACCCCTCCCTCCGACAACCAGAAACAAATACCCAGCGCCCAGATCCACACCAGCAGCAACCCAGAGCTCCAGTCTGAGGATGAGACGGTTCCAGGGCCACAGAAAAGAGGAAAACCTCGGGCAGATGGTGAAGGAAGGGAACCTCCGTGTTCAGGACACCTCCGCCCATCCACATTCGGCCTGGCACCGATCCCGCGGAATCTCTCCCCAACGCACGGTTTCTACACTGGAACGATTGAAACTAAGGGGGTGCGCCAACTCCCCCACCTTCGCGGGTCCCCTGGCAGGAGACCTGGTCCTTGCCTTACCGCAGTAGGTGTGGCTGTGACTGAAGGGAGCGGCATCCCTGAGCACAGTCGGAGACAAAGGGAGGCGAGGGCCAACCCCAGCCCGGAAACTCTGCCCTGTAACTCGGCCAAAGGAGACGCCGCATTGGAGCGGCTGTTCCGCAGCACCATGCTGTAGAAGGTACGTTCCTCTGATGCCCTGGGCGCAAACCCCTAGCCAGCTTTCCCACACTGCCAGGATAACCCTTTTGAAACCTCCCCTATTTGGGACAGGCCGTGCTCCCACCTTTTACTGGAGACGAGGCGAACCTGGGCTTAGGGCGCCACCTAGAGCCAAAAAAGAGGAAGCGACCTGGCCGCGAAGCTTCGCTAGGCAAGGATGTCCCACAGAAACCCAAACAAGCCAGACAGAGAAAACTGGAATAAATAATCCTTCATTGCAAAGACACAGGCGTATATCCACAAAAACACCAGCAAGCAGGAGACCATGACCTACGCAAAAGGACAAAGCAAAAATCCAGTGACTGGGCCTAACGACATGGCGATTGGTGAGCTCCCTGACCAAGAATTCAAAATAGCAGTTTTAAGGAAACTCAGTGATCTCCGAGATAGCACACAAGCGCATTTCAGAAACTTATCAAAGTTAACAAAATATTAAAGTAATTTTAAAAATCAAGCAAATCTTGAAACTGAGAAGTTCATTTGCTCAATCGCTGAAGTTCATTTGCTGATGAACTCGATAGACTCTCAACAGCAGAGGGAACCAAACAGAGGAAAGTATCAGTGAGCTTGAAGACTGGCTATTTGAAAATACAGCCAGAGGAAAAGAAAGGAAAAAAATAACGGAAAGGAATGAAGACCGCCAACAAGATCTACAAAAGTAACTCAAAAGACCAAATCTAAGATCTACAAAAGTAACTCAAAAGACCAAATCTAAGAATTGTTGGTGTTCAAGAGGGAGCTGAGGCCGAGCATGTGGCTCATGCCTGCAATCCCAGCACTTTGGGAGGCAGAGGTGGGAGGACTGCTTGAGGCCAGGAGTTCGAGACCAGCCTGGACAACATAGCAAGACCTTGTCTCTACTAAACATTTAAAAAATATTAGCTGGGCACAGTGATGTGCACCTGTAGTCCCAGCTACTCAGGAGGCTGAGGCTGGAAGATCGCTTGAGCCTGAGAGATGAAGGTTGCAGTGAGCCGTGATCGTGCCACTGCACTCCAGCATGCATGACAGAGTGAGACCCTGTCTCAAAAAAAAAAAAAAAAACAAAACCAAAACAGTGGGAGCTGAGCAAGAGCAAGGGGTAGAAAGCTTATTCGAAGAACTAATAACATAGTAATACCCAACCTGTGCAACACTCCTTTCCTGTGCCAGGCACTGTGCTAAGCAATTAACATGTACTATCTCATTTAATCCTCTCAGCGACTCTATGGCGAGAGTATTATTAATGGTGCTTCATGAAAGGAAAAACTCAAGGAAATATCTCTTCTTCCTATAGCGTGAGAGCCAGCTAAGGAGTGCAAGCCCTCCCCCCAACCATGGGGTGAGAAGTGTCCCCTCTGTTCTCCCAGCAGTCCTGTGCTTCCCTGTTACAGAGTGCCCCCCAATCTGCTGTGGTAGCTGTGGCCCTGCATCTCTTCCACATGAAATGAGAGCTGGAGGCATGGCTCACTCCATGATACAGATCTAGTCCCTAGAACAGAACTAGTCTCCTATGGGGAAATGCAATAAGGACAGCGAACAAAGAAAGAGAGAGGTAGAAGGAAGCTCAGAAGTTTAAAGGACTCAGTCTGGCAGAAAAAGAAAGAGGGGTTGAGGAGGGAGTGAGATGAAGGGAAGTTGAGTGCAAGGAAGTTCAGAGGGGGAACTCTACAGAATGCGCATGGAAAATAAAGTTAATCAGCAAGGATGGAAAGATATCTTAAACGTCGACACCAACAGAAAAAAGACCTAACTGTATATCAAATTGAACTTTAATAATTTAGTGGAATATAATGTTAATGGAATATAATCTTGTGCTTTGCTTTGTAGATGTGTTGATGGTCGTGGTATTGATGTAGTAATTCCAGCACTATTTGTGACTAAGGAATGTTAAAGCAAATATATTGTTTGGGGGAATAATAATTCTCATTCACTAAGAGAGAAGGGAGAAAACATATGGAATGAGAACAAAGGAAGAACACCACATTGCTGTATTAAATTAAAGATTACCAGTAAGACCTCCCTCTTGCTCCAGAAAGATAGATAGAGAGATGATAGCTATAAATCTGTTCCCTGAAAGAGCATAGAAGCAATGATATTATAGTACAAATGATCGCAGCCACCACACCATGATTTCTAAATGCCATTCTCTAATTTTAAAAACCTGAACTTCTTAGAGAAGTGGCCGATTCCAGGTATTTGACAGAAAAATTACAAGGCAAGCCTGAACATCTTCTATCAGAAAACATGGAGGTGCTAAAAACAAACAAACAAAAACAGTGGAGAACACCAGATCCAGCTTAAAGGGGCATCCCTGGCCAGATCTGAAAGACCTGAGCATCAACAAGAGCAACGGTGGCTACGTATCATAAGATAATTGAATAAAACAAAAACCTGTGAGTCATTGTGACAAGTAAAGGCTAAAGGTGCTACCATGCCAAACCATACTGCTCAGCTACAGGCCACTTTCTTTTGCCAGGCAGGCATAAAGAGGACCATTTGAAAAGAGTTGGCGAGATGAAGGAAAGGCACGGTACAGGCCTGCATAATATTACTGAGATTTCATTATGAGAGAGGAGGTATTACCAAATGAGAACATATTTCTCTTCCTTATTATGGGTTAGACAAGGGCTTAAAAACTGG